>NW_027555958.1:144700927-145182279 GCF_003287225.1 Phascolarctos cinereus | reverse complement strand
TTTTTTAAATTTTTTGTATTTTTAAAAAATATTTTATTTCCCCTGTTTACACGTAATGACATTTTTTAACATTCATCTAAAAAAATTTGAGTTTTAAATTTTCTACCCTTATCCCTTACCTTCCCCCTCCCTGGGATAATAAATAATTCTATATAGGTTATATGTATTCAATCATTCAAAACATATTGCCAAATTAATCATGTTGTGAAAAAAGACAGACCCAATGGAACAAAGAACCACGAAAAAATACAGAAAGTGAAAAGTAGCATGGTTTGATTTGCATTCAGACTCCATCAGTTCTTTCTCTGGAGTTATATAGCATTTTTCATCTTGAGTCTTTTGGAATTGTCTTGCATCATTATATTGCTTAGGATAACTAAGTTATTCACAGTCGATCATCATATAACAGTACTTTTACTGTGTACAATGTTCTATTGGTTCTGCTTACTTCACTTTGCCTCAATTCATATAAGTCTTTCGAAGTTTTTCTGAAATCAGCTGCTCATCATTTCTTATAGCACAGTAATATTTCCTTATAATCATACACCAAAACTTCAAACAATTCTTTCCAGTGAAATACCTACTCTATTCTTTGTTGTCACTGAGTAAACATTCTATACATAGTAGTAGCCTGAGTTTCCTATGACATTGGACCATGAACTGGAGAGAGACTTCAAAATGATCTTATTTCCTTTTCTTTGTTTTATTTACATTTTTACTTCTTCCAATAATGCGTGTCCACAAAGAGATTCTGCATGGAAAGAAGCAGTACAGTACAAAGGAGAGAGCTCTGAACTTGGAAACATGGCAACCAATCTCAGCCCTGTTACTTGTTACCAGGATGAATTTGAACACTCTGAACCTCAGTTTCCTCATCTATCAAATGAGGCAGTTATACTAAATGTCCTCTAATGTCCCTTCCAGGTCTATGTCTTTGACAAGATGATGTCCAACAGCCATTTCAAAACTACTTCTATAATCCCTAAAGCAATTACAATTATTGAGGCAGATGTCGAAAACAGAGATGAGGGTATTTCAAAGAGCATAAGTTTTAGAAATGTATTAAGAGCTGTTGTGGCAAGGTGAAACATATAGAAAAGAAATACAGTTTTGGGAGCTACGAATACAGATAATATGTGCTAGAGTTTCTTTTTTGCACCCCTAAATTCATTATTAAGGCTGCCAAGAGAAAAGAATCTATCACAATTTCAAATAAGAAAAAAACAAAAAAAATGCATTTATGAATACTTATAGCCTGATTCTTTTTGAATCTTAAGTAGAAAGTGATATATTGACCTCAGAAACAATCACATCTAAACATACTGTGTATGTGAGGGGCATTTCTTCTATTTCCTTTAAATATTTCAAATAGGAAATAAAGACTTTTATTCTTGAAAAGACTATTCCATTAGAGATAGTAAATCGTAGGATGTACCTCCAATAAATATCCAGCTGAAGATACTTATGTATATGTTAAAAAAGGAACACTATTACACTAAACATTTTTAAAAAGACATAATTTATCAACATAGTACACAAGCAAGATTTTCTTGATTATTTAACACAACCAACCTTGATCTTTTTTGTGTGTGTGGTATACAGTCCTAGGTACTTCTTTATTCACTGAAACAGGACAAAAATTGAGCTGGAATCTAATAAGTGAATTGGGTACTGAAAAGGACTGTGAGTAAAAAAAAATACTAGCATAGTATTGTTGATTTGAGTATTCTGTCTTCTCTACTATTATCAATGTGGTAGCTATGGGTGTCCGAGGAATGAGCTAACAAAATGAGGCTCCGAGAGAAGAATTCTACCAATAGTTGACTTTAATACTTTTGGCACAAAGAGTGCAATATAAATGCTAAATAAGAATTAATATCTAAGAGAAAATATATTTGTCAAAAGGGAAAACAAAATGAAATATATTAGCCATTTGATAAAGAGAACCACTGAGTTTATAGAGTACACACATGAAGAACATATGAGGAATAGAATGTTTAAGTATGTTTTGTTCATATAATAACAATAACAATGCTCTTCTTTTTAAAATGTAGCTTCACGGTTTGAAAAACAATTGCAATATCATCTCATTTCTCTTCCTAGTACTATTATCTACATTTTACAAAAGAGGAAACTGAGGTAGCTGATAAGTAAAGGACTTGATTAACTTCTGCTAGGCATTTGTTTCAGGGAGAAACAAATGGTTATTAAAATAATTTTGAGAAGTTCAGGCCCTGGTAACTCCTGTAATAAGAAATCTTTCAGCTATAGTTCTGATCTATAGCTAAAACATTTTTTTTTTCAGTTTCTACGTCAAATAACAGGAGCTGAAATTTTAGACTTTTTTTCCTTATAAAATTTAGTTTCTCTCTGAAACAAAATATTCAGTAGAATATAAGCTCCATTAAGGCAGGGCCTTTCTTTTTGCCTTTTGTATCGCTATCACTATGAGTGGCAAATCAGAAGTGCCTATAAAATGTTTGTTAAATTGAATTAATTTTCTTTTTCAGGAATTGTAAAGGGATATGAAGGGGAGACACACATCCTCTCTGACCACTCCAATGTGTTTGGGTGGTAGGAAGGGTTATAGAAGGTTATAGAAAACATGAATCTTCTCTGTTCCAAATCCCTAATTCTATCCTTTATGACAGCCTGATTCCAGGACATAAATTCATAAGATTACAGGATAATAGATTATAGAATTGAAAGGAAACCTAGTGATCATTCAATTCAACCTCTTCATTTTATACTTGAGGAATCTATGGCAATGAAAGGTTTAACCATTTATCCAAGGTCACATGGATAGTAAGTAGCAGGAGAGATTAGAACTCAAGACCTATGATTCCAAATCTAGTAATTTCCCCATAATACCACAGTGTTGAGGAAGCTGGCTGGCTTTTCTACATGTTTACCTGAGCACTTTGTCATCGAAAAACAAAGCAAGCTGCAATTCTCTGATATAAAGCAGAAAAAAAGAGAAGCTTAAAAGAAAACAGTGATAATAATCAAAAACAAATTTAAAAGAATGTGTTCTCTTATCTCTCTGAAAACAAGGACAGGAACTGGCATATACTCTAAGGAAGTTAAGGATAGAAATAAGCATCCCATACACACCAAAGTATTTATAACAACCCTTTTTGTGGTAGAAGAGAACGAGAAAGAAAGTAGATGCCCATTGATTAGGGAATTGTGGTACATGAATTTAATGAAATATTAATTCACCACAAAAACAGCAAATATGAAAAATTCAGAGAAGAATGGGGAATACTCATGATCTGATGCAGGTTGAAATAAGCAGAAGCAAGCAAACAATATATACATGACTAGAGCAAGGTAAATAAAACAAACGAACAAACAACTCTATAATTATAATGACCAACCTTGGATGTAGAGAGGAGATGAGAAAATATAACTTCCTCCCTTTGTTTCAGAGGGAATGGATTGTAAGTATGGAAAATGGCATACAATCTGGGACTTAGTTGAAGTATTTGATCATTTTTTAAAATTGATTTTTCTTCTCCCTTGTTTTATTCTATAAGATTTGCTGGGCAGGAGAGGGATGTATTTAGAAAAGAAGGTAATGTAAAAGAGATACAATTAAAATTTGAAAATGAGAAATGAAATGAGGAAGGAAAAATCATTTTAATGTAAATATAAAAAATAATATGTATATGCTGTTAAGTAGCACTGAGGCAGGGTAGAAAAAAGAATGAGGAACTAGAGACTGTTTTCCTTCTCTTTCACTGTAACCCAAATCTGCTGCTTCGATTTTCAGCAATGGTGTTGCTAACAATATACAGTAGCAGAAGAGCAATAGCATCAATATTTCAGTGTTTTTTTTTTAACCTGAAGCTAACTGACTAGAATCATCAGTGGTGAGTCATTTTTAGCTATCTACCTTGTATCATGAAATATCTGTAGAGTCAGTGAGTGATTAGGATCTAGGAGCTTTTATGCTTCAAGATTTTACCATTTTTACTTATTTTGCTGACTTTTTGAGAGCACAGATGGAATAGCAAAACCTAGTTCAAAGAAAATAGTAGTATCAATCCATTTATTCTATTAACAATTGGTTATAGTGCATCACCATTTCTATTATGAGGATGTACTTCCCCCACACAATGATTCTTAAAAAAAGAACCTTGTCTCATTCTCTTCCCCTATGGTTAGCATCATGGGCCTGGAAAACCACACAATTAAGGTCTTAAAGTATGACATAAATGATGAGGCTATGTATATCTTCGTGTTAATCTTTTTCTAAAGAGAGTTGTCAGTGAGGTTGGGTGGACTTACTGCTATTCTTTTGTAAACATTTAAAGTGAGGTAGTGCCCTGGTGTGGGATGAGCTCTGGACCTAGAGTCAAGACCTGGGTTCAGATCTCAGCTCTGATGTTCCCTGTCTGACTATGCTAAGTTATTTAACCTTCTGGGGGAAGGTATCTTAATTTTCTCATCTAGAAAATAACAATAACATCTGGTTTACACTGTGGCTATGAAGAAAACATTTCATAAAATACTGCATGGAAGGGTGTTATACTGACTACCTGGAATATGAATGATTTTCTTAGAAACTTTGCATTTTCTGACTTTGAGGGCCATATGCAACATATATATATATATATATATATATATATATATATATATATATATATATATATATATATGTATATATATATTATAAAATTTATTTTCCTTTTATTTCTGCAACCATCCTGCCTGCAATCCTGACTTCAAGGTCACCATGGCTAGAACTCTCAGGTCCATGAGGATCATCCTCTGGCACCTGAAATTAAGGAGGACAAACAATACAGAACAGAATCAAAGAAATGCAGGCTCATTTCTCAGAGTTGGGGTGAAGTAGAAGGGAAAGGAAGCCTTTTTACTGGTTCAGTTCATGGTGCTTATGGTACTGGTGAACTGTGATCTTCACCCTCTGAATACAGCAGCTGTAGCGGCCAAAAGGCAGAAAAGAGAAGGATAGGTTCAGTCTCACCAGTTTTAAAGACCAGTCAAAGGAGGCTACCTTGTGCACTAATAGGGGAATGTAGAGGCCTCTATGTAAGGCAATCAGGATATGCTCCAAAGGCCCCTTGAGGGTACCTTCATGTTAGGCAAATAGTCTAGACAAGCCCAGATTACACAAGTACTTAGAGTCTTCATTTTTATTTTATAAATGATTTAAATTTTCAGCTGTGTGCATAGGACAACCGCATATCCCATAAGAAAAGTTCAAAAACATAATTCTATTTAATTCAAATCAACAAATATTTTTTAAAATGCCTACAATGTGAAAGGTCAATGGTTATAGCCTCTTCTATTTTTCTTTTCCCTCTTATCTCTCTTCCCCCCCCTCTCCTAAATTCCTCTCTTCTTCCCTGTCTCTATCTCCTTCTCCTTTTGCTTTTCCTTTAACTCTTCAGGTTGTCTTGATAGCAATTTTTTTCAGGATGGGGGAATACACTAAAGAATCCATTAATGATAGAGCTGTGAATTGTTCTGATCATCCTGAAAAACAATTTGAAATTCTACAACTAAGCCATTCATAGCCTTTGAATCAGAGTTCCCACTTCTAGGCTTATATTCAAAGGGGAGCAAAGGCAGAAAGGTCCCATATATACTAAAAGTTTGTGGTAACAGAATAAGTTGAAAACAAAGTTGCTGCCCATTAATTGAGGAATAGCTGAACAAATTATGTCACATGGAAGTAACAGAATATTATTGCACCATAAGGACCAACTAATTGGAAGAATTCACAGAAACGTGGAAAGACTTGTATGAACTGATGGTACAGAATTGAGTAAGTATAACCAGAGATCTTACATAAAAATTAGTACAGAGATCTAAATTAAAAGAACCCTAAAACGAATCTCAATGCCTTGCAATTGTAATGACTATTTGTCATCTTTCAGAAGAGATTTACAAATGCAGCTCCTTATTTTCACTGGAGAACTGAACGGTGGATACAGAATGTTTCTCATATGATGTAAGACAGGATTACTACGTCATTTTTACTTGACTTTTTTTAATTGCAAAGAATGCTTCATTCTCTGTGTGTTTGCATGTTTGTGTGTATTTGCATGTGTAAATGCGGTGGTAGTGCTGGTGGGTATCCTAAAATGACTGATGTAAAAACAAAAAGAGAACTAAAAAATATGCTGAGGTTTGAATACCATTCTTTACATTGAAGTTGTTGAAATGAGTTTATTTTGTTATCTCTATCTCTTTCAAAAAGCACATTACAGAATTTTTGCCCTGTTTTCAGAACTGCTTGAGATGATCAATAAGCTGACAAAGAGATGGGTGGATTCAAACTTCAAGTTCATTCTGCAGAAAGCAGATGGTTAACAAATGTTAAGAAATCAATACGTAAACTATTCAAGCCTTTCCAGGTGTGTGTGTGTGTGTGTGTGTGTGTGTGTGTGGTGTGTGTGTGTGTTTAATAAAGCAGTGAAACTCAGAATTCATTTATTCAATTTTCTCCTTCAGTCTGAACAATTTTGATAACATTCCTTTAATTTCCTTGCTCTAATTTGTTCATTGACTGAGAGTGTATCTACCCATATGTAACAAATTGGCTGATATTTCTGGCCATTCTCACAATCAATTACGCATCGATCAACTGATTGATCATGTAGCAGTCTGATTTGGTTCTTAAGACAGCTCCAAGTACTAGACTGACTATGCCATAGTCAAGTCATTTCAATTGTATAGACATGATAACAGATAGAAACTTTGGAAGATCTGCTAAATGACTCATATCCTCAAATGACTATCTGACTAGAAAGTCTATGCTCCAAACGTAGTTTAATTTGAGTAGTCCATGTTTTCACAGGTTACAAAACTTAATTACACTAAAAAAACCCCTGCCAAGTTGGGCATGCTTTTTTTTTTAAAGATTCATTAATTAATTTATTTTTAGTTTTCATCATTCACTTCCACAAGTTTTTAAGTTCCAAATTTTCTCCCCATCTCATCCCTCCTCCAACCCTAAGACAGCATGCATTCTGAATACTCTTTCCCTCAATCTGTCCTCCTTTCCATTTCCCCCCTTTCTCTTATTTCCTTCCTATACTATTTTCCTGTAGGGTAGGATAGATTTCTATACTCCATTGTTTATATATCTTATTTCCCAGTTGCATGTGAAAACAATTTTTTAACATTTGTTTTTAAAACTTTGGGTTCCAAATTTTCTCCCTTCCTTCCTCCCCACCCAATCTCATTGAGAAGGCAAGCAGCTTGATACAGGTTATACTTATGTAGTCATGCAAAACACTTCTATAGTAGTCATGCTGTGGAAAACTAACTATATTTCCCTTCATCCTATCCTGCCACCCATTTATTGTATTCTCTCTTTTGACCCTATCCCTCCTCAGAAGTGTTTGCTTCTGATTACTCCCTCCCCAATCTGTCCTCTCCTCTATCACTCTCCCTCTCTTATAGCCTTACCCCCTGTTTTCCTGTTGGGTAAGATAGATTTCCATACCCAATTGAGTGTGTATGTTATTCCCTCTTTTAAGCCAAATCCGATGAGAATAAGATTCATTCATTCCTTTTCACCTTCTCCCACTTCCCCTCCACTGTAAAAGCCTTTTCTTGTCGTTTTGTGTGAGATAATTTATTCCATTCTACCTCTCCCTTTCTGCTTTCCCAGTATAATCCTCTCTCACCACTTAATTTTATTCTCCAGATATGACTCCTTCATCTTCAACTCAACCTGTGCCTTCTATCAATCTATCTATACATGTAATTTTTCCCCCTCCAACTATTTTAACACTGACAAAGGACTCATGAGTTACAAATATCATCTTTCTGTGCAGAATGTAAACAGTACAACCTTAATAAGTCTCTTATGATTTCTCTTTCCTGTTTACCTCTTCACATTTCTCTTGAGTTTTATATCTGAAAATCAGATTTTCTATTCAGCTCTGGTCTTTTCATCAAGAATGCTTGAAAGTCCCCTATTTCACTGAATATCCATTTTTTTCCCCCTGAAGGATTATACTCAGTTTTGCTGGGTAGGTGATTCTTGGCTATAATCCTATCTCCTTTGCCATCTGGAATATCATATTCCAAGCCCTCCAGTCCCTTAATGTAGCTGCTAAATCCTGTGTTATCCTGCTTGTGTTTCCACAATACTTGAATTGTTTCTTTCTGGCTGCTTGCAATATTTTCTGTTTGACTTGGGAACTCTGGAATTTGGCTATGATATTCCTAGGAGTTTTCCTTTGGGGATTTTTCAGGAGGTGATCATTGGATTCTTTCCATTTCTATTTTGCCCTCTGGTTCTAGATATCAGGGCAGTTTTCCTTGATAATTTCTTGAAAGATGATGTCTGGGCTCTTTTTTGATCATGGCTTTCAGATAGTCAATAAGTTTTAAATTCTCTCTCCTGGATCTATTTTCCAGGTCAGTTGTTTTTCCAATGAGATATTTCACATTTTTTTCTATTTTTTCATTGTTTTGAATTTGTTTTATGGTGTCTTGATTTCTCATAAAGTCTCTAGCTTCCAATTGCTCTATTCTAATTTTTAAGGAAGTATTTTCTTCAGTAATCTTTTGGACTTCCTTTTCCATTTGGCCAATTCTACTTTTGAAGGCTTTTTGGACCTCTTTTGCCATTTGGGTTAGCCTATTTTTTAAGGTGTTATTTTCTTTAGTATTTTTTGGGGTCTCCTTTAGCAAGCTGTTGACTAGTTTTTCATGATTTTCTTGCATCACTCTCATTTCTCTTCCCCGTTTTTCCTTTATTTCTCTTACTTGCTTCTCAAAATCCTTTTTGAGCTCTTCCATGGCCTGGGACTGATTCATATTTTTCTTGGATGTAGGACTTTTGACTTTGTTGTCTTTTTCTGGTTGTATGTTTTGATCTTCTTTGTTACCAAAGAAAGAGTCTACAATCTGACTTTTTTTTGCGCCTTTGTTTGGTCATAATCCCAGCCAATTATTTGAGTCATAAACTCTTTGTTAAGGTAGGGGTGTGCTTCCAATGTGTAGAATGTACTCTCCCAAGCTTCAGGGGTTTTGTGCAGCTGTTTTCAGAGATACTTTTAGGGACCTGTAAGTGTTCAGTTCTTCCAAATTGGTTATAAGGGGTGGGGGTGTTTACTCCTTTCCTGGCCTGCGCTCAGGTCTATGAGTGACCACAAGAACTCTTTTCTGCCTTGGAGCTGTGAAGAGAATTCATTCTCCACTGCTGCTACAAGCTCCTCCATTCCAGCACTCCTCCTTGCCCCAGGACTGCCACCCAGAACTGTGACCCAGATCCAAGCACAGGCAAAGCAAGAGAATCCTGCCTCAGCACCAGCAAAGAGATCCCTGCAATCTCCTTCTGATTAGCCACTCAATTCCCCTTCAGTCTGTGGCCAAGCTCTGGAAGCAGCTGCTGCCCTGGGGCTGTGCTGGATTGGGGCTGGGACCAAGCTTTCCTCTTACCACGGTCACAGACTTTTCCTACTGATGTTGTAAGTTGTCTTTGGCATTCGTGGGTTTACAAGTCTGAAACTGCCTCAGCTGTCCATGATTCAGTGCTCTGAGGCTTGCTTCAGGTTCACTGAGGCCTAGCCTTTTCCTGTGTTCATGCCCACACTGAACTGCATTTCTCTCTCAACCTGGCGTCATAGACCTTTCCAATCAACCATCCGGGTTGTCTTGGGCTGGAAATTTGTTTCATTCTGTTTTTTTGGTGGGTTCTGGTGCTCTAGAATTTGTTTAGAACAATTTTTTACAGGTATTTGGAGGAATTTGGGGGACAGGTCAAGCAAGTTATTGCTTTTACTCCGCCATCTTGACTCCATCCTCTGCAACTTTATCCAAGTTGGGCATGTTTTAAGGTGTTTTAGGGAAGCTAGGTGGTACAGTGGATAAGTGCTGGGCCTAGAGTCAGGAAGAGAGTTTCCTAAGTTCAGATCTGGTCTCAGATACTTACTAGCTGTGTGACTCCTGGGCAAGTCACTTAATCTTTTTATCTCAGTCTCCTGATCTGCAAAATGAGTTGAAGAAGGAAATGGCAAACCACTCCAGTATCTTTGCCAAGAAAACTCCAAATGAAGTCACAGAAACAACTAAAAAGATGACTGATTGACTTAAGGTGTTTTGACTTAGTATGAAAAAAAGATGTTTGACCTTCCTCTCAGCACACACACATAATCTAAAGTAGGTGTGAATAATTAGGAATGTAGAATACTATATCAGGATTGTGGAAAATTATAATTTTGTCCTTCAGAGCTGAAGTTAATATTGTTTGCCATGGATTTCCTGTACTTGAAGTTTGTGGAAATGTTAAAAGTGAATACAGCTTACCCTATGCCATACTTTATAGTAGCATATGAATTCCTCAGATTGATTTTCTTAAGAGAATTATCTAAGATAATGTTACAGATTACTTGCTGATATCCATTAGTGGGGGGGGAGGTTCTATACTGGAATTCCCCACATTGATTAATTCATGGGTATAGATAGATTACATACACCACTCCACAACCAATATTTTGCAATTTGGCCTTCAATCTTTCCACTCAATTGAGTGGAATGAGAACCATTTTTCCATTTTTTTGAGTGAGAACCATTTTTTTCAAAGTTTCAATGATCTCTTAATTGCCAAATCTGATGTCCTTTTCTCAACCCTTTTTTGCTCTTTACCTCTTTGTAGCATTTGTTATGTTGAGAATCCTCTCCTCTTAGATTCTCCCCTCTTTTTGGATTTCCAGACATTGATCTTTCTTTTTTCTCTCCTTCTGATTTGCCTACTCCTTCTCAGTCTCTTTTGCTACAATTAACATCCATATACCATGCTCTAACTGTTTGCAAACCTTCTCCCAACTTATTTTTGATGAACTTAGATGACATCAATGCAATCCATCACCAGGCCAATGCTGAAAGTCTTTTCAGCTTGGTAGGACAATCCAGAGTTTATGTGCTAATTTAACCTTCAAGACCCTAATGTCATGTCCACACCACAATGAGGCATCAGGGCAGGGCTTTAGTGGAGGATAAAGATCATTAGAGTATTGATTATTTATAGTAATGAGATATATATATATATATATATATATATATATATATATATATATATATATATATATATATATATACTAGCTAAAATGTTTATTGAAAACTGTCCTATTTTACAGTTACCCATGATCACTACCTTCTCAATTAGGAATTACCTGGTACCCTAAAAAGTCTATTGTATATAAAATTTACAGTTATTTCCAAGGTTATTTTGATTACTTCAATTATTTATCAATATCCTTTTGATGTTATTTCACTGTATCTCAGCTTAATTAAAAACATGATTAACAAACTTCATATTTTTATTGATATTGTTTGACATCAAAATACCTGGCATTCTGTCTATCTATTACCATAGCTTATAGATACTTAAAGGCCAACATCTACATCATGCCTGAGTTAATGAATTTTGGCTGCTGTCCATAGTTGCTTGATTGCTTGCTGGACAAGAAAGGAACATTCAGACTGTCCTTATGATGCTATAAATTGGTGAAGCAGACTTGGCTAGTAAACTAGCCACAGGGTTTTTGTGATGGAGGTATTGAGAGCTGGTGTGTGTGTGTGTGTGTGTGTGTGTGTGTGTGTGTGTGCGTGTAGAATAGGAAATACTAGTGAAGAGAGTAAATGGCAGTGCCAGTCTTTAATGAGAGTGTATGCAATAGAAAAGTGATATGTCTATGTGGAATCTGAGAGAGAGATTTCCAAATATTTCTATGTGGAATTATCTGGCAGTTTATGGATGAATCTCTATGCGGATCCACAGAAGGCCAGATTTTCCCCTAGAGTAAACCTTTCTTTAGGAACGATGGAGAAAAAGAGGATTATGGAACAATGTAAAGATGGGTGTTCTTGACCTGTGGGACCTTGCAGGTGAGATGGAGTACATGTTGGTTCCTAGTAATTTCCTTCAGAGCAATTGTAGAATTCAGGAAACAATAAGGAGAGAGCCCTAAAATATTATCTGAGTGGTACAGTTCTGGGTTCCTAAGAGTTTCTACATGACTTTGTTCCAAGCCACATATATATGTGTGTGTGTGTGTGTGTGTGTGTGTGTGTGTGTGTGTGTGTGTGTGTTTGTGTGTGTGTACGTATAATGAAACTTTTTCAGTTCATACTTTTAATAATAATTTTAATTTCTTTTTTCTAATGAATAATTAAGAGTTGATTGTCATTTGGTCTCAAAGCATTCATGAAATTTACAACATCTAGGATAGTTAATTTGTCATTTGTATATTTCATTATCTCAAACATAATGATCTACCTATCATTAATTGATTTTTACTTCATTGAATAATATTGGTACTATATGTGTCAAGACACTCCTCTCCTCTCCTCTTTCTCTTGAAAGTCCTAGCTCCATTTAAGGATCAGCTTGGGTGCCAACTATTACATATCATAGTAATAAATGTTCATTAAGTGCCAGCTATGTGCCAGGCACTGTGCTAGGTGCTGAGGATACAAATAAGTAAAAGAAAGAACATAATATTTATAAGGTCAAAACCAAGCAGAAAGCTGAAGGGAAATGATGTTAATTGGAAAATCTGAGTCCTCCATAAAGGAAGACCTTTTGGTCCTCTCTCCAGGCCTCCAGTTGGAGGGGACAGGCAATGGAGGATGCTGAAGAGGTGTTGGGTGTCAAAGCTGAATCAGTCTCCATGATGATGAGATGTCAGATGAGGAGCTTATCTTAGGGGAGCATGATGCCCCTGGAGTCAGACCAAGTAGAGTAGCTGATGGGAAATGAAATTAACTGGAAATGCCTTACATGTGCCTCTTCTGATCTCTCAAGTTGTCAGTGTTCTTTCTCACTCTAAATTGTTTTACAGTGATTATGCACACACGCATAATGTATGTCTGCATATATACACACACATATATATGTATATGTATTATGTGTGTGTGTATATATATATATATGCATTGCATTTATTTTTCTGTAAATACAATATTTCTCTCAAGTTGAATGTAAATTTCTTGATTTCAGGAGCTGTTTCATTTTTGCTTTTGCATTCTCAGGAATCCAGAATAGTTCCTTTCATAGAGAAGACATTTGATAAATGTTATTGTATTGAATTGATAAGTATGTAACAAGAATGGGAGTTTTGATAAAAAGTTTGACCTAAATATGTGTTTGGAATTCAGGGATAAAATATGAAAAAAAAATACCTGTTATCCAGTACTGGACAAGAAAAATAATGGAATAATGGTTGAACAATGTAATAGATTAGGTATACAATATAGAGAAGCAATAACCATAGTAATGTAGTGTTTGATCAACCTGAAGATCCAAACTGGTAGATCAAAAACTTATTATTTAACAAAAACTGTTGGGAAAACTGGAAATCATTCTGGTAGAAACAAGGCATAGACCAACATCTCACACCACATGCCAAGAAAAGATCAAAATGGGCACGCAATTTATCTATAATGTTGTCGTTGTTAAACCATTTAGTTTTATCTGACTCTTCATGACTCCATGGACCGTAGGCCCTTCTACCTTCCAGCATCTGCCTAAGTTCATGTTCAGTGTCTCCATGATATCTATCCATATCATCATCTACCATCCCCTTTTTCTTTTGCTTTCAATGTTTTCCAACATTAGGGTCTTTTCCAATGAGTCTCAATTTCTTATTATATGTCCAAAGAATTTAAGTTTCAGCTTCAGTATTTCACCTTCCAGTGAACAGTCTGAATTAATCTTTGTGAGTATTGACTGGTTTGACTTCCTTGCTGTCCAAGGGACTCTCAAAAGTGCCCTCCATCACCACAATGTGAAAGCATCACTTCCGTGGTTCTCAGCTTTCCCTATAGTACAACTCTCATAGCCATATGTAGAAAAACAACAACAACAACAACAACAACATAGCTTTTACTATGCAGACGTTTGTTGGCAAGACAACATCTCTGCTGTCCAGATTTGCCATATTTTCCTTTCCAAGGAGCAAATGTCTTTTAATTTCATGACTACAGTTGCTGTCTGCAATGATCTTTCAGCCCAAGAACATAAAATCTTACACTGCTTCCATTTATTCTCCTTCTATTTGCCAGGAAGTGATGGGACCAGTTGCTAAGATACTTTTTTATGTTAAGCTTCAAGCCAGATTTCACATTTTCCTCTTTCACCCTCGTTAAGAGACTTCTTAATTCTTTTATTTTTACTTTCTGCCATCAAAGTGATATTGTCTGCATATATGAAATTGTTGATATTTCTCTTGGCAACCTTAATTCCAACTTTTGATTCATTCAGTCTGACATTTTACATGATGTACTCTGTATATAAGTTAAATAAATAAGGTGACAATATATAGCTTTGTCACACTTCTTTTGCAATCGTAAACCAATCAGTTGTTCAATGTTCAGGTCTAACTATTGTTTTTTGGCTCACGTACATCCTCAGGAGACAAGGATGATTCAGTATTCACATCCCTTTGAGTACTTGCCATATTTTGTTGTGATCCCCACAGTCAAAGGCTTCAGTGTAGTCAATGAAGCATAAGTAGATTTTTTTTTGGAATTCCCTTGCTTTCTCCATAATCCAGCAAATGTTGGCAATTCAGTCTCTAGTTCCTACTCTTTTAGTAATTCTCAGTGAACATATTGCTGAAGCCTACATTGCAGAATATTAAGCATAAACTTCCTGGCATGTGAAATGAGCACAAATTTCTTTTTGGTAATTTGAACATTCTTTGACATTGCCCTTTTTTAGTATTGGGACATAAACTGACCTTTTCCAATCCAGTGGCCACTGTTGAGTTTTCCAAATTTGTTGGCATATTAAGTGCAGCACTTTAACAGAATCATCTTTTAGAGTTTTAAATAGCTCAACTGGAACTCCATCACCTCCACTAGTCTTATGTTAGCAATGTTTTCTAAGATTTCATTCTCCAGGGTGTCCAGCTCTAGGTTCATAACCACACTATCATGGTTCTCAATGATGTTAAGATCGTGTATAATGTTTTTGTTTGTATATTCATGTCACTTCTTCTTACTATCTTCTGCTTCTGTTAAATCCCTAAAATTTTTGGTTTTTATCATGCTCATTTTTGCATAAAACTTTCTCTTGGTATTTCTAATTTTCTTGAAGATATCTCTTATCTTTCTCATTCTATTGTTTTCTTCTATTTGTTTCCATTGCCCATTTAAGAAAACCTTATATCTCCTTGCTATCCTCTGGAATTCTGCATTCATTTGGGTATATCTTTACCTGTTTCCTCTCCCTTTCCCTTTCCTTTGTTCCTCAGACATGTCTAAAGTCTCATCAGATTGCCATTTTTCTTTCTTGCTCTTCTTTTTCTTTGGAATGTTTTTTTTTTTTTGTTGCTGCCTCCTGTACAATACTGCAAACCTCTGCCCACAGTTCTTCAGGCACTCCATCTACCAGGTCTAATCCCTTAAATCTATTCATCACCTCCACTTCATATTCATAAAGGATGTTATTTAGGTAACACCTAAATGGTTTGATGATTTTTCCTATTTTCTCCATTTTTAATATGAACTTTGCAATAAGAAGCTCATGACCTGAACCATAGTTAGCTCCAGGTCTTGTTTTAACTGACTGCATAGAGCTTCTCCATATTTGCAAAGTATGTAAGGATTCTGATTTCTCTATTTACCATCTGGTGATGTTCGTGTGTAGAATCATCTTTTGAGTTGTGAAAAAAATGTTTATGGCCAGCAAATTATCGTGATAAAATTATTTTAGTCTCTGCTCTGCTTCATTTTGTACTCCAAGGACGAAACTGCCTATTAGTCCAATTATCTTTTGGTTTCCTACTTTAGCATTCCAATCCCCAGTGATGAATGTAACATTTTTGGTGTTATTTCTAGATGTTGTAGGTCTTCACAGAACTGATCGACTTTGGCCTCTGTGGTGTCAGTATGTTGGAACATATATGTTTATTACTGTGATATTGAATGGTTTGCCTTGGATTTGAACAGATGTCAGAATTTGGTTATTTTTGAGATTATACCCTGGTACTGTTTTTCTTACTCTTTTCTTGGCTCTAAGGATAAATTAATTTCTTCTAAGGGATTCTTGCCTAGACTAGTATATGTAGTGATCATTTGAATTAAACTCACCCATTCCCATTCATTTATGTTCACTGATACTCAAGATATTGATGTCTAATCTTTCCATCTCCTGTTTGTCTACACCCAGTTTGCCTTGGTTCATAGATTCCAGGTTCCTATGTGATTTTTATGTGTTCAGCATCAGGCTTTCCTTTCATCAGGCACACGTGCAGCTAAGCTTCCTTTTGGTTTTGGACAAGTTGCTTCATTAAGTACTGGAACTGGTTATGTCATCCTCTGCTCTTTTTTGGTAGTGTTTGGACATCTTCTGACTTGAGGGGCTCATCTTCTGCCATCAACTTTTATTATTTTAGTACTGTCCATGGGGTTTTCTTGGCAAAGATATTGGAATAATTTGCCATTTCTTTTTCCAGTGGATCACCTTTTGTCAGAACTCTCCACTATGATCTGTCTATCTTGGGTAACCCTTATATGGTATAGCTCATAGTTTCATTGAGATATGCAAGTCCCCTCACCTTGACAAGGCAGTGACTGGGGAGTGGAGGTATAATTTAGACATAAAGGGTGGCATTATAAGCAAATTAAGGGAACATAGAAAAATCACTTGTTATATCTATGCATAAGGGAAGAGTTTATGACTGAACAAGATATAGAAAGAAGATCATGGGAGGTAAAAATGGATAATTTTGCTTACATTAAATTAAGAATTTTATGCAAACAAAATCAATGCAGCCATAACTAGAGGGAAACCAGGAAATTGGGGGAAAAAATCACAGCAAGGCTCTCTGATAAAGGTCTCATTTCTCAAATATGTAGGGAACTGGGCCATATTTATAATAATGAGAGCCATTCCCCAACTGATAAATGGTCAAAGACTATGAACATGCAGTTTTCAGAGGAAAGAATCAAAGTTATCAATAGTCATGTGAAAAAATGCTCTAAATTAATAATTAGAGAAGTGCAAATTAAAACAACTCTGAGGTACTACCACATCCCTATCAGATTGGCTAACATGACAATAAAGGAAAATAACAAATGATGAAGTAGATGTGGAAAAACAGGTATACTAATTCAGTATTGGTGGAGTAGTGAACTAGCCCCACCATTCTGGAGAATAACCTGGAACTATTCCCAAAGGTCTATAAAAGTGTACATATCCTTTGATGCAGCAATACAACTACAAGATTTGTACCAAAAAGAGAGTATAGAAAAAGGAAAATTACCTATACGTACAAAAATATTTATAGCAGCTCATTTTGTATTGGTAACCCTTCCCCCCCAAAAAACAAACAAACAAACAAAACTGGAAATCAACGGGATACTCATCAATTGGGGAATGGCTGAACAAGTTGTGGCATATGATTGCAATGGAGTTGTATTGTGCCATAAGAAATGGCAAGGGGTAGTTTCAGAAAAACAAAATAAAACAAAACAAAAAAGAAACCATGACTAGATCTGTATGAATGGATACAAAACAAAGTGAGAAGAACCAAAAGATCATTGTGCACAATAACAGCAATGTTGTAATAATGATCAACTGTGAAAGATTTGGCTACTCTGATCAATACAATTACCCAAAGCAGTTCCAGAGGACTCAAGATGAAAAATGTTATCCACCTTTAGGAAAAGAACTGATGAACTGAGTCCAAATTTAAGTATGGTGTTCATTCATTCACTCTTTTTTTTTTAATATGGCTAATATGGAAATATGTTTTATATTATTTCACACACATAATTTATATCACATTGTTTGCCTTCTCAGTGGGTGGAGAAGTAGTGAGAAGGAAGAGAGAATCTGGAATTCAAAATTTAAAAAGTAAAGAATGTTAAAAAAATAAACAAAATAATAAATTATAAAAATCCTGTGATCAAAAATTATTTACTTTATCTTCTGTCACCTTTTCTATATTTTTTTGTTCATGAATTGTTACCCATCCCCATATCCAAATACTATCTTTCTTGCTTCTCTAATTTGTTTACGATGCGACCTTTTCTACTAAAATCGTATATTCATTTGGAGCTCACTTGGCATATATTGTGAGATATTGATCTAAAACTAATTTCTGCTTTCTAGTTTTCCTGGCAGTTTTTGTCAAACAGAAAGAAAAAGACATGAAAAACTTTGGAAACTCCTAGAAATTCCAGTTTCTAGGATATTTGGTCTACTGGGTTCATTTTATATGTGGTATTGTGATATGTAGTATATCTAATCTATTCCACTGAGTAACCTCAACAATAAGTCAACAAGCATTTATTAAACACTTACTATGTTGCAGTCACTGAAGAACACAACATAGAACAAAACCAATCTCTTCTCTAAAGGAGATCAAAATCTAATAGGAGAGACAGCATGGAAACATCTATGTAAGTAGAAGATACATAAACAGTAAATTGGAAGGTAATTTCAAAGGAAGACATGGGCAATAGGGAGGATGAGGAAAGGCCCCTTACAGAAATCAGATTTGAGCTGACTCCTGAAGGAAGCCAGGGAGCTATAAGAAGTGAGAGCATTCCAGGCTTGGGGAACAGCCAGTGAAAAGTCATGGAATTAAGAAATGGAATATTTCGTTTGATGAACCGAAGAACCCCAGTGTTGCTAAGCTGTAGAGTGTTTGGAGTGGAATAAAGTTTAAGATGACTATTTTTTAACTAGTACTAAATCATTTTAATGATTAATACCTTGAGTAGAGTTTGAGATTTGGTACTACCAGGCCCTCTACATTCTCAGTTATCTCCTCCCCTCCACTCCACTTCCCCTTAAGATTCCTCGCCTAATCTGATATTATAACCTTTTCAAGTAGAGAATTGAGATCAGGATCAGATGAGCTCACCGGATCATATGTCACTTATAATGACCTGCCGAGCTTCCTGTTCCAGCCTCCCTCCAATCTCCACAGCTGGGTACACTTAACCCCAGGCTCTGGGACCAGTTTGACCCCTATGTTGGGGAGATGTAAAGATCTCTGCTTGAATAGCTGATAAACTATGGATTAAGTTACCTTATTTCTAGTCCTGTTTTGATATTGTACCCAAGTCCCATTATTTGCTCTTTCCCCTGAGACCAAGCCCTCACCTTTTGCTCCATTTTCAGAAATTGAGTCCTTACTTTTCCATGCCGGGCCTGACTTTCTGACTTAGGTGCCCATGCAGTGTCCCAGTTCTTCACAGATGGTACGAGCAGTTCGGGTTTCTCTCAGGATATAGCATACTTAGGTTCCAGAGGAATTTTTTTTCCATGATAGAGGTTGCAGCTGACTATTCTCTGTGGCTCTGTATTCACATCTCTTGCTTTTGATGACTTTCGATTTCTCTTGCTTTATTTTTGTTTTCTCATTCTTCCATTCACAACCTTCACTATCTTTTCAAGGCAATAGAATTAGGACCCTGGGTCACTGTCTGTCTAGTTGGTTAGTTCCTTTCCTTAAATCTTTCTGTGGGGGTGACCATAGATAATTACCTGGGTGACCTTGGATAACTCACAAAGTCTCTTTAATCCTCAGTTTCTTTGTTTGTGAAAGGAGTTAGACTACATGGCTGCTTAGATCCCTTTCAGGTCAAAATCTATGATGGTATGGCTCTAACCATCTGTAGTGAAAGCCCAGTTGTGTGGACTGACATTTGGAGGTTGGAGGTAGGGGCACTCCTTTGCCTGAAATAATTGAGGACAAAATAGGACACAGAAGACAGGGGTAACCAGCCAGGGAACCAAGATAGTGGCTAATTCAAACATAGCAGAGCTAGATGAGTACCCAGCTGTGAGATCTGGGGAACAGCACAAGTTTTTGATAAACAAAGAAGAAAGCAAGAACCTAGTTTTTGAAACACAGTTGTGAGGAGTGTGGGCAAGAACAGACTTGAGAGCAGAACCCACTTGAAGAAAGAGAATATGGTCCATCATGCTATTATAAGCTCCTTAATTGAAGGAGCAGTGTTTTTTTTTTCCTTCTTATCTCCTGCACAAAATGTAGTGGTTTGAACATAGTAAACACTTAAGAAGTGATAGGTAAATTGAATTGTTTGCATTTTCCCCTATTAGATTTTGCCTAATATTTTAAGTTCCATTCTTCTACTTGCCTCTTAGGATGTCACCAGGCTGTCCACTTATGGGTATCCCTTATGCCAATTAACCAGCTGCCTCTACTTTTTGTTTGCTATTGAATCTTCCCTGATAATCTCCCTCATTCCCAATTACTAGGCTTTGGGTCCCCATCCTTAACTGTCCTTTTTTCCCTGCTGACCTAAGCCCTAATTCTGAGATCTGATGACCTAGACTATGGATTAATATGGCTCTTCAGAATTTTGAGGGAGGGTTGCCCTCTTGGAAACTTTATGAATTGCCTTATATTATGGAAATTCAACCACATTTCTTTATGGCCTATTTGGGAAAGCATGCCTCTAGTGTCTAGCAAAATATATCCAAATATTAAATGCTTAATAAGTGCTTATTGAATTAAATGGGGTAGGGCACTAGAGACAATAGGTCATAAAACTAACTGCTTTCTTCTTATTTTGGTGTGCAAATTAGTCTAGGAAATGGTAATGAAATATTACTGCCTTGTTACAGGTGCTGCCATCCTAACCCAATCCTGTTACATAATTTCAGCTAAAAAGTGTATAATGAATTGGGTGAGAAGAGGCAAAAGAAAAAAAATATAATACTCTTTTGAGATTAGAGCAAAATGACTTAGGTAGACATGTTGTTAGGCAAACATGTTTATGTAGACACACTTTTTAAAAGCAAGGACTATGTTGATTATATCTTTATATTTCCATGGCCTAGTACATAGTAAGTGATTACTAAACATATTTTGCTTAATTGGTTGGTAGAGTAGACATAAGTGGAGATATAATTTCAGGTCTTTGGAGATTGAGTTGCCATACAAAACAAGTTCATATCTGTCTTCTGCTTTCCCCTTTGGATTTGTTATTCTCAGGAATTCTTTAAGATATAGGGTTTGATCTGTTATGGCCTCTGATTTACTCACTCTGATCATTACTTGGACCATATTCTCTTTCTTCAAGTGGGTTCTGCTCTCAAGTCTGTTCTTGCCCACACTCCTCACAACTGTGTTTCAAAAACTAGGTTCTTGCTTTCTTCTTTGTTTATCAAAAACTTGTGCTGTTCCCCAGATCTCACAGCTGGGTACTCATCTAGCTCTGCTATGTTTGAATTAGCCACTATCTTGGTTCCCTGGCTGGTTACCCCTGTCTTCTGTGTCCTATTTTGTCCTCAATTATTTCAGGCAAAGGAGTGCCCCTACCTCCAACCTCCAAATGTCAGTCCACACAACTGGGCTTTCACTACAGATGGTTAGAGCCATACCATCATAGATTTTGACCTGAAAGGGATCTAAGCAGCCATGTAGTCTAACTCCTTTCACAAACAAAGAAACTGAGGATTAAAGAGCCTTTGTGAGTTATCCAAGGTCACCCAGGTAATTAGAGAGGAAGGGTTTGAACTTAGAGAGGAAGGATTTGACTCCAGAGAGGAAGGATTTGACTCCAGAGCAAAGACTATTTCAATCATACCACATTAATGATATTCTCCAGACTGTACTATTATCTATTACCAATTTTCAGGTGCCCTGATACTGTTTCCCTTGTTTGATGGCATATCTTCCTGTTGCTAATCCATACATGACTGTGACTGCCTGATTGCCTGGATTCCTCTCATTTCCCACTGCTAGGACCTCCCCCAGTTATCAGCTTTGCCCTTGTGTGCCTCTCTCTTCTCTAGATTCCAGACACTTTTTGTCAGAAATAAATTCACACTTAGGGTAAAAAGGAAGATGAGGATGTCTGGGACCTTAGGGTGTAACAAGAAGGGTCTTTCAGTAAGAAAGGAAGAGAGTTGAGAACTTGAAGCTGCAGGTTCCAAAAAGTAACCTCATCTCCTTCACAAATTTTCCTTGGGCAGATGCCCCTGATCTTTGACCACTTCTAAAATTTTCTCAGTTTGTTTTTAATCCAGTATGATTATTATTTTTTCTTGAAGGAAAAGAATTGATTTTTTGCACGATGTTGCTGGATTCCAGTTTAAATCATGACAGAATTTGCAAGGATGTGCTGAAGCTTCATCTACTTTCATGAGAACAATAGTTAGTAGATAATCATCCCTTTGTAGAAGTTCAAAGAAGTAATTGTGTTTTCTTATTAGAGTCACATACAGCTGCCTTGGATTAAGTTCAAACACAGAAAAATATTATAACAGAGTTTGTGGGGATCACATAATTCCTTGCCACCATAATCTTTGCTGGACTCATAAATACTCTCTCTGTCTCTCTGTCTCACTTTCTCTCCATATCAGTATGTCTGTCTGCCTGTCTCTCTTCTCCTACATGGTTATATTTATCTTTACATTTATATAAGGTGAGACTGAGGTATAAAAGAAAATCTCCCAAGCTACAAGAAACAATATTAAGGAAGTAACTTGAGGGAATTGCAAAATAGTCTATGATTTATCAGGATTTTTCAGTTCCAGATACCTGGTTTTACATTTTTTGCATTACTCAGTTATCACTCATCAATGATCCATTTTGGAAACCTCTACCACAGGATTTGGTAGCTTCATTTTTTTCAGGTGTAATGCAAAGAAAGAAGAGGAGAGATTACAGTCTGCTGACTATTACAGAAATGCTTGTTTTTTTCTTTTTTGCTTGGCTGCAACACTTCCAGGTTTCTTGACAAGAGAAAGTATGTTCTATTTTTCTGTTCTTACAAATGCCTATGGAAGAGAAAAAAGGTATTCCACCATCACACCTAATGCATTACAAATAGTTGTTTGTATATTACTTGCATTTGTTTTGGTCCATACAATTGAGACCTTATCCAGGTCAGATGCAATAGAACTTCAATGTAATGCTTTTATTTTATATGTCACCAGTATTCTAAAGGGCAGTGAACAGATATGTGGTGGATATTGTCGACTGACATTTAAATCCATTTAAAATCAACTTGAAGTCTACCTTTTCATATGTATAAGACTTTATTTCCCATTACATAAGCCTAGGTTCAGCCAAAATAGCCTACTTGCTATTTCTTACATAGGGAATTTCATCTTTCATCTCTGTTACATAGCTCTCATGTGTGAAATGTGTTCCCTCCTCATATGGATCTCTTAGAATCCCAGGCTTCCTGCAAGACTCAATGTAAGTCCTAATTCCTCCGTAAGGCCTTTTCTGATTCCCCTCTTCATCCCCCGTTGCTAGAGTTTTCCCCATGAAATTATTTTCAATTGACTTTGTATTTATTTCTTATTTACTTATATGTGCCAATTTTTTCTCAAAAGAATGTATATTCTTTAAAGGTAAAACAGTATTATTTTTGTCTTTGTATTCCTGGCACCTAGCACAGTGCCTGGTATACAACAGATGCTGGTTAATTTTTGTTAAATGATTGAATAATTGATTTGAGTGACTGCATTTTGCTAATAAAGGCTTCCATTTGAGAGCATAGGATCATGGGACCATAGATCAAGAGCTGAAAGGGGCTTCAGAGGATGACATGTTCATGTTTGTAGGTGAAGAAACTGAGGCCCAAAGTGGTAAGGTGATTTGCTTGAAGTCACACAGTTATTAAATGGGAGAATATGGATTCATACTCAGGTCCTCTGATTCCATAAGTGGATTTTCCAGTATGAAGTGTGAGGCAGAAATCTTGAGTGGTTGTGAACCTCATTTGGATCCTGTTTTGGGGTTTGGTACAATCAATACAGGGTCACCTGGCTATAAACAGAAGAATCTCTAAGACTTCACTAGCTGTAGAAAATGCATTCCATTTGAAATCCCATTGAACATTCTTTATGATAGTGGCAGGCACCTTTGACTTGCTTATGTCCTGTTTTGAAAAAAAAATGTAATTCTAACATCACCTTGATGTAGGATATATTTTAAGAATAGATTTTTGACTTACTAAGTAAAATGCTTTTTTTTTAATAGCAAACAGTATACACAGTAAGATGTAGTTTCTACAACTTTCAGTCAGCTGTGCAACTATAATCTGTGCTTTGCTAGAGTCATTTGCAAAGGTCTGCCTCTTCCCTTCTCATATTTTCATCAAAGATGTTCTCAATATGTATTAAAAAAAAATCAATCTTGTAAAGATGTTTTTTTTTTAATTTTTGTTTTGTTTTGGCTAGGCAATGGGGTTAAGTGACTTGCCCAGGGTCACACAGCTAGTAAATGTCATGTGTCTGAGGCCAGATTTGAACTCAGGTCCTCCTGAGTCCAAGGCCAGTGCTCTATCCACTGTAGCACCTAGCTGCCCCTAAAGATTTTTTTTTTAAAGATGAGAAAGTAAACATGTATTTTGGTAGATATCAATGTATGCCTTTTTACTCATCTCTTTTCAGCAGTAATATAATCCATGGTTTTTGACCATCATTTAGTATCTTTTTGCCTTTAAATATCTTCAGAATTAAACCCTCAATGTGCTCATGATGGTATGTATCACTTTTGACATGGATCTTTTTTATGCTTTCTAGCTCTGATGTAGCTGCTTTTCTTCATTTTCTTTGGTTCCTTTCTTGCATAGTAACAAAACCCACCTCCATATACCTTCCAATCCATTGATCCTGGTTCTCAGGTAGCCCCCCACCCCCATACCACACAAAGCATTTACTTCTTCCATGAGACTTCAAGTACTTTAAAACATTTATTCTATCTTCCCTAAATCTTTTCCTAAGCTAATTTTCCCTAGTTCCTTCAAATGTTCCTCAAATGACTTATGGTTTCCAGACCCCTCACCAATCTGCTTGCCCTTCATTGAACATATCACTCATCATACACACATGGCTCATTTTGAACTTGTCAACTAAAACCTCTGGATCTGTCATTTGAACTATTACTAAATGAATCATCCTAGGCCACCCTAAGATGCAATTTATTTTTTTAACCTAAATGTAAGGCTTTGTATTTTCCTCTCTTAAATTTTGTATTTACTTCTTTTAAATTTCATGCTTTAGTTGATCCCCTCAACATATCTCTGACTGCATTCTGTTGTCTAAAATATACAATGCCCCTTCCAGCTGTGTTATTTGCAAATTTCACAAGTATGTCTTTGATGTCTTCATCTGAGTTGTTGATGAAGTTGTTGAAGGAAAATGACTTTTGACTGGGGTCTCCTGAGAATACTGACTTTAATCCTATTTGGCTTTTTTCCTTCACTTTGCTGTTAACTTTGAATAATCTGTTTGTGATTATCAGCCAGAGAATCAGTGTTTGAGGGGCCCAGAGAACATTTAGTCAGAGGCATACCTAAGGAGAAGTAGAAAACCTCCCCAAATGGTCATCTAGCCTCTACTTATAGACTGTCAGTGACAGATAACTTTTGACCTTTCAATGAGGTTGCTTCTAGTCAGCTTGAATTATTATGATTTTTTTTGTTGTATCAATTGAAAATCTGCCTCTGATTTATACCCATTTCTTCTAGATCTTACCACATATCAACCAAATCTGAAAAAATCCACAGTGACAGTACTGATTTGAAATTTTGCTCCCTTTCTGTCTTTGGTTCTATGCTTTCTTTTCCTATCATAATTCTGAGAAATTATTGAAATCTTCTATGCTTGAGCTTACTTTAATTTCTGCTGCCTGAATTTAAGAGAATCGAAATGCTGGAATCAAACAACAAACATTGACTGAGTACCTCATTAGTGCCACACACTGTGCTAAGTGCTGGGGATACAAATAAAGGCAAAAAAAGGTTCCTGCCCTCAAGGAGCTCACATTCTAATGGAGAATGAAATGTACAAACACTGTGTACCAGCAAAAAAACATACAGGACAAAATGAAGAACATTTCAAAGAGGAGGCATAAGCATGAAGGAAGATTGAGGAAGACTTTTTGCATAAAAGTGGTTTTGGCTGTGACTTGAAGGAAGCCAGAAGCAAAGGGACACATTCCATTAAAAATGAACGATCTGAAGATGGAATGTCTAATTCAAGGAACGATGCTATAATGGAAGAGACCTTAGGGATTATTTAGTCTAACTCACTCCTTTTAAAGATGGGGAAACTGAGATTCAAAGTGAATTTTGGGCCTTGTCCAAATTCATACATCCAGGTATGAACTGAACTGGGGATTAAAGTCAAGTTGACTATCAGGTCCTCTTGTATTCATGACAGCTAAATCTGAGTCAAGGGGCAGAGCCAAGAGGGCAGAGTGAAAGCAGTGACTTGCTTGAGCTCTCCCCCAAACCCCTCCAAATACCTATAAAAATGACTCTAAACAAATTCTGAAGCAGCAGAACCCACAAAAAGACAGAGGGAAACAAATGTCCAGCCCAAGACAACCTGGATGATTTATCAGAAAGGTATATTTTGCTGGGCTGGGAGCAGAGCTCAGTGAGGCATGGGCACGCAGGCTGCAACAAACCTGGAGCAGGCCTCAGAGGACTGAATCTCAGGCAGCTGTGGTGGCTTCTGGGCTCCTCAATCCAAGAATGCCAAAGACAACTTGCAAGGTCAGTGGGAAAAGTCTGTTTCTGCAGTACTGAGAGAGGAGCATGGGGTCTCAGACTCAGTCCCTAAGCAAGTGTGGCCCTGGAGTGGTGGTTGTCTCCTGAGTTTCTGGCCCACAGACTGAGGGGGAATCCAGTGGCTGATCAGAGGGGAACTGCAGGGATCTCTTTGCCAGTGCTGAGGCAGGAATCTCTTGCTTTGCCTGTGCTTGAATCTGGGTCACAGTTCTGGGCGGCGGTCCTGGGGTGAGGAGGAGCACTGGCTTGGTGGAGCTTGTAGTGGCTGTCACTGACAGTCACAGGACAGAAAGCAGTACTTGTGGTCACTAATAGACCAGAGCACAGACCAGGAAAGGAGTAAGCATCTTGCCTCTTATCATAACACCTTGCAAGAACTGAAAATTTACAGATCCCTACAAGTATCTCTGAAAACAGCTGTACAAATCCCCGAAGCTTGGGACAGTACATTCTCCACATTGGAAGCAGACTCATACCTTAACAAAGAGTTTAAAACTCAAGTAACTGGCCAGGATCTTGAGCAAGCATCACAAAATGAGTCAGAGTATATTATCTTACTATGGTGAAAACAAAGATCAAAATATACAACCAGAAGAAGACCACAAAGTCAAAGGTCTTACATCCAAAGCCTCCACAAAAAAATATGAATCAGTCCCAGGCCTTGGAAGAGCTCAAAAGGGATTTTGAGAAGCAAGTAAGAGAAGTAGAGGAAAAACTGGGAAGAGAAATGAGAGTGATGCAAGAAAATCATGAAAAACAAGTCAACAGCTTGCTAAAGGAGACCCCAAAAAATACTGAAGAAAATAACACCTTAAAAAATAGCCTAACCCAAATGGCAAAAGAGGTCCAAAAAGCCAATGAGGAGAAAAATGTCCTAAAAAGAAAAATTGGCCAAATGGAAAAGGAAGTCCAAAAGATTACTGAAGAAAATACTTCCTTAAAAATTAGAATAGAGCAATTGGAAGCTAGTGACTTTATGAGAAATCAAGACACTGTAAAACAAATCCAAAAGAATGAAAAAATAGAAGACAATGTGAAATATCTCATGGAAAAACAACTGACCTGGAAAATAGATCTAGGAGAGAGAATTTAAAAATTATTGGACTATCTGGAAGCCACAATCCAAAAAAGAGCCTAGACATCATCTTTCAAGAAATTATCAAGGAAAACTGCCCTGATATATTAGAACCAGAGGGCAAAATAGAAATCGAAAGAATCCACCAATCTTCTCCTGAAAGAGATCCCCAAAGGAAAACTCCTAGGAATATTGTAGCCAAATTCCAGAGTTCCCAGGTCAAGGAGAAAATATTACAAGCTGCCAGAAAGAAACAATTCAAGTATTGTGGAAACACAATCAGGATAACACAAGATTTAGCAGCTTCTACATTAAAGGACCACAGGGCATGGAATATAATATTCTGGAGGGCAAAGGAGATAGGATTACACTCAAGAATCACCCACCCAGCAAAACTGAGTATAATCCTTCAGGGGAAAAAGTGGTTATTCAGTGAAATAGAAGACTTTCAAGCATTCTTGATGAAAAGACCAGAGCTGAATAGAAAATTTCACTTTCAAATACAAGACTCAGGTGGAACATGAAGAGGTAACAGGAAAGAGAAATCATAAGAGATTTATTAAGGTTGAACTGTTTACATTCCTGCATGGAAAGATGATATTTATAACTCATGAGACCTTTGTCAGTATTAGGGCAGTTGGAGGAAAAAATTATATGTATGTATGTAGATAGACAGATAGATATAGATAGATAGATAGATAGATAGATGGCACAGGGTGAGTTGAAGGTTAAGGGGTCATATCTGGACAATAAAATTAAGGGATGAGAGAGGATTATACTAGGAGAAGAAGAAAGGGAGAAGTAGAATGGGGTAAATTATCTCACAAAAAAACAAACAAAAAGGAAAGGCTCTTACAGTGGAGGGGAAATGGGGGAAGGTGAAAGCAAATAAGTGAATGTTATTCTCATAGGATTTGGCTTATGGAGGGAATAACATACACATTCAATGGGAGGGCAGGGTAGGATTAAGGGAAATAGAGTTAGTTTTTCACAACATGTCTACTATGGAAGTGTTTTGCAGAACTGCACATGTATAACCTATATTGAGTTGCTTGCCTTTTCAATGAGGGTGGGTGGGGAGGGAGGAAGGGAGAAAATTTGAAACCTAAAGTTTTAAAAGCATATGTTTAAAAAAAACGTTTTCACATGCTACTGGGAAATGAGAAATACAGGAAATGGGGTACAGAAGTCTGTCCTGCTCTACAGGAAAATAGAAAGGGAAGGGCATAAGAGAAGGTGGGGAGAGATAGAAGAGATGACAGACTAGGGGAAGCGATATTCAGAATGCATGCAATCTTGGAGTGGGGGGAGGGGTGAGATGGGGTGAAAATTTGGAGGTCAAAATCTTGTGGAAGTAAATATTGAAAACTAAAATAAATAAATTTATATTTAAAAAAAAATCTGAGTCAAATCCCTTCCAGTTCTGAAGTATAGGGTCATATTTCGTTTTCTATGTGAGGGACACATTTGGGCCCTAAGCAGGGTCATTCCTAGGTTATATCAAGAAGCTGTGTCAGCTACTCTAAACCCTGACTTAAGAGAGACTTTGCCAATCAAACACTAGAAGGTGCGTTAAGTGACAACATGCTATTAGCAGATTTTTGGTCATGTCATCAACAAGATGAAGGCCTAGACATTTTTTCTGATCCTCACAATGCCTCATAACCTCTCCCAAAAAGAAATTATGCACCAAAGGCAAAGCAACTTTGACTGTTTCGATGGTCTAGGACATCAGGAACTCAAAAGAAAGTTTAAACAAACAGAAAAAAACAAAAAAAAACCCATAAAAAACCCTTGATCTAACAGCCACCTTGAGTGCAGTCAGCAGTCCCTCCCCTACTGCACATTATGATTTTAACCCACAGACTTGCAACAAAACCCAAATCCTACACTTTGTCCCCACTCCTTTTAGCTATTGCCGCGATGGCAAAAAATCTCTGCAGGAAGATAGAGAAACAGAGAATATGGCAGACCACTCATTTTCTAACGGAGCTCAATTTCACACTCTGACCTCATCCTCCTTCTCCCAGAGCCAGAACCTCAGAGAGCTAAACCCTAAAAGACAGGAATCATCTCCAGTTGCAATAGTACCAACAGCTAAGTCAGAAAACTGGGGAACAGAGGGAACAGGATACTGTGTGTGCATCTGTTGTTGGGTAGGGGGAAAGAGGTAGGGGCAATCCTTTGAGCCTGAAGGAAGGAGTCTAGCACCCATTTAGGTGCAGTTTTGTTCCGTCAAAACCACTTTGGGCAGAAACTTGGATTAGTGAACCATAAATTGCTCCAGAGTGGTAGGAGGCTGAGATCCAGCCTCTGGGGAAATTAACATTAGAGGAGAGGAAGTCAGAAAGTGAGTAATTGGAGAGGATGGGTGGAGAAGAGTTAATTCATCAAAAACCTCAAGAAGAAGAAAACCCAAATCCCTTAAAATAAGCTAATATATCAACTGGATAAACAATAGAAAAAAGAAATATAGCCTCTAATATTTTGAACAAATTCAGACATCTATAAATAAATACTGCAAAACAAAGGAAAATGACTCAACACTTAAGACAGAAGACCCTGTGGAACTGAAGGAGAACATGGAACCACAATACCTTGTCCCTGAATGCATTAGAAGAGAAATGAGAATTATGAGAGCAGAATTTATGGGTTATATAGCAAAAATACTTGGTAGAAGAGAAAAACTTGAATCTGAAATAGCAAATCTCACCAAGAAACAGAAGAGAGGACAACTGATTGGGAACACAAAAACACAAAAATAAAGGGCAATCCAGAAGAAGAAAAGCCAAAAAAAAAAGCATTAATATTAAAAATGTTCTCAATTCAAGCAAAAAATATTGATCCTGAAGACAGGGTATCTAGAGACATTCTAAGGACCATAGATCTGCCAGAGAACATGACAAGTCAAAAAACCTCAACTCCATAATTCAAGAAATAATACAACTGCCTAGAACTTCAGATCACAGAAAATAAGCAATGATACTCATTGTAAGAATATATAGATTGCCTCTAGAAAACAAAACAAAGTAAAAGCCAAGGCTGCAAACTCAAGACATGTAATGCTTAAACTTAACAATTCAATTCAGAAACAACAAATTTTGTAAGGGAGTAGAAAGGTCTTCAAAGGCCTTCCCTGTCCTTCTCTGATGACCACCTTCCACATTCACTCACAAAGCAGATTTCTTTTCTCTTTCAGAGACTGCTGACCTTGATCTTAATTTTAAACCAATCTTGGCTGTTTGTCTATGTATCTATCTATTTATTTTTCAAAATATTTCTCTGATAAAGATCTCATACCCAATATATATATAAAGAACTTATTCAAACATATGTCATTCCCAAATATATACACTTATTTCTTCAAAACTTTTCCTTTAATTATTTCTTATATCATGATGATATTCTATTACATTCATATACCACAGTTTAGTCAGTCTTTGCCCAATTCATGGCAACTCCTTAATATCCTTTTTTTTTTTTGCTACTAAACATGAGCTTTCTCTCTCTCTCTGTCTTTGTATCTCTTTCTCTCTTTCTCTTTCTCTGTCTCTCTTTCTCATCTCTTTGTGAGTACATGGGCCTAGTAGGAATATCACAGAGTAAAAGGATGTAGACTAGTTTGTATATTTTTTTTGCTTTCCCAAACATCTAGATCAAGTCGCAGCTCCACCAATAGCACATTAATGTACCTTGACTAGGAAGTTTCCAAAGGAAGAAATCCAAGCTATCAATAACAATATGAAAAATGTTCCAAATCACTAACAACTAGAAAAAAATGCAAATTAAAGGAACTCTAGGGTACCACCACATACCTATCACTTTAGCAAAGATGACAAAAGAATAAAATGACAAATGTTAAAAGGACTTCACAACAACAGGTATAAAATGGTGAAATTTTGAAATGGTCTAGTCATTCTGGAAAGCAACTTGGAAGTGTCCTCAAAACATCATTAAGTTATGCATATTCTTTGACTCAATGATATCACTATTAGACCTATACCCCAGAGACCAAAGAAAAAGAAAAAGAACTAGATGTACAAAAGCACTTGGAATACAAAAAAAGGCAAAAAAGGGCCTGACCTCAAAGAGCTCACAATGTAATGGGGGAGATAACATACAAAAAAAAAATGTATAAAAAAGAGATTGAGGAATGTCATTGGGAAAGTTAGTAATACCTACTAAAATCATGAATTAATTCCCCTAATTTCCAATTGGATTCTGGGGAATCTTTGTTATATCATGATCGACCTGGGAAGAAGGGAAGAAGTGTCATTCGTTTCTGGATCTGTCCTGACTTAGAGAATCCCTAGGAAGACTTATCTACTTGGGAAGGCTGACAAATCAACCTAGCCTTGTGGTGTCCAAGACAAAAATCTCTTAGATGATCTTTGGAGTGGATCATAATATACATGCCTGCATTTTTGCATATCTTGGAGTACCTACAACAGAACAAGTATTCAGTAATGGGAGTATTCATGAACATGCCCTTCAACTAGCTACTTTCACTAGGTTGAAATAGCTGCATTATAAAGAAGATCTGAAATATGGACTATACATACAGTGGAAGTTGGATTAGACTTAAGAAAAAAAATCTTAATGTGAGGAGAGAAGAAACATAAAAATATTTTACCATTTGAATAGATCATATCTTTCTCCCAGAAAATCTTTTAAAATCTGATGAACATACAACAATAAACTGATAGTGATCTTTATTCTGCGGTTTGTATTAGTATAGACTGAATGTGGGAAGCTGGACTTGATGACCTCTGGAAATGCTAATTCTTTCATTGTGTAAGTCTACATGGTATTTCTTTCTTTCTTTTTCCCCAGATCAGTTCACTGCTATGGTGGGGAGTCAGAAATTTTCAGTATCATGGTATCCTAGAGGGCAGGGTTCAATCAATGGATTGTTTTTACATTTCTGTGTCTTTGCACATCAGGAGTTAGGTAAAAGGATGGGTTTTCTCTCTCTTAAGATTCTAAACATAACTAGTGGCTCATTGTAACACTGGTCCCTGGTACTCAGTGGTAGAGTAGATGAGCACTAGTCTTGGAGACAGGAAGATATGAATTCAAATCTTACCTCAGATATTAGTGTTGTGAATATGGGCAAGAGATAACCTCTCTCTCAGCCTCAGTTTCCTATTCTGTAAAATGATATTGAACTCCATGGCTTTTAAGGTTCTTTCTAGCTCTAAATATATGATCCTACTACCTACCCTATTTCATACACTTGTCATTTTATTATCACCAAAATGAAGTACTTTGGGTCTAGTTAATCTGGTCATTCTTACAATTTCATTCTTCCTCTCAAGACACTGCTTTTAAAAAGGTTTTATTTATTTATTTAATTTTTAATTTATGGAATAAAACAAGTATTTCCATAACATAGTACAATAAAAAAGATTACACATGAAATTGCAAATCTATTATATACAACTTGCTATTCCTTTTAAATATATAATAAAGTTATCATATAAATTTATTTTTTTCTTTCTTCCCCCCCCACCCTAGAGATGGTTACCATTTGTTGCAACCATATATGTATGTATGTATATGTGTGTATATATGTATAATCATTCTATACATACTTCTATTTATTAATTCTTTCTCTGGATGCAGATAGCATCTTCCTGTGTCCAATGAAGTATGTTTTGTGGCCAAAGATAATAGTTTGCCCCAACATTTTTATACTTCATGGATTCACTAGACAAAGAAATAGAGACCTAAGGGAATGAACTGCATACGATTTCCCCCCTTTATCTAGAATGTTTTCATTGTGGCCTAGTTTAATAATAACTTGCCCATCTTTTTTTTCTAATTGGTACATGGTATACATCTATGTTTATCATGAGAAATAAAGAAAATACTACTATGAGTGTAAATATATTCTAAAAACAGTTACAAAAAAGATTACAAATAAAAGTCTTCTTAAAAGTTTTCTTTATAACTTGGGTTATAAAAATTTTAGAAAACTGAGCACCTTACTATACATAGGACTATAATAATATAACTTTTCAAGAATCTAGAATATAGATTTTCTTCTTTGACATATTCTGGAATATTTCATAGAAAATCCCAAAATCTTCACTCGTCCAGGCTTTGCTTTAATGAGATGCTTCAGAGGTTCTTTTCTTTGGTGGCATGTGATTATCAGAACACTGGCAAAAGGGAAAGAAGAATTTACACATACATCAAATTGAACTTAGTATTAATTTTAAGAAAGTTATGAAAATAGATAAAGCAAGAAATAAAGCTCTTTACTAACAAAGTCAAAATTTAAGGTTTTAAGGGAAAGAATACAAAGTATTTTTCTTGTCAAATATTCTGTCAATTTTTCAATGCATTTATTAGTTTCTATACATGCACATATTCCTATATCAATAGACCTATGTAGCTGAGTATCAGATGGATTGAATAAAAAGGTTTGGTTCTAAAATATTAATTCAGCTTTAAACACTTTTAATACAATTTAGTTAATCAAATGCAGAGAATATATGAGAGCATAACATTTGTTAAATTAAGTTGAATTTCTTTTTTAGTGTTTTAAGCTTATAAGAACATAATAACATGTATTAAATGGATGTTATTATTTATCTTATGAAATGATTCTTCCTCATTTAATCAAACTATTGCTTTCTAACAATCACACCCTTTCCTCCACTGACCTAATGCTCAGCTATAACATTTATAGGTATATGTATGCATGTATAGAGAAAAATGCAGAGGCAAATATGTTTAACATTTTGCTCCTTTTTATTTTTTTTGAATTTTACTCCTGATCTTTTTTAAAAAAATTATTTATTTTTAGTTTTCAACATTCACTTCAATAAGCTTTTGAGTTTTCACTTTTCTTCCCTTTCCTCCCCTCCCCTTCCCCGAGACTGTGTGCAGTCTGATATAGGCTGTACATATACATTCGTATGAAATATATTTTCACATTAGTCAAGTTGTAAAAAAGTGTTAGAACCAATTATAGGAACCACAAAAAAAAGAAACAAAATAAAACAACAAAAGAAAAAAGAGAGATCAAACAGTATGCTTCAATCTGCATTCAGACTTCATAGTTCTTTTGCTGGATGTTAATAGCATTTTAGATCATTGGAATTGTCTTAGATCCTTGCATTGCTGAGAAGAGCTAAGTTTATGAAAGTTAGTCATTGCACACTGTGGCTGTTACTGTGTACAGTATTCTTCTGGTTCTCTTCACTTCACTCAGCATTAGTTCATGTAAGCCTTTCCAGGTTTTTCTGAAGTTTACCTGCTCATCATTTCTTATAGCACAGTAGTATTCCATTACCATATACCACAGCTTGTTCAGCCATTCCCTAATTGATGGGCATCCCCTCAATTTCCAATTTGTGGCCACCACAGAAAGAGCTGCTATAAATATTTTTGTACATGTGGGTCCTTTTCCTGTTTTTCTGATCTCTGGGATATAGACCTAGAAGTGGTATTGCTGGGTCAAAGGGTATGCAGTTTTGTAGCCCTTGTGGGTATAGTTTTAAATTGCTCTCCAGAATGGTTGGATCAGTTCATAACTCCACCAACAATGCATTGGTGTTCCAATTTTCCAACATTTCTCCAGCATTTCTCATTTTTGTGTTTTGTCATGTTAGCAATCTGATAGTTGTGATGTGGTACCTCAGAGCTGTTTTGATTTGCATTTCTCTAAGCAATAGTGATTTAGAGCATTTTTTATATGAGTAAGGACAGCTTTAATTTCTTCAACTGAAAACTGCCTGTTTATATCTTTTGAACATTTATCAATTGGGAAATGACTTGTAGTCTTATAAATTTGACTCAGTTCTCTATATATTTTAGAAATGATGCCTTTATCAGAGATGCTGGCTGTAAATTGTTCCCCAGCTTTCTGCTTCCCTTCTAATCTTGGTTGTGCTGGCTTTGTTTGTGGAAAAAAAACTTTTCAATTTAGTGTAATCAAAATCATCCATTTTGCATTTCACAATGTTCTCTATCTCTTGTTTGGTCATAAATTCTTCTGTTCTTCATAAATCTGACAAGTAAACTATTCTTTGCTTTCCTGGTTTGCTTATAGTGTCAGCCTTTTTATCTAAATCATGTACTCATTTTGACTTTATCTTGGGTGTGAGATGTTGGTCTATGCCTAGTTTCTGCCATTCTATTTTCCAATTTTCCCTGCAGCTTTTGTTAAATAGTGAATTCTTCTCCCAGAAGTTGGAATCTTTGTATTTATCAAACAGTAGATTACGATAGCCGTTGACTATTGTGTCTTGCATGCCTAACCTATTCCACTGATCTACCACTCTGTTCCTTAGCTAGTACCAAATAGTTTTGATGATTGCTGCTTTATACTACAATTTAATATCTGGTACAGCTAGGCCACCTTCTCTTGCATTTCTTTTCATTAGTTTCCTTGATATTCTGGCCCTTTTCTTCTTCCAGGTGAATTTTGCTATTATTTTTCTAGCTATATAAAATAATTTTTGGTAGTTTGGTATGGCACTGAATAAATAAATTAATTTAAGTAGAATTGTCATTTTTATTATATTAGCTCAGGGGCAGCTAGGTGGCACAGTGGATAGAGCACCAGCCCCGGATTCAGGAGGACCTGAGTTCAAATCTGGCCTCAGAGGTATAACACTTACTAGCTGTGTGACCCTGGGCAAGTCACTTAACCCCGTTGCCTAACCAAACAAAAAAAAAAAAGCAAAAAGAGTATATTATATTAGCTCAGCCTGCCCATGAGCAACTGGTATTTTTCCATTTATTTAGATCTGACTTTATTTGTGTGAAAAGTGTTTTATAATTGTGTTCGTATAGTTCCTGGGGGTTTTTTTGGCAGGTAGGCTCCCAAATATTTTATAATGTTGACAGTAACTTTAAATAGAATTTCTCTTTCTTCTCTTGCTGTTGGGCTTTGTTAGTAATATATAGAAATGCCACTGCTTTATGTGGTTTATTTTATATCCTGCAACTTTGCCAAATTTATTGTTCCCTTTTCTTGAAAACATAACATATGTATATAAATTCACTAGCAAGTATTTGTTAAGTGCCTACTATATACCAGGCAGTAGGCTAACCACTAAGGATACAAATGCAATTCATAAAACAATTTCCAGTAGCAAGGAGTTTATATTCTAATGGAGAAGACAAGTATATATATGTATGTATGTATGTATATATATATGTGTGTGTGTGTGTATGTGTGTGTATATATATATGTGTGTGTGTGTATATATATATATACACACACACACATATATATATAATATGCTGCATAAAATATAAATGTATTTTTGTGTATGCATATACATACAAATGCACACACATATATACACAAAGTAGTTAAATATAGGGTAGTTTGAGACCAAAGGCACTAGCAGTTGGAGATATCAGTAAAGTCTCTACGTACAAGATGGTTTCTGAGCTATACCTGAAATGAAGAAAAGGAATCTATGGAATGGATGTGAGAAGGCAGTGCATTCCAGACATTCAAGATGGCTTACACAAAGGCACAATATGGTAAGACTTAAGTAAAGGGGTTTATATTTTGTCCCACAGGCAATAGGAAGCCAGTGGAGTTGGTTGAGTAAGGGATTTACATAGTCAGATCTGTGCTCAGTGTGTGTGTGTGTGTGTGTGTGTGTGTGTGTGTGTGTGTGTGTGTGTGTGTACATACACATATATAGGCTAGAGGTTGATTGAATTAGTCAATCAACTCCACCAAAATGAAAATAACTAGCAATGCATGGGCCTTGATAACATTATCATGTGAGAACACCACTAATGAATGAATGCATCAATTAAAAGCATCATACTAGGTAAGAGATATCTTTGATCCATTTGGAAAGTGAAAGAGTTGGATGAAATGTCATAGGGTACATAGGAGGTATATTTAGGTTCAATGAAGAGACTTAATTTTACTCTGTGAATCTTGTATAAGAAAGAAAATTGATTAATAACTCAGCTTTTGAGGGTTGGGCCATCAATTCTAATCAACCAAGCCCCCAAGGGGGAATCACTTGGGGGAAAAAGGGAGAAAAGAGTCTCTGACTCCTCCACCCATTGACCAAAGGATGACCTGGTAAACTTTGAGGGATAATAGGATTTGCACTTCTCCTGGGCATCCTGGGAGTATTCCTTGAATAGTGGTAGCTAATGTCAATGTCTTTATCAAGATCTAAAGACAAACTAGACCCCTGAGGAGAGGCAACTGAGGAGATGCCACTTCGTGTCTTTACAAAGAACCTAGCAGTAAGCATGAACACAGCTAAGGGCAAATTCATGACCGCCTCATAAAGGGGAGAAAAGGACCTCCAGGATTTGTGAATTACTATTATTCCTTTTGCTGCATACGTTCCCTACACATGATCCTTTTTTCCCTCTGGACTGCATATGTACTTGTGGAAGGTGTGCCAAGCTTTTGTGAAGAATGCTTTCTGTATTTTCTTACATAAAAGCTCTTCCTATTTGTCCGGCTAATTGATATCAACTGATAAATCATAGGGCATCTGATGGGACTCATGAACTACAATATTAGAAAGCCAACCCCAACCTCTCAAGGAACTTTGAAGGGAGACATAGGTAGATTTTCTCAGGGAACCCAATCTGCCAGTGTGAATGGGGTTTTGTGATAGTAGTCCCAGGTTATGTATGACATTCATATCATACAATGTACACATATATATCTTACTTTTCTTTTCGTCCCCTACTCCATTGAAAGAAAAGAGGAGAAAAAAAAGCTTTGAAATAAATATGCATAGCCAAGCAAAACAAATTCCTCCATTGACCATATGTGAAAATATATGTCTCAATCTGTTTCTTGAGTCCACTGCTTCTCTGTCAGGAAGCGGATGACACATGTTTCATTGCTGGTACTCTGTTTTTAAGACATTCAACGTTATTTCTCCTTCTATCAATGTTGCTGTATAATAAATGGGTTGGATAGCATGTATATAAGTAGCAATATAATAGATATATACAAACAATGTAATAAGTATATACAAATTATCAAATCTACAAATAGACATAAATAATAATTAACCATGGGGGCATTAAGTATTGGGGTATTTAGGACATTCCTTAAAAATGAGGCATTTCCACCAATTGAGGAATGGCTGAACAAGTTGTGGTATATGATTGTGATAGAATACTACTGTGCTGTAAGAAATGACAAGCAAGATGGTTTCACAAAAAACCGAAATAAAACATGGTGAGTTTGTGCAAAGTGAACTGAGCAGAACCAGAACAGTGTACGCAGCAATAGCAATATTGTATGATAATCAACTGTGAATGTTTTTGCTATTCTCAGCAATGCAATGATCCAACACAATTCCAAAGGACTTATGATGAAAAATGCTATCCACCTTCAGAGGAAGAAATGATGGAGTCTGAATACAGATTGAAGCATACTTGTTTAAACTTTATTTTTCTTGCTTTTTTTGTGGAGGGGGGAGGGGCTGTGTTTACTTTTGCAACAATATGGAAATATGTTTTTATGGCTGCACATGTATAATCTAAGTCAAAGTGCTTGCCTGCTTAAAGAGTAATGGGAAGAAATGAGGGGAAAAATTTGGAATTCAAAATAAAAAAGAATGTTAAAATTGTTTTCATATGTAATTGAAAAAAATAAAAATTTAAAAAATAAATCAAATAATAGGGAACGAAAATGTGGCATTTGATTTAAATCTTGAAGGGGGCAGGGCTCCTGACATTCTGAGCTGGTTGCTCATTTTTCCCTCAATTGTAAGCCCAGATTCTCTTGAGCTAGTCTCCTTGGCATATTTCAACATTCCTATGCTACAACTATTGTTATCTTACTCTTAGGGTAGTGGAAAGAACATTGGATTTATAATTGTAAAACCTTCTCTGCTACTGATTACTTGTTTGTCTTCCTCTGTAAAATAAAGGTATTGTTTTAGATAATTTTGGATCCCTTTAAGCTTTGAAGCCTACAGTCCCACAGATTTCTTCTTTCTCACTGCTTCTCCTCACTCCTGTTCTTAGTTCTTCAGTTACCTACTGTTTGCCTTATCTCTAGGTAAGTGCTTTCCTTTTGACCTCTACCCCCAAGCTAACTGGGAATGGACTCAAAATAAATTAAAATAAAACTTAAAAATAAATAAACTTAAAATAAACCTTAAATAAAATGGGAGGGCAGCCAATTTGTACAAGTTTCATGCTAGGCATCTCCCTATCCATACACACATCCCTCTCTTTTAGTATTTCTGCTTCTCTGGAATAATGGAGAATGGTTGCATCAGACATGAGAGAAAGTGAAAAATTATAAGGCAATGAAACATATAATGGAAAAACAAAGTTTGGGAGAACAAAGTTGAGAAGGGGCCAAAAGGATCACTGGCAAAATTTTCTTGATAACGATGAAGAAAGTGGGAAGGACAAATGAGAGAGAAGTGGAAGGTAACTATGGGGGATGGTTGACCCAAGTTCTACTATTATATTCTATTCATCTTTTTAATGACACCATATCTTTATGGTGTCTAGCAAAGAAGGGTCACAATATGAATCAGCAAACATGCTGTGACTTGAGCTCACCATGACAACAGGTTTGGTCTCAATGATGTAATTATAGCATCATCTTTGAGAAGCTTAAATGCTCCTACTGCTCAGAAAATGCCTAGGGAAATGCTTGTTATACCCCAATGATCTTGCTCTGTCTGGTGGAAGTTTTTTTTGGGGGGGGACCTTAAATTATTTGACAGGGAAACAAGCAAAAATAACATTGAACAAAAAGGTATTTTTTTCTCATTTCTTTTCTTTATCGTACCCTGTGTTTTAAGGTTAAAACACTAGTATTATTTTGCTTTAACCAAAAGGGACCAATTCAGTGTTTTTATTGATTTGGAAATACCATGTTATATCAAATTTTAAATTCTCCGCTTTGAATGACTGACGGCGGGATTTTGCTGCAATACTCGTCCTTAATAACATTGTTTCTTTGCTGGGAAGTCAATAAAAACAGTGGGTCCCGTTTTATTGCAGGACAGCAATTACAGACTGGAAAGGGTTTTCTAAGTCAGGGTCTGTTTATTTTGCCTTTCTTCTTCCTTTCATTGAGATCCAGCAAAAGATAACAGGCTTTCCTTTTTTCCCTTCAAAAATATGTACAAAAGATAAAATAACCATGAAGTATTTTTTTTAAGAGGATATAGAAATTCCCTTGTGCATTGTAACATGGTTTTATTGTAACTTTTGTTTAAGCTTATGGATTTATTTCAAGTTTCTAATTGAGTGTTCAGCTCTATTGCTTCATTTCTTGTAAGAATCTGAACCACATCCCATTTGCTATGATAAACACATTTTCTTACCGACCTATTTTAAGAGGCTTAATCCAAATGTCTGAGGAAGAAAAGTGCATGTGGAACAGGACATTCATTCACTGAAGAGACATTTCAGTTGGAAGATTGTTCTTTGATCTGTAGATTCAGGTGACCTGATGTCCTGATATGTTCAGACCATAATGTTGTTTGTTTGTTTGTTTTTATCTATATTGGGCCAAGGAGTCAAAGGAAGCATTTCATTAAACTCTCAGGTGTTAAATACACCAATGGATCTGTGAGATCATCGATGATTATTCTCTTCAATGATGTAGATCAAACACCATTTCTGCCTACCTATACAGTGTAATTCTAGGCTCTTTCTGTAAGTTTGCCATAGGTGGCTGCCGGGAAAGGGAAAAGGGAACCATTTCTTCATTTTCTGTTAGCATTTCAAGAGTATGATTGGAGCTCCTGATCTGTCGTCAGTTGTTCTCACTCTTATAAAGTGGCCAGCCCTTTTACCTATTTCTTCACATGTTTCTTTGGTGATTTACATTCAGCCATAGTAATAATAATTTTAATATTCACATTCATTTAGTATTTAGGCAAACTAAAGTTCCCCATGTGCATTATCATAGCCAAAGAATCTTAGCTAAATTGGAGGTGTGATAGTTTATACAATCATTCATGTGCATTGCAGAGGCTAATTAATTGGTTTCCAGCTTACGAGACTAAGATTCCATAATGTCACCCTCTGTTCTATTTCCCATGCAACTGTGTTTGCTATAGGGATTTTGCCTGGGCTGTATGGTAAGGGGAGAGAAATTTGTTTCTCTTATCTTTTAACTCACCTGCCCCTGGTGCTGCCTACAAGGACTAGTTGGCTGGTTGTAAATAGGGTCTTTTTTAATATAGCTATTTTGATTTGTGATTAATTTTTGGCAAAAACATCAAAATGGATTTTGGTCACTTCCTTTTTAAATTCCAACCTGCTCATTTTGGAGTTATTTCAGAATGCTTATTACAGTTTAATCCCCATAAAGAGTCCCTTCTGAAATCCCCTTCCTTGGTTCTTTAAGAAATTATTTGTATCAATTACATTATAAATTACCAATTGATAAATGGTCATAGGATGTGAATAGGCAGTTTTTTCAATCAAGAAATCAAAGCAGTTTGAAGTCATATGAAAAAATGCTCGAAATCATTGAGTAGAAAAACGCAAATTAAAACAACCTTGAGATGTCATTTTACACCTATCATATTGGCTAAAATGATTGAAGGGGAAAGCAACAAATGTTGGAAGGGATATGGAAAAATTGGGACAATAATTCACTATTGGTGGAACTGTGAACTGATCCAACCATTTTGGAGAGCAATCTGGAATTATGCCCAAACAGTTATTAAGCTGCCTATACCATTTGACCCAGTGGTACCACTACTAGGTCTATTTCCAAAGATGATTAGGGAAAAAGGAAAAGAAACTATATGTTCTAAAATATTTATAGCAGTTCTATTTGTGGTAGCAAAGAACTAGAAATTACCAGAATGCCTGTCGATTGGGGAATGGCTGAACAAGTTGTGGTATATGATCATCATGGAATACTACTGTGCTGTAAGAAGTGATAAGTTCATTGATTTTGGAACAACATGGATAGACTTGCATGAAATAATGAAAAGCGAAATGGGCAGAACTAAGAGAACATTGTATACAGCAACAGCAATACTATTTTAACACCTTTGAGTGACTAAATAATTTTGGCTATTATAAATAACCAAGTTAACTACAAAGAACTTATGAAGATGCTAGCTATATCTAGGGGAAGAACTGATAAATGGATGTATAGAATGACTTGAAATATATATATATGTAATATATATATAGTATATATTATAATATATATACATATATATGCCTATATATGTGTATACCTATGTATGTTTGTATCTAATGGTAGTCATCTCTAGGGCAGGAGGGAGGGAAGAAGAAAAGGGAAAAAGAAAGTTACATGATAACTTCTTATAGATTTGAAAGAAACAACAATTTGTACATAATAGATTCACAGTATCATGTGTAATTATGTGTTTTTTAATTCCACTGTGTTATGGAAATGCTTGTTTCATTTCATAAATTAAAAATAAAATAATTACTTGTATCTATGTATCCCTTTATTTTTATCTCTGCAGTCAGTCTCTAGCACTTTCCATCTAGACTACTAGATTTTCATTCTACTCAGAAAAATTGATTCAGGCAGTGGCCTCCTCTATGATCTATCTTGCTCTAAAGCACATCTTTCTTACCTGATTGAGTGACCAACCACTCATTCCCTTCTTCAAAGCATTTGCATAGTTTCTCATTACACTATGTATTAAGAATAAACTTCCCTTTCTCCTCATATTTTCTATAGTAATAGTCTATCAGGCAGCATCAGATTACTTGTCTCCCTGTATGTACTCCCTGAAGTCTGTTTATTGAACATTCCTTATGCTAACTTGCCAATATTCACAGCATTTCAGTAGATTATTGGGTAACATGTGTACAGAGATACCCTAGTTCTCCAACTGGGTGTGTGATCTCATCAATGTACGTCTTATCTCCAACAATGTAGATAGAGTCTGAACACATTACTAGCTCTATTAAGTATTTTCTACTTTAACGATCCTTAGCCTTTTCTAAAAGAGAAATATATTTTTGTTTACTCAAAGTCTTATTGGCTACCAATATAAATTCTATTTAAATTTCTTAAAACAAGTACAATTCTCCACACACAAGTCCAACAATGAATGTCATCAGCTAGTTTGTTAAACTTTTATTGTGTATTTAGTGTGAATCATTCTTATTCAGTCATTCAGGAAGAAAAGGAAGAAAAAGGAAGGCCCCAGGTAGATGTAAATATAGAAGGTCAGGGGCAAAGAAAGGAGAGAGAGAGAGAGAAGAAGAAGAAGAAGAAGAAGAAGAAGAAGAAGAAGAAGAAGAAGAAGAAGAAGAGAAGAAGAAGAAGAAGAAGAAGAAGAAGAAGAAGAAGAAGAAGAAGAAGAAGAAGAAGGAGGAGGAGGAGGAGGAGGAGGAGGTGGAGGAGGAGGAGGAGGAGGAGGATTGCGATGATGCTGATGCTGATGCTGATGCTGATAGTCTGTCTGGTGCTTCAGATCCCAAGGGAAGGGGCAAAGTCCCTGCATCTTTGAGGTATGGATCCATGTCTAGAAGTCACCTTAGTAAATAAAACTGGAGGATGTATTAGTGGCTTATGATTAGGAAGTAAGGAACCCCCTTCCCCCAGCTCTATACTTTAAAGGCTTCCAAAGATCTTGCTGCTGCACATGCATCCTTGGGCACAAATCATGCAAGTTAAAAATGATGTTTTTCCATAAAGCTATCTCCACATATTTTCAAGCAAAATATAAGCAGGAAACCCATAATTTATGTATTTCTTAGTTTGAGATCTTGAGATTATATTTTTTAAAGTATAAAAATAATTATTCAGTTGTTATCTGATATTTGGATAAGGAATGGACATATGATTTCATTATTATGGGAATTTTTAGGTCAGTTAATTCCCTCTATCAATGTATGTCCACATGTTTTCAATAACTTATAGTCTTAGGGACTTTCCTAAACCCCTGAGAGGTCAAAGGATTTGCCCAGGATCATACAGCCAGTTTGTGTCAGAGGAACGACTTGAAGCCTGGCTTCAACGACACACACACACACACACACACACACACACACACACACACACGTAAATATGTTTGTATATATTGCTTCTATTATTGGATATTTGAATGAATTGAAATCTTGTAGAAATAGCAAAGGAATAGTGTTAGATTGAAAACTCATTGACTTTTAAAGTTTGTGGTATAAAGATTATCATCAGAGATAAAAGAAGTGGGTTGGTCATGCAGCAAAATCCAGGGAAGCCCAATGAAAGGTCTGAGTTCTTTATTGTTGTACACAGAGTGTCAAAAATCTAAAGGAAGCCCCATCCATGTTGGTTGTATAACTCATGATGGATTTGCCTGAGAACATGGGTAAGAGTTCCATAGGATAAGGATGAGTATTGATCTGCACTATTGAAAGGAGTACCTCCATAAAGTAAACTCAAAACAGCAAGTAATTTGTCATTCTTGGGAGTTTAGGCTGGTGGGGATTGTGATGGCAAGGAATGTTCCATCACTGCCTTATTATCACTCAAGAGTTTTTGCTTTCATTTCTCCAGCAGTGCTCAGCATATAGTAGGCACTTAACAGATACATATAGATTGATTAAATTTGCAAAGAATAATTTCTTACTCTTGAACATTGTTTCCTTTTCTTTGGTTTATATTTTTTGGGGAAAAGAACAAAAAATCCAGATAATAGGGAGACTCCTTCTCTGAAGGCAACATGAATTAATATTCAATGAATCAGAATTTTTACCTCACTGAAACATTCAGTTATTTCAATGTGCCAGAAGCAAATATTTTATAGTAATGAAAATTAAATATATGTTAGAATGCCTTCATACGTAGTTGTAAAACATTCTGGCAAGAAGCTGATATATTTACATTCTTCAAATTGACCTATTGATAGAGGTAGCCTAGGGAAAAAGAAAGATGACAAGCATCCAACGTCCACTCTGTACAGTGAGGCCTAAGTAAGTCTAAGGAACATTGAAGGTTCTGTTCTGATAAAGTTTATGATGTCCAATTTTCAACAAGAGCTTAAACTTGCTGTCTTCCTCCAGAACTGTTAAATTAAGATAGAAAATTACATTTCATTTAGGCAGTTTTTGAGGACACATTTAAGTAGGGTGACTTTGGGGAGGAGTGATTTTATTTTTTTTGCCAAGGGAGAGTTTCATTGCTCTTGAAAGTATGACTATGTTAACAAAATCAAGAGTTCAGCACAGAACATGCAGCTGTTATAGTCTATTATTAAGTTACAGATTCTTATGAAGCTCTGTCAGTGCCATATGATTTGTGACCTTGCCCTCTCCTTAGTGAAGACTACTGATGATGCAAATTATCTTGATGAATCAGTCATGGAAAGGCTCATTTCCTCTTTCAGTTGAGCAGAATTTGAACTAAGTTCTCTGGCTATAGAAAACAATGTTTTCTACTGTGCTCTTTTGTTTTTAAAGGATTTTCAGTTGCCCTATGCATCTATTCTTCTGTGTTATTACAGACACCTTGAGATTCATCTTATTTTTTTCTAGTACTTTGATGTAAAGTTGCATTTTGGGGAAAAATTTATTCTTCTGAGTCACTTATGACTATAGTAATCAAAACTAGACAATGGCTAAATAATCAAATAGAAGGTCGGTGACCTTAGTGCCTTTAACAGATTTTTTTTCCCTCCTCCTTTCTGCTCATGCTTGCCTCTTTCCTTTACCAGACTCCAGTATCTTCATATTACTTCCCAACTACTGAGACCTTCACTAAAAACTTTCTCATAATTCTATCCTTTCTGTAGAGTTATTTTGAGGAAAAGGATTATTTTTAAAGATAAGAAATGGCTATTCCAGTTCTGAGTTACACCAAAGCCTATAGTAACAGATCAAATCTTTGTAGGTACTAACCTTCATCCTCAGACCTCTCGTAATGCTTAGTCTATAACTCTCTAATGTACTTAAGTAGTTTTGTGATTTCATTAATATAGGGAGGTCCTGGTGAGGAACTTCCTTTGCCTAACTAGATCTGTCCCTTCTCTGTACCTAATAGCCTTATTTTCTGGGGACACTGAGGGTTTAAATGATTTTCCCAGCGTCACATAGCCCATCTGTGGCAAAGTCAGAAATTGAATGCAGATGTCCCTGGCTCTAAGTTCGGTTCTTTATCCACTATGACACACTGCTTATAATATTTCTGTAACATCGAGTATTATACCATGTGTTTGCATCATATCCTTCTATAACACAATTTTCTTGAGAGTATGGCCTTTCTTATTTAAACTTTGTATGTCTCCAGTGCCCACCAGAATATTCTGCACATGTGAGGGATTTATAAATGATTGTTATATACGTATGTAGCATATTATCACAACATAGTTCTCTTATGTTTACAATAAATTATTGTTGTTGTTCAGTCACATAGTTGCGTCTATGTGACCCCATATGTTTAGTCCATGAGGTTTTCTTGGCAAAGATACTGGCATGGTTTGCCATTTATTTCTCCAGTGTGTTCCCATTTTACAGATGAGGTAGTGAGGCAAATGGGATTAAGTGACTTGCCCAGGAGTATCTGAGGACAGATTTGTACTTAGATTTTCTTGACTGCAGACCTGGTTCTCTATCCACTGCACCACCTAGCTACTCCTGCAATAAATCATAACAACATAATTTTATTGTATTATTGTAATTTGTTCATTTTATTAGGGAATTCTTGGTTGAAAAGGATAGTGTCTGCATAATACCATAGCAACATGTGATTATCATGTTTAAACAAACTCCAAAACCTCAATGGATCTGTAATTTCATTGACGTGTATTCCCAAATTGAACCTAATCATGATAAACATATTGGTAAAAAGAAAAATGACATTTGAAATTATTTTCAAGTTCAATTAACATGGGTAGCAAGACTATAAATTCATTTCCCATAAAGAACATCTATGAGATTTTACATTTGAAATATTTCAGATATCTAAAGAGAAATATCTGGCGTTTTGTGTCATTCAAAATATATTAGTCATCCTAGATGCAAAATAGTTATAATGCCATGACAAAAGTTTTGATGGTAGGGTTAATGAATTTCTACTTTTTTTTTTTTACATAAAGAAGGAAATATGTACAGAAATTACTTGTAGCTTTTCCAGGGCTAGTGCTTTGATGGTCATGTATTTCTGAAGCTGCTGAAAGATGCCTTAAGTAAAACCAGGGAGTAGCTGAAGAGCTAAGAGAATCAACTTCAACATCTGTTAGCATACTATGTATACATGTATATGTGTGTATACATATATATATATATATATATATATATATGTATACACACATACACATATATATCATAATATATTTGTAGCATAGTATATATATATATGATGAGTGCTCAATAATAATTTATGAAGTACCTACTTCAAAAGCGTTTGGATTGATTTAGACTGTCTTAAAAGACAAAAAAATAATAGAGGGTAGAGTTACTCCTGTTTAGATTTTTTTTTTGAAATTCAGGAGATCTTGAACTGCCATGTTTTTTCAGGGTCCTTCTCCCCACTACCCTCTCATGACAAATCTATAGTTTAATATTTATTTTAGCTATTAAATATTTCAATAATCTTTATAATACCTCTTTAAAGAAGAACATGGGCATGAAAAAGAGTTCTGTGGGGTGAAGAGTGAATGGGTATTACCTGCTTCTTTGTATTAATAAATAGGAGGCATTATGGAAAAGTGGATAGAATATAACCTCTGAAATGAGAAGACTTGGTTTCAGATTCCATTTCTGACCCCACCTGCATGACCTTGAGTCAGTCTCTTAAGTGCCCTCAGCCTCAGTTTCCTTATATGTAAAATGAGGGGGTTGGACTAGATGACCTGTCAACCCTTTAATCCTCAAAAACTATGATTTTATAGTTTCAGAGACACTGAAGTATTTTTAAATCTATTAATTAAAACTGATTACAGGATCACAAATTTAAAGACTTTAGAACCAGAACAGATCTTTGCTATCATCTAGAACAACCCTCTCATTTCTGGAAAGAGGAATTGTGTCCCACAAAGGTTAAGCAACTTTCACAAAGCCCACATAAGGCTACATCATAATGTTCCATAAGAAAATGTCTCCCTTGCTTTTGCTCTGTTCAGTCCATCTAAATGTTACTCATCCTTCAAGGCCTAAATCAAGTTCCACTCTGCACACTTCAACCAATATTAACCCCTTTCCTTGATTACCACTGGTAGGCAGCACACCTAGTATTGACATCTTATCTTCCTAGGCTGATACAACTAGAGCTGGAAGAAACATTAGAGATCACCTAGTCCAGCTCCCTTATTTTGCTAGGGAGAGAACCAAGGTCCAAGAGGTTAACTGACTTGGCCAAAGTCATATACCAGCTAGCTCAAGTCAGGAGCTATCTCAATACAAACCTAGTGTTCTTTCCTCTTTATCGTATTGCTATCTAGTTATATTTAATTTGGCAGTGAATTACAGGCTGTCTTATGTTGTTCTCTGCTTTAGTTGAGCAACTCTTGTCTTCTCAACAAATTATAAAGTCCTTGAGACATGGACTTTACCATGTCATCTTTTTTTTTTGTTTGTTTTTGTTTTTTTGTTTAATCTCCTAGAACTTGGAGGGTATTCAAATGCTTGGTGGGCTAAATTGAAAGAAGTCCAAAGGTTTTATTTCTCAAGGATTTCTTCAATTGCACTAAAAGCATTTGTTAAACAAAAATCATATTATTACTAATGTTGCCATGATTCCTAAATCAGTATAACTCTCCGATCTCCCTTTCAATATGTAATGTAGAGAAAAATGCAGGACAAAGAACCATTTCCAAGCCAATTGCCTGGGTTGGGGGCTATATCGGTTCTTTAATTCTCCCTGCCCTTCCAGCCATTTCGTTGGTCATTAGCACCTTAATCAGTGTGTTGGCAGAGGAAGGGAAAAAATAAATAAAACTCAATCAGATAATTTTCTGTTTTTGTTAGCAGACTTGAAGTGAAAAAAATGTTGGTGATTGAAGGTGTTGGCTAAAATGAGATTTGGGCTTTTTCTATTTCAATTTTCCTCGCTCTTCTTATCTGCCCATTACTACAGATAATTAGAGTTGGTTTTCCTTCAGGAGGATGATTTGGTCCTTTGATTCTTTTGTGATTAGAAGAAAGTAGTTGTATTTAGCCAGAAAATATATATTGTGAAAGGCAGATGAATACAAGTTGAGTCTGCTCCTGCACTGTCTCAGGTTTTCTTGAACATTTTTGGTATTCTGATTGGAAGAAAAACATAATAAGGTGGAAATGTAGACAGATAATCTTCCATTTGAACCTTGTTTATAGGCAGCATGGTATAATGGATCAAGCAGTGGAGTAAGGAGGATTTAGGTTCAAATCTCATTCCAAATGCTTATGAACTATATGTCCCTGTGTAAATCACTTAAACTCTTTGAAACTCACTCTTCCTCCTCTGTAATTAGAGATAAGAATAGTACCTCCTTATCCAGAGTGTTGTGAATATCAAATGAGACAATCCATATAAACGGCTTTGAAAACTTTAATGTGCTATATTACTTGTTCAGTCATTCAATTGTGTCCAACTCTTTGTTACTCCACTGACAGCAGCATACCATTGCTGTTCATGGGTTTTCTTGGGTAAGATACTGGAATGGGTTTGCTATTTCCTTCTCCAGTGGACTAAGGCAATCAGAAGTTAAGTGACTTGCCCAGGGTTACGTAGTTAATAAGAGTCTGAGGCTGGATTTAAACTCAGGTCTTGCTAACTCCAGGCCCAGAATTCTATCCACTGAGCCATCTAGCTGCCTACTATTATTATGGCTGTGATTAAAATAAATCTTTCTTTTGATGTTTTTGTTGGAGTTCAGAGAGAAATAGTCCTAACACAAGTCACTATCTCACTATTTTTCTTTCATATTTAATATTCTGCAAACTTGTATCAGAGGATAAAATCATGATTATTTATAACTCAGTAAAAGTATGAGGATATCAGTTCACTTATAGCATCTTCCAGTAGTAGTCAGAACCATGGCAATGATTTACAGCTTATCCTGATAACATGTGGTTTTTATTTCTTCCTTTAGGTCTTTATATTTTGAAAGTTTTTTTTTTTATTCCATGTAGCTTAGAGACTAAAACAATTATAATTATAATGAAAATGTAAAAGTAAAATCAGAAACTTATATAATCACCCAGATAATGTAAACAGAGAATGCAGTTTGACTATGTGTATGTATGTACGTATGTGTGTATGTGTGTATGTGTGTATGTATGTATGTATGTATGTATGTATGTGTACAAACACATATTACACACTATACTTACACACATATGTGTATATACATACACACATATGTATGTGTGTATATATGTATGTGTGTATATATGTATATGTGTATATACATACATACATATATATACATATATATGTATATATGTATGTGTGTATATATGTATATGTGTATATACATACATACATATATATACATATATATATATATATATATATAGAGAGAGAGAGAGAGAAGAGAGAGAGAGAGAGAGAGAGAATTTTAAACAAAAGGCTATTTTGACCTAAAGTATTCAATGTAATTTTAAAAACATTCTTTAAGCAATTCCTACATGCTAAATTTTAGGCATATAAAAACAAAGATAGAACAATCCTTGCCCTCAAGGAATTTTCATTCTAATATGGGGAAAGAATACAGTGGCAAACCTATTAAAGCAAAATATATACAAAGGTAAAATATTACTTCCTTATTTCACTGTACTTATGGGCATAGCTTAGGTTTTGTTTCTAGAACTGGTTCTATTTCTTATTATAAAAAAATTATTTTATTCTTTGAAATTTAGAAGAATTTGTTTTCCAGACCTATAAACCATGGGTAGTCCAATGTCTTCATCTCTAAAGCGGTTAGGCCAGCTCTGATCTGATTTGAGTGTAAAGTGATAAACCATTTTATCAAGTACTGGCAATTTGGTCAAATGACATCTGCTACAGCTCAAAGAAAAATTGCTACACTGAAATGAATGCTTGTGCTTCCCTTCCAAGTTACTAATTTCATTAAGAAAATTAAATTTATCCAAGGCATAATTGACACAAAATTGTAATTCAGAGACTTGTCATTAAAAATTAAGCATATAGGAAAACAACAGGAAACAAACCTTGACTACCCATCCCTTGACTAAGTACATAGGGAGGAAATACCTACAAAGAAATAACAACCTGGAATGCTAAGAGGATTAGTAGATACAATATTATGAAACACTTTGTTCTTAAAGATAAATGTCACTGAATATTTCCCATTAATTTAAAAAAAAAGAGTTGCTTCTAATTATATAGTGTATTACATCTGGGTAGTCATATTTTTATTAAATGTGATGATCAGTAGATAAATCATGTGCTAGAATGCATTCACACAATGCCAAGCATATGGAGTGGACCCCTTTGAAGGATTTATAAGAAGACATGGACTAGAATGAGTGGGAATTGTTGGGTTGCAATTTGTAACCTTGGAGGGTATGCCCATAATAATATCATAGAGACACTGAAACACTAAATTATATTTACTTTTAAAGTACTATATGATTAATTTGGAGAGTGTCTGGAGAAGCAATCTCCAATTTTTTTATTGTATGTGAAATTATTTTTTATACATATCTCCCCTCCCCCACGCAGTTTATGCACAATTAGGGAAATTTGTTGGTATTGAACCTGTCATTTCATTGATATAGGAAATTCTTAGGTGCACTAATTTCCTCTACTAGTGAAGCTAATTAAAAATGATTGGTAACATTGAAGAAATAAGTTTCAAATGCATAAAGACTGAAGCTGAGAAATAAGTTAAATAAAGAAAATTTAATGAGAAAAATATGTATTAAAAGTGAAATGATTGTTCCGAGGTTAGATAGCTAGTTAGCAGCTGGCTAGATCTGATTTCTCGTTACTTAAGATACAAATTGTGGTTTACCAAATGTGACGATCATTTCCCCCTTTTAAAATTTCTACCAACCTTTTTATTTGCTTTTTATCTGCTCCCATCCCTCTGGAGTTCTCAAAGGTTTCATTCATTTACTTCACCAAACTTCTTTTTTTCCTATTCTTCTTTCCACACTTGGTACATGTAGTGATTGTTACTGTTTTTCCTTCTTCATGGCCTTGATTAGAATTCTCCATTACTGAACATGTTGTTCCAACAGTTACTCACATTCTCATCTCAAGCACATGTTTTATTTATAGGATGTAAGAAAACAAAATCACTGTTTTCAGAACTAAATAGCTTCATTCCAGAAGTGAAAGGTGAAGGTGAAGGACATCTGTAGTTCTGCTTTTTTTCAGGTTGCCTTTGGAACTATGTCTACAGAGGTACCCTGGAACCTTTCAAGACTGTTTTGGCTTTCATCAGTGGTTCTGTAACATGAATTTTATTTTGGGATTTTCTAAAAGGAGCTTTACCAAGTTGTGTATAATCACATATGAATGTGCCTCTAAACGTACGTATATCTCCTTACTTAAAAATTCAGCTTAAAAAGGAGAAAACATATATTGGTGGCTTTTGTCGCAGCGAAACAAAATCCTTGACCTAATGTTTTACATTCGTGGGTACAAAAACATGCTGCCCTGGCTTTGTTATAGTCAACTCTAAACACAATCAGCCTTAGTTTAAAAGTAGAATAATGCCATGAATTAATTTTACATTAAAGCATTTTTCTAAAGCTGTTTTTAAAGCAGGCATATCTTTCTTTTTCTTGCTTCTTTTCAAGTCCAATCTTATTACATAAGAATCCCTAACCTTTTTAAAAAAGTCATTACATTTTACTGTTATTTGCTTAATCTCTACTGAAGCCCCAATGTCAGCATAGTACAGTGGAAAGAACACTAGCCCTGAAGTCAGATGACCTTGATTTCAAATCCTATCTCTAAAACTAACTACCTGTGTGACCTTGGGAAAATCACTCAACCTCTCTGGGCCTGAGTTTCTTCATCTGTCAAACAAGGTCAGACTAAATGGCTTCTGAGCTGCCTTTTAACAATTAATATAATCTAGTATGATCTCATTGTGGCGTAGAGGTGACCTTGGTTTCTGGATGGCTCTGATGGTGCAGGACACATTCTGAAAGGCTTGACCAAGATAAGCCAGCTTCATGTTTGTCCTAGGCAATCTGACAGCTGACTTTGCTGAGTTTTAAAAAGCTCATAACCAGAGGATTCACTAGTAGGCAATGCTGATAAGGAAGAGAAGAAGAGGAAGAGGAGATGGAAGTATGGGGATGAGGATGGTTAAAGTAATTCCTAGACATCATCCACAATGAATCGATGTGGATGCAGCCAATATTAATGGAGGACTATGCTCACTAATGAAATCGAGGAACCTAGAAATATTGGAGAATTGCTTAACATCAACGAGATGCCCTCCCTCCAAAAAGTTCCATGTTGGCATCTGGTTCTGAAAAATCAAGTGAATTACGATGCACTTGGTTCGGGATTTTTGGGAAAATTTTGCAGCACACTTTGAGATGATTGGATATATTCTAGGCAGTTTCAAACCCAAGGATGAAGACTGTTTTTTCCTAAGCTACACTAGAGCCCCAGTCACAACAAAGGTAGCTTTGCACATAGCACCATTTTTATGTTATCTGTCTAGCTAATAATCGAAGTTTGTCTTTGGCATCCTTCTTGTCAGCCTTAGCCTTTCCCATGCCCTTCATGCCTCAAATGCAGCCCTCTCCAAAGTCCCTTTTCTCCATCAAGGACCTAATGCCCTCCTCCTCCTAAGCCTGTTTTATCTGTATCCTCAAACAGGAAAGGATAAAATTTCAGTCAGTTAAATTCATTTATTATGGATTTTAATATGTTAGCTGTCCAAGGCATTTGAATTTTAAATCTTTATCTTTCTACTTAAAGAAACAAATCTGGTTTCCATTATAAACATTTTAGGCATTAGTGAATTTTTTGAATAAGGAAAGATGTTTAAGGGAAAAGAGAGCTTTGGAGCTGAGTGCCACTTCAGAACTGTGATTAAAAAAAAAAATTCCACCACCTACCTGTGTGATTTTGGACTAGTCATTAAGCTTCTCTGTGCCTCAGCATCCTAATTTATAGAAAAAAAGGGGAAGGGGTATGTATGTGTACCAGAAGAACTCTAAGGTTCTTAAAAATCCCAATAGTTTGATTTATTGAAAGGATATGGAATTACACCAGCCTTAAATAGAATCCCTGTTTAGTTGGGTAATCAGGGATAGGAATTGTAGTGTCCTAAAGGATACTTTCATAATTTCCCAGACAGGTACCATGCTTGGTATAGTAATGAAATCACTAGATTTCAAGGCAAATGAGTCCTTGATTTGGAGTTTGAATCCTTTCTCCAGCAGTTACTCCTTAGGTGATCTTGGATTCTGGTCCTCAGTTTTCTCAACCATATGGTGAGGGAGTTGGATGGTATGACCTTTAAAATCTATTTTAGCTCCAAATTCCATGAGTTTTCTAGGTGCCCTAGCAAAGAGAAGAAAGTGCTTTACATGACTATAGCTGTTCTAAGCCTGTTCCCAGTAGTGAATATTTCTCACCGTATCATGGGTAATTTCTCCATTATTTTAAATATAATTTTCTAACCTTCTGTTGGGAAGCTAGGTGGCACAGTGGAGAGAGGAAGTCAGGAGTCAGGAAGACTCATCTTTCCAAGTCCAAATCTAGCCTCAAACACGTATTAGCTATGTGATGCTGGGCAAAGCACTTAACCCTGTTTGCCTCAGTTTCCTCATCTGTAAAATGAGCTGGAGAAGGAAATGGCAAACCACTCCAGTATCTCTCCCAAGAAAACCCCACATGGGATCACAAAGAGTTAGACAGAGCTAAAGTGACTAACCGACAACAACAAGAAACCTTTTGTACTCTTCCAGTGCACCTCTTGACCTAACTGAAACTTGGATTCTTCCCATAAGACATAATACCCCCAGTACTTTCCCTCCATTATTTAAATCTCACTTTCTTGCATATGTTCTCTTATATTGAATTATAGGATCACAGATTTAGAGCTGGAAGGGGCTTTAGAAGTCATCTAGTCCAATTTGTCCATTTAACAGGTAAAGAAACTGAGGCTCAAAGAGGTCCTCAGGGTAACAACGATGAAGTCTCTGAGGCAGAAGTTTAACCCAGACCATCCTGAGTCTAACTGCAGTTCTCTCTCTACTTCACTGTGCTGCCTCTTTCTCCCAATTAATAGAGAAGGGAGAGAATTGGGCCTTTTCCTCAGTCTCCAATATGGACTATCAACATTTGCTAAGCTCCTCGAAGCTCTTCATATCAGAAGTAGCATTTGAATCCACATCCTATGCTTCAAAATCCAGAACTCTTTTTATCCCCCTGTTGTTATTGTTTTGTCATTACTGAATCTTCATGACCTCAATTGGGGTTCTCTTGGCAAAGATACTGGAATGGTTTACCATTTCTTTCTCTAGCTCATTGTACAGATAAGGAAACTGAGGCAAACAGGGTTAAGTCACTTACCTGGGGTCCTATGACTAATAAGTGTCTGAGGCCAGATTTGGACTCAAGAAGGTGGGTCTTCCTGACTCCAGGCCCAGCACTCTATCCACTGTCCCACCTAGTTTGGTCTCTTTTCCCCTTATGCTTTGTTCATGTTGTACCTTCCATTTGAAGGGAAACCACCATGAAAGTACACTGGTTGTTTCAGGATGACATTCATTAATTAAAACAATGTATCCATAAATGAAGCATATTTCATCTACCTCTACCATCTTCTTCAAATAACAGCTGCTATTATCCATTTATTTTCCCCAACTCAGTTCCATGCTCCTAGAGAAGTTTATGCCATTGGCCTTTGTCCTCTCTCTTCATTCTGTCCTTCACTGTGGTCCTTAATTTAAATATTCTTTTAACTTTTTGTTTCTATAGATTAGAGTCACAGCAGAGGGAGAAACAAGAATGAAGTGCAAGCTGCATTATTGTAGGAATATATACATTTATGGGATCACAGATTCAGTGGAGTACTAATATATCAGAACTTTTGACTTGTCTTTTATTTCCAACTCAAATACAAATTCCTTAACCAATTCTTATATATCTCTTTGTTTCACCTTTCCCGCAGTGTTCAGAGTCAATGGCTTGTACATCATAGATACTTAATACATATATTCTAATTTGACTACAAGCAAAATAATAATAATAACAGTGAACAAATGTTGTGGGAAAGATAGGTAGAACTCTATCAAAATAGATTATCATTAACAGAATTACTGAAATCAAAAGCACACAAACATATTTCCACAAGAATAAGCAAGGGAAAAAAAAGTACAGAGTTGTTAAATCAATTGACTTCGTAAAGGTTCAGAACTTTGAAATCATTATTTCTAGGCAGTACATGTTGGTCTAAACAAATAATGATCCACCAGTCAACCAAAGATACAGACTCATCAATCTAATCTCCTTTCTCCTCCCTTTAATATTCATTTACTGATTTAGGCTGAGCCATTTGCCTGACATGCAAATGTCAGCCAAGGGGGTGAGCATTAGGATTTGAAAATATATGTGTCAGTTCAAAATTAGAAAAAAAGAAACAAGATCTTCCTGGTCAAGAGAGAGAAAAAAAGACTGTGGAAGATAATAAAGTTCATTGTAACCCAACAAGTCTTTTCTTGACTTTTTCTGAAAGTTGTACTTCATGAAGCCTGACACTATAAAAGCTCATTTTTAGCTCCTTTTATGATCCCAACACTACTACCTTAAATATAAATGGCATAGTTTGGAACCAAGTATCCCATAAAATGTTAAACACTGATAGGCTTAATAACAGAAGAGCTCATTTGAATATTTTTATTTCCAGCTGCTTCCATGGGAGCATTTAATAAATTCTTAGGGGGAGCTGACCCATGATTACATTTTCATAGTCACTCTTATGTTTTATATTTCATATTTCAATTAACTAATTCCATAGAGAAAAAATGCACATCCTTTTGAATTGGAAAGCTCAGCATAAATGAAGCATGGTATGTGACAAAAGAACAGTTGGTCTGGAATCATAGGATCTGGCTTCAAATTCTACCTCTAATACTACCCATGTGACTTTGGGTAAGTTATTTAACCTTTCAGGGCCTCATTTTCTTTATCTGGAAAATGAGGGGTTGGACTGGATAGCCTCTAAGGACCTTCTAGTTCTAAATAAATAATCCTAGAATTTGATGTGTGTTGGTCCCCACCAACACTAAGGTTGCCCAACATTGTTTAATTCTTGAAGTCCTTCTGGTAAAATACAGCTGGTGTTTCCAGGCAGTTTAATAAGACTGTGTGTTTTCTGATATAAAACAGAGTTGGTCATATCTGAGGATAAGAGTGTTGAATAATTTAGCAGCTTGTTATTACAGACCCTTTTTTTTTCTCTTAGAGAACAATCTCTTAGCTACTTTTTTTCCTCAGGCTTGTGATACGTACTATGTCTTCCTTTGTTGCCTGAATGGGTGACCTCTTCTTTAAAACTGACTTCTCTTTTCTGCCAGTATCTATCCTTGCTACTGAAAAACAGTTTGATGGTTATACACTATGGAAGGTGGACTCAGAGAAGTGTCACATTCTAATTGGGACACTACGTACAATCAATCAGCAAGCCTAAATTAAGTACTTGTTATATAACCAGGCATCTGCTAAGCACCTGAGATACGAAAGTGAATCAGTGCCTGCCTTTAATTAGCTTACAATCTAGTAGGGGAAGCATTGTGTACATTTATAGCTATTTTTTTTAATATAGAAGTAGAGACTGGAGCTATGATTTCATTGATACAGAGAATTCCTTCTACCAGGGCAGGTCATTACCTTACCTGCAACTTACAGTCTTAGGGAAGTTTTTTGACTTGCTCAGGGCCACAATGTGTCAGAGATAGAACTTGAATTCAGATCTACCATGGCTCTAGGGGTCACTCTCCACGTTGCCTCTCAGGTAAAATACACACACCTCCACACACATGCACACACACACAAATAATTTCATGAGACACTAACAAAAAAGACTCCACGTAGAAGGTAGTACCTCAGTTGATCATTGAAGGAAACTAAAGATTTTAAGAATCATGGATCAGGAGGCAGTGCAATCCAGGCATTGAGGTGGGGGGGGGGACAGCCAGTGCAAAAGCATAGACATAGGAGATAGAGAGTCTGGTGTAAGAAGTATAGTAAGAAGTTCAGATCAGTCACATTATAGTATATATTAAGGGAAATAATGTTTAATAAGATCAGAAATATGTATACTATTGTTATAATAGTTTTTATTTTATTCATATCAGAAGTAATATTTGAACCTACATTCTAACAATAATTGTTACTTTTAGTTTTTGAAAGATTTTCAAATATTCCCAGCAAGTAAGCAAACATCTTTTGATTTTGGCTTTAGCCCTTATTTCTCTAGGACAGATTCTAAGAAATGGAAATTGTCATTGCTAGGGGAATTGGGTGACTTTTTGTTTCCAATACATTGGATCTATATGTAGATTAAACTAGGAAAGCAGGATGTTTAAATATTTTTAATTAATAAATTCCCTTTCTGGGCTTTTGACAACAACATGGAATGCCATTTGTTGCTAGTTTTTCAAGTGATAAATTAAGTTGCTACAAATTTTCATTAAAGGTATTATTAATACCTCCGATTACTCCAAGCATCTGAGTGCTTCATTTATAACATTGCTGGCTGTTCTTTACTTACATTTTATCAGGATGACTTGCTAGAAAGATGGAGCATCTGATATGCAATAGAGATAAATGATAGCAGAAAAATGGATCCTGAATGCTGCATGAGTAACCACAACTCCCTTGCCTTCAGTGAGACCAGGGGACTAGCCATAGTTAATCACAGTTCACTTTTTCTGTCTCTTTCAGATGAGTGGCAAATAATGGAATTTTTACTCCTATTTGAAATCTCTGTTAAAATTATCCCCTTTCTCATTGCTAATGAGCAGTCAGTACTCTATTTCTACATAAAAGCATTCTATGATAATTTGTATAAAGGAATATCCACGAATTTGTTTTCTCTTATTTTTTTTTCATTCTAAATCATCAGCATCTCAGTAGTAACCATGGAGAAGAAAAAGTTAGCATTTGCCCCTGAAGAGCTTCCAGTTTAGTTATGGAGATGGGATGTGTTTTTATGGACATCGAGACAAGAACAAAGGTGAGACAACAGAACAGGGGCAAAATAAAACATAGTATCAAGAATTAAAGTTTCCCAGAATCAGAAAAGTTGGGGGTAATATTGTAAATATGAAAAGTGCACAATGAAAAAAATAAATAAATGACCAAAATATTATGTATTGTACTTTAATGAGTAAGAATTTTAAGTGGTGAATAGTCTTGACTAAAGTGCTCATTATGGATTTTATTCATTCCCAGAGGCTTTTCAAGGAGGCAGATTACTATCAAAGGGAAGGGATGGAAAGGAAGATGGCATAGACCAGAGAATTGTATTTTGAGTCAATAAGACCTGAATTCAAATTCAACTTCTTGTTAAATGTATGATAATGGGCAAGACACTCAAATCTTCTGTACTTCAATTTTCTAATCAATGAAATGGCACAGGCTCACAGAATACACTGCATGTAAAATATTTTGCAAACTTCAATGCAGTAAATGTCAGTTATTTTTGCTTCTTCCAAATAAGCTTGCATGTCAGAATAGGAAGCATCTTTAAGGTGCCAGGGTCAACTGGATAGCTTTAGATACTTTTTAAGAGAAGACTCAAGACATTATTATATAAATATTATTACTATGTTATAAGAAGCAATGACTATGAAGCATTCAGAGAAGTTTGGGAAGATTTATATAAGCTGATGCAAAGTGAAGTAATCAGACTCAGGGAAATATAGATTGACTATAAAAATGTAAATGGAAAACCAACAACAATAACAAATCTGAGCTTTGTGTGATTATAATGACCAAGTTTGTCCTCAGAGAAGAGATGAGAAAATGAAACTCCCTACCTTTTTTTTTTTTTTTTGCAGAGGTAGGGCTTATAGATATAGAACATGACATATGCATTCATACTTGGATGATATTTTGGTTAGTTTTGCTGAAGTATTTTTCTTGTTTCTCCTCTCCCCTTAACCCTCATCTCTCATTCTTTGTGTAAGGGATGATTCTCTTTGGAACAGCAAGGGGTGGGAGAGAAATATATTTGGAGGTGGAAATGATATGAAAACAGAAGAAATCAATAAACATTAAAAATAAAGGTCTGTTCTACTTAACAGAACAGCAAGTGTGTTCTGTGTAGCTATCTCCCACAGTATCTACTTTTGATTATCATAAGAATTTGTTTCTGCTTTTTGAGATCATTTTATTATTTGTTGACTTTTAGAGTTGACGCTGGTCTTAGATGTCTACATTATTGCCTTAATGATTTTTTTAACAAATAATTAAACCCAAGGGAGTCCAGGAGTACAAAACTATTGATAGAACTACTACGAGACTGCACTGTTTCCTGAACCTCAGGTTAGTGACTTTCATGACAGAATGCCTTTCTTTATCAAGATTTTCCCATGATCCAAGCACCTTGCCCTTGTGCCTGCTAGGGACAGGGTTCATTTGCAGATATTTGTTCTCTAAGGCTGTAGTTAACCTGCAGGCTCAACAATAGATAGCATAAAGCACACAGGAGATAGTAGAAAACAGCCTTCATTCTGCTCTTTTTTTCTTAATGACTTTGATGTTTCCTGTTTGCATGTAGTGATCTATAAGAGGTTTGAACTCTGTAACTTACATAAATTGTCCTTATCCTCTTTGAGTAATCATGATTCTGCCTCTTACCTGTTTGATCTATGATATTTTCCCTCTTGCCATGACTTCTCTAGTATTCAATGTCTTGCTTGCTGAACTTGGGTTAGATATACTCTAGGTAGTTGCCTAGTTGGAAGCAGCAACGTGTGTCAGGTAATAGAGCAGTGGGAGAGGAGTCAGGAAGACTGGAGTTCAAATCTGGCCTCTGACACTTAACTTCTGTTTGCCTTCTTCCAACGGAGAAGTAAATGGCAAACTGCTCTCATATCTTGACCAAGAAAACCCCATGGACAGTATGGTCCATGGGGACATGACCAAATAACAACAGCTGGCTAGTCCCATCAGACTGCCCAATACATTCCAATGCCCCTTTCATGACATTTTAATAGCCCCCAAATGGGGTTATAGAGCAAGAATATTTATCTGCCCAGGTGTTTATAATTGAATGCAGATCACATTGGAATGGGCAGGCATTTTAAAGGCAGACATGTTAAAGGCATATTAATCAAGTATTAAGTACCTATTACATGTTTAGCATGTGTTAAACATGAATACATCAAGGGTCTTATGAGAACTTCACCTTCCTCAGTCCTTAAATGCAGATCACAATACCACTGAAATTTAATCTTAGATAATTGCCTGAATTTCAAAGATAGCAAGTCATTTCCCTTGGTCACACAACTAGTAAGTATAAAAGGTGGGATATGAACCCAGGCCTTCTTTACTCCAAGTCTAGATATCTATCTATTATGCCATGATGCCTCTCAGTATTAGACACATAGGCAAATATCATTGTGATCAGTTAATGAATGATGTGAATTAATTGCATGAATAGTGATGACATTTATGAGCTGTATATTTCAATACTTTGAGGACTTATAGTTCAATGGGTATGAGTATTTCCTCCACTACTGAAGATTGCAACTCCTCTAAAAATTAGTGCATCTTATTTGAGAGTTGCTATGCTTCCCTTTTCCCCACCAAATCATCACTCTATGGTCAGCCAAGTGTTGAGCCTCTCCAAGTGTAGCTGGGCTGGTTTTTGGACAAAAGGCATGTGGAACTAAGTAGGGTCTCAACCTAGGGTCCTTCCAGCTCATCAGGATCTGCCAAAGTTGTCATTCTACTAGCATGATACTTGAGATGTGCTAATGTGACATTTTAAAAAAATGTGAACTTTTAAAAAAAATTTATTTTTATTTTTTAGGCAATTGGGGTTACATGACTTGCCCAGGGTCACATGGCTAGTGAGTGTCAAGTGTTTGGTCTGATTTGAACTCAGGTCTTCCTGACTTTAGGGCTGGTTTTCTATTCACTGTGCCACCTAGCTGCCCCCACCATGCCACCTAGCTGCCCTAGTGAACTTGTTACATAGAGGTTGTAAGTTATGGAGAATTTGCCACCTGTCCTTCATTTATTTGAAGATGTAAGCGATATGACCAGAGTTTTCCTAAAGTAGCTTCATTCACCCTCCCTGATTGGTCCCAGCTTCCCTGATGCAATTTCCTGGTCTGGGTGAACAAAAAGTCCCACTTACTTGTAGTCTAGACCTCTGAGACTTGGTGGGTATCTGAGACCCCATGAGTCAACATATCCTGATGACCTACTGACCAAACTAATTTTAAGATGGACCTGAGAGAGGCTGCATCCAGAGAAGCTAATTGTCACTCTATCTTTGTTGCATATTCTTACTGTGTTAGGGTAAAATAAACCTTCTTAGTTAAATGTTCAGTGAGTTGTGGGTGTCTCATTTTGCCCTAACATAAAGCCTGAACTAAAAAAATGCTGGCATCAGAGCCTCCTCCAACAAAGTATTCATGAAAGAGATAGATTTTAGGTACTGTTTAAATCACAAAAAGGTAGTAGATGTCTGAAACCTACCTGATTGTATATTTAATGCAGCAATATTTCAAATAGAGAGAATTTTCTGCCTCCCAGCTGCTTAATGAGTTTTCTCAGTGGCATCCAGACACAGTTCTGAGAGAAGGGGACACTTGCAGGAATCATGTTAGGAGATCAGAGAGGTGACTTTCCATCTGAAATAAGATGGAGTGTTTCTGATCCCATCCCAGCACATCACTTGTAAAGGAAAGTGTTACCCTGATACTGTAACCAGATATGGCATGGGCTGAAATGTGTATAGTTTTACCCCCTGAGTCCCGCCTCGCACCCAAGATTGGAAGAATAGCTGGAGAAGAGGTAAACTATAGATCTAGAGATTAAGAAGATGTTATACTGATGTAGAACACATAATCTTGATATTGAGAGCATTTTGCAGATTTTAGCCTGGAAGCATGCAAAGGCATGCAAGCTGGTAGATAGGAGTAGTTTTTCTCGTCTGCATACATATATTCTTTCTCTTTTGGAGTGGGGAGAGAGGGTAGCCAGAACAGTGGTGTGAGGCACGTAACTAGTGACCTAACCATTCTACAGGCTTCATGAAAGACCTTGAGTTCATGTTGATCTTGCAGTTCCAGCTCCTGACATATGAACTTTGGATTCTAGTGAGATATAACCCAGTCTTTCTTATAAGTACACTCTTGTGAGTGTACTTATAGCTAGGTGTTTAAGATGAGTATTAAACAATAAATTGTCCATCTATAGCAGCAATTTTGGTAAATGTGTCTATTAATATTAACTAAAATTTACTCTAAATAGTTAAAATACATTTTTCTCTTTATGATCTATAAGTATCCCATGTTTCACATATCTTTGTGTAAGGTACTATCTTTAATGACAAATGGACATTTTATTTACTTGAAGGGTCAGAAAAAGAACCTTTGTATGGGAAAGACAAAGAAAAGGTGCTTGGGGAGAAGCAAAGATATTTCTGAAAGGACTTGGAAGAAAGACAGACCCTCAGATAAAAGCACATATGTAAAGATAGATAATATGTTTTATAGGACCTGAGTTGAAGCAATCCCTTGGAGACAAAAGTGCTGGCTGATAGCAACAATGGTAAGTATTATATTGTTTACCAGCAGCTAACTTAATGGGTGGCTGTTTTTAGGACTGTGAAGTTCTTTGCTGGGAATTTCTGAATCAAGGAACTATTTGGGACTATGAGACAATTGCATATTGACAGTCATATCTGAAAGAAATGTGGTTTTGAGGTTTCTTCACCCACATGACCATATGTCACCATACACACACAGCAAAAAGCATTCTCTGGACTCATCCCTATGACATGGGGAAATTATAAGGAAAAAAATCTTGTATGGGATGACTTTCTATTTCTTATCCACCTATTTAAAGTCCTCTTCAACCTTTAATCTCAGCTTTCTTAGTCTTCTTTCAATTACCTTGAGTTCTGATCTTCCCTTCTTTGCACTCTCACACTTATTCCTGTTTTATTCCTTGCTGTTTACTTTAACCTGGGCCAAATATGAAAAAAAAATAAATGTTTAAGATATCCTGGCATTTAGGGATAATACGGTGATGACAGGTAATATGGAGTATGTATAGAGAGTTGACCTTGGAGTCAGAAAAACCAAGGATCGAGTAAGACCTGCCTCTGACCCATGGTGTCTCTGTGCCCCTGGGTGAGTCATTTAAACTCTTAACTTTACATAGGCAATTTTCTAAAACTATGTGTCACAAAGCAGTTGATGATATACGTTAGTAGTGAGAATTCATCACCTGGAACTCCTTATGCTGACCAGGTCTGGTAGCAAACAAAAAACAAACAAATAAACATGTTGATGTTAAGTAAACTCTATTTTACAGCTTCTGGCTTTTTCACTCCCTGAGTGTAGGCCTGTTTCATTCAAATGAGTGGGTGACTCAAAGTGAAGTAGATAGTATGTGGGTAGACTTAAATTGTACTCACTTTTAACAGCTGCAGAAGAAAAAAAAACAGATATTGAAATAAAGAGGAAAAAGACCAGTGATGAAAACAAAGCCATCTGGATCAGAGAGAACCTATCATTCTTGAGTACTTACTGAGAGGGAACACAAGATCGTAAGAAAAGATTGGCTTGGGGGAAATAATGACAAGTTCTAGAGAAAATGAGAAGTTTGAAGAAGAGAAATGAAGCATGAAAAGAAACCCAGAGCAGAAAAAAAGATGTGGGGGCATTGAGCAGAAATTAATTAGGCTGTCCTGGGGATAGAGATATACCCCATATAGAACCGAGCAAAACTGGGTGCCGAGGTAGAGTGTTGTCACTACTGGCACTGAACTACTTCTTTGTCTTTTCATACTCCAGGATGTTAAGCAATCCATCTAGTTGGAACAAACAAGTTTCATTGCTTCAGACTAATTTCCCCCAAACAACATTTTCTTCAAAGTGCTAAATGTTCCACAAGACATCAAAATATTTCTTAAGGCTTCAAATGTAATTCTACTGCGTAACAATTAGTAATGGGTACAATCCTGCAAAGATTTAGTTCTGATGAATGACTATAAGTCTAAAGCTCAGCTGAAACTAAATGGTTGATGTATTTCATTGGAGACATAAAAAAGACAATTTTCTGGGAGAATTATCAGTGCTTTTTGATTTCATCTGGATGACAAGAAAATGGTGGTTCCTGGTACTGAATGTAAAAGGGGACTTTAACCGTTGTCTTATCTCTTGGCACAGTGCCATCTGCCCTGTTACTTCCAAGGATGCAGAGCACTTAGAAGGGATAATGACTGATCCAAGGTGGAAGTACAGAGTTTTTGAATGAGGCAGAGACTGAAGGATGATGGTGAGAGGGTGTGAAGAGTAGGGGATGGCTAGTGCACCCTTAACAGTCCTCCTGCTATGGGATTCCAAATTGCATTAGCTTCCAAAAAACTTTTAAAGCAGTTACTTTCTGTGAGTGGAGGACTTCAATGACAGACAGGTACATGCATATGTGATCTCTGCATCCTGAAGGAGAATTCCTGGGCTCCTACAACTATCCTTTACACCTATGCAACAGAACATGAGAATCAGTAACAGTTTTCACAGTACTCTCTATTCTTGACATAGACAAACTATTTAGAAAATAAGCAAGTAGTCTTTGGTATTTGTGGATAAAAATTACTATGTGTTGCATAGTAGCATAATCCTTAAAATCTCTAACTTGTTCTTTTGGGAAGAATGATATACAAAGGATCAGAAACCTGAGTTTTGGTCTTGACTCTGCCATTAGCTAACTGAGAGACTTTAGACAAGTTACTTGCTACCTCTAAGCCTCAGTTTTCTCATTTGAAAAATGAGAGAATTGGGTAAGATGATGTTTTAGATCCTTTTTCGGCTCTGCTATCCTGCAACTATACATCACTAGCATGTTAGCCTAAATTAGTTCATTAGATGCTTTCTTCTTTGAGCTTTGGGCTTGGGTGGGAGCAGCAGGGAGGGAATGCTGGCTTTAGGGAATAGGATGTACAAAGAGTAGATAGGAAAATTCTCAAAACAAACTTCATTGAATTCAGTGTTTTTATTGCAGCCTTGGTAGAAACCTATGAAAATGACAACAAAAGGATTAATATTCCTTCAGACATGACAGATGGGAATAAAAAAATGCTTAAGATCTTTGGAGGATCATAGGATTATAGGATTTAGAACTGAAAGAGACAATAGAGATAATTTTGTCTAACCCCCTTATTTTGCATATGAGGATATGGCAGTCCAGTGCCCAAGGTTACACAGAAGGGTGAAGTAGGTGAAAGACTTGTATTACTTGAGATCCAGATAGAACAGATTATTTTTTAAAACTTTTACCTTTTATCTGCCTTTTACTCTGTAGGTATCTAGTATGCACCTATTTATTTACATTTTGTCTTTTCCATTAGAATATCAGTTCCTTAAAGTCAGGGATGGTTTTCATTTTCTTTTATATCCCCAGCACTTAGCACAATGCCTGTCACATAGTAAAAACATAATAACGCTTGGTGGTTGACTGATTTATACATTTATATATGACTAGGGAAGTAAAAGGATGGGAGTGGGGGAATTTCTTCAGGTCCATAATTATCAGTTGAATAAGGTACTCCATACAGTTCGGAAACAGAAAACTCAGAGAGAAATTCCATTCCTCAGTGCTAGGTGCCTTCAAATGCAACCAAATGCTAGAAATAAAAATTCAGGAAGGCTGAGACATGGAAATCTACTAGCTAAATCTATAGCAATAGAATTTCAATTGAGGCTAATTGAAGCAAAATAGTCAATCATGGAGGATGAGGGAACTAAGTAAGGGTAGATCTAGTTCCCCAGAGATGGCACATAGGACTTGACCAATCCCTAAGAACATTTGCAATTCATATATCTTCACTTTTTTTTTCTTTGTTATTGCTTGGTCTTTCTTCCTTTGTATTTTACCTCTGAAGAGAGATTTGTATGGTATGGCAAAAACAAACAAAAAATTGGATCTGAACTCAAAGGACCTTGATTCAAAATCTAATTTTTCCTTTTGTTAACTATATGACATTATTATTCAAATCACTTGATCTCAGTTTACCTCATATATAAAATGAGAAAGTAGGACTAATTGACTTCTGCATTTCTTTCCAGCTCTAAAGCTATGCTACTTTTATCCGTTTTGTGTCTTCCTTTATTAATTGACTCTAATAGTGTTGTATGGTTTTGGGGAGGAGGGGAAAAGTGGGGAGAAGGATCAGAAAACTTGTGATTCTTCCCAATTTCTTTCCTGATGGCATCTGGCCTTGAAGAAATCCAGAAAGTCTAGGGGGAAATTATGCCAATAAAAGAGAACTAGTATATCTTGATGTCAAGCTGGGGACAGGCCACAAATATAGACTCTGTAATCTGAGGCAGAAAATATTGGGAAGGTTTCAGTGATATCCAGAAGAGGCTGGTGGCCCTACTGCTACTTAATTCAACAGGAGAAATGGACTCTTTGGTCTAATGCTCTCCGCTTTGTATTTGAGGGCCAAGCAATAGCAATTCTGTGTTACTGATGCTGGGCTAACCATTCTTGGGCTTCCATATCCTGCCCAGGATTCAGGGAGTGGTTTACAAGCATTTTAAGGAGTCTTTGTCTACTCTCTCCGCCCCCCCCCCAACTGTGGTACCTGATTAGAGAGATAAATTCTTGCTCCTTGAATGACCCTTGTCGATTCCAATGGAACCCACCTGCAGTTCCTTTATCTCCATTTTAACGTACCATTCCATTGGCTGCTCCACAGAAAAGATGGAAAACAATTCATCAAACTGTGGTGTCAATACTCTACATGCTGTTAAGGATGGTGATACCGGCTATTTGCACAAATAATGAGCATGCAGAGCAGACACAAATTCTCCTCAAGAACTGCATAATCTAATCTAATCATTATATATAAAATGCATTGAGAGGTTCTAAAATCAGTTTAAAGTAACTTACAAAATGAAACGCCCACCATGTGCTCCTCAGTACTCACCTCCTTAAGCTATGTTAAGAAAAAGCAATTTTTTAAAATTCCCATTCAATTCCTTCTCCCCTAGGGTCCTGCTCCTTGCACCTTTTTCTCAATATCAAGTATCTTTTCTTCCTTTGTGATTTTATCCTGCTAAATTCTGGCATTTAACATAGTGCCTAGTGCAGAGTAGGAACTTAACAAGTGTTTATTGACTGACTGAAATACTAATGTATGTGTGGAGGAATGGAGTTGCCATTCAGAAGAACCCAAGTACACACTTCTGTTTGTCCAAAACAGGGTCATAACTACGAATTTTTCTACTCTTGAGTTAGTGTTGGGAACTTGCCTTCAGTTGGTAGAATATCTTCTCATGGTGGAGGATAATCAGAAACTCTAGGGTATCAGATGGATAAAAGGGTAGGGTAGGGTAGGATCAAGGATGTCTCAATCCAGTCCATCATCAGGTAGCTTCTTATTTGAAACTATTCTTTCTAATTAGGTTCTGAGAGCTATTATGCTGTTAAGGATTGAAAGTGCTATCTGTAGCCTTAAAAATTTGATGCCTTGGAACAAAGCCCTGGTTTACTCACCCTAGTTATAGTTCTATGTCTGGGAAATAGCATATTATATGGAGGACAGAGCACTGGCTCTGGAATCAGACACCTTGGGTTTAAATTCCATCTCTAATACTATTAATACCTGTATGATCTTTGGCAAGCCACTTAACTTAAAAAGGTAGGTGGTGCAGTGGGTAGAGAACTTGGAGTTAAAAAGACCTGAGTTTGAATCCCACCATGGAAACTAGCTGTAAGACCCTGGACAAGTCATTTAACTTGTCTCAGTCTCAGTTTTCTCATCTGAAAAATGAGAATAATAATAGCATCTATCTCATTGGGGCTATTATAAAGATCAAATGAGGTAACAGATTGTGAGCTCCTTGAGGGCAGGGACTGTCTTTTGTCTTCTTTGAATCCCCAGAGCTTATGACTGTGCCTGACACATAGTAGGTGCATAATAAATGCTTATTGACTAACATATATAAAAGCATTTTGCAAAATTTAAAGTGTTACATGGATGGTTAGTTGGTTGTCCTTTGTCCTTGAAGAGAACCAAAATGCAATCATTACGTTGGGGTCGAGCTGCAGTGTGTCTGACTGGGTGATCAGACCAATATGAGTTTGGAAGGCTTTACCATGGGTTGGGCACAAATAGTCCATATGAATATTTGTGCATGTCACATTTCTTTTGAGCTACTGCATTTCTGCTTCAATCACAGAGTACATCACTTTCTTTGGTACAGGCATTCCACACTGTGCAGTCTGCTGCCAGTGTCTCCCATGTCTCACAGTCGATTACAAAACTCTTCAGAGAGATCTTGAGAGTGTTCTTATATAATTTTTTTTGACCTGTATGTAAGTACTTGCTTTGGAGGAGTTCTCCATAAAATAGTCTTTCAAGCAAACAAACTTTTGGCATTTGAGCAATGTGGCCAACCCATTTGGAGTTACGTTCTCTGTAGTAGAGTTTGTATGCTTGGAAGTTTGGCTGGAGAAAAGATCTCAGTGTCTGGTACCTTATTTTGCCAGGTGATCATCAGAACCTTTTTAAAACTATTCAAATGGAAGTGATTCAGTTTCCTGTCATGGCGCTGGTATGTTATCCAGGTTTTATAGGCATACTCCAGCACAACAAGTGTGTAGACCTTCAGTTTGTTAGGCAGTCAAATACCTTTTCTTTCCCACACTTTCTTTTGGAGCCTCCCAAACACTGAGCTAGCTCTGGCAATGTGTGTGTCCAACTTCACTATCTATGTGTACATCCCTGGAAAGTATACTGCCAAGGGAAGTGAACTTATCTGCAACATTCAATGTTTCTCTGTTTGCTGTAACTTAACTGATAGTTCCATGTATGGATGGTGTGGTGCTGACTGGTGGAGAACCTCTGTTTTCTTGGTGTTAAGTTTTGTGACAAAATTAGCATAAACAGCAGAGAATTGATCCATGCTTTGTTGCATCTCGGCCACAGAAGCTGCATTGAATAAACAATCATCTATGAACACAAAGTTGCACATCAACTCTCCCTATACTTTAGTCTTGGCTTGTAGCCTTTTCAAGTTGAATAAGTTACTTCAGTTTAGTAGCTGACCTTGATGCAGTTTTCATCTTCATTTAATTATAATTATTAACTTTTGGGGACCTCAGTTTCTTTATCTGTAAAATGAGAGAGATGAACTAGATTACCTGGTGGTCTCTGCTAGTTCTAAATCTGTCATTCTATGAACACACACCTAAGTTATATTTTCCAGCGCCATGAAAGGGCTTGACTTTGTTAGGCAAGTTATTTAACTTCTCTCATCCTCACTTTACCTCGTATGTAAAACGAGAAGGTTCTCTTCCAGCTCTCTAATCAGAAAAATAAAAAGAGAATAATAAATACTTGTTCCTGGTTTGAGAGAGACTAAATATAAAGCTCATGGGTTGGATATCTTTTCTATATGCTTTATTTTCTTGGAAGAAGCCTGTCCTGCTACGCTGGTGGGTACCTTCACAGGTGGAGCCAGCAATTAAAGGAACCATTTAAATAATGAATAAGTGAGCCATGTTGAATCCATATGTACATTCTTTTCTTGACTGATTCATTTGCCCAAGGCCCTGTTGAATGAATGGAATCCAATGAACTTTCCAATAATGTCTCCTGCCAAAGATTGGAAGACCCTTAGAGATGAAACCTAAATTTTTCATTTTACAAATGAAACAGAGTGAGGTGCTGAAAAATTGTGATTTGCTTAAGGTCACAGATCTAGTTAGTCATAGAACCAGTACTAGGGGCAGCTAGGTAGCATAGTGGATAGAGGGTTAGTCCTGGAGTCAGGAGGACCTGAGTTCAAATCTGACCTCAAACACTTACTAGCTGTGTCACACTTGTTTGACTCAGTTTCCTCATTTGTAAAATGAGGTAGAGGAGGAAATGGCAAATCACTCCAGTATCCTCAATAAGAAAACCACAAATGGGATCAGGAAGAGACAGACTTGACTAATTGACTGAACAACAACAGAACCAGTACTAACCAAGGTTTCTTGACTGCTTCTTCAGTGAAGCTTCTTGATTTGATAACTATCCCCCAAGACGATTAATCTCCCCGTCTATGCTTTTGTTAAGACCATTTCATTTTGCTAGAATATCTTCTTCATTCACCTAATTGTTTATAACCCTAGAATCATAAGATTTTGAGCCGGAAGGGACGTTAGAGATTATATAATCCAGTTCCTTCCTTATGTAGGTGTGGAAGCTGATGCTCAGAGAGTAGAAGTGACATATTGATCAGATAGTGCAATTAGATGCAAGCAGCAATTAGAACCCTTGATTCCTGACTCTAAATCTAATGCTATTTCCCTGAGACCATAGGGCCCCTTCAGTTCTCTACCCTCCCCACTTTCAAAACAAAACTTTTGATTTTGAAAATGAAATATTTTATTTTAAAAAGATTGATTATGCTGCCATTTGTTCCTCTATATTATTGCTCTCTTTGGGGCCCCAGGATCTCTGACTTCGAAGACTCTATGTGCTATTCTTAAAGGCATCTTATAGCTCTGACGTCTGTGGTTCACCTCCCGGAATCTCTGTGCTTTGTTTCTGTAGCCCAGCTCCACTGTCAATTCTTCATTTCTGCCATTTTCTAACATATGATAATTCCTCTCACAAGAGGGACCAACTTTCTACCAGATGGCCCATGAAGAGCAACAGCACTGTCTCAGACAGATATGCTCGTAGCTCATTCCACCTCCAGACCACAGGAAATCTGTTCTTTTGAAACTTATTTATGTAAACCTAGGACACAGAGCCCCTGTCTGCCCTGCCAAGGGACTCTTTGGATCCTATGGAAACCCTCCCCACTTGCATTTCTTGAATCAATTTTTATTTTCCACTTCTGTCTACTTAGTATGAGACAGTACTGTTTGCATCCTTTCCACCCTTCCCCCAGCACTGTAGCTATTTGTCTCACTTGTTCATTATGTTCAATAGTGTTGAGTTCAAAGTCACAATTATTCTTTCCATTCTCATCTTTATCTTCTTTGGGACAGCTATACTGGGTAATTCATATTATCTCAAAAGCAATTTCTTGAAAGATTTCTAAAAGGGGAAAGGGAAAAGGGAAAGCTCATGGCTCCCAACATGGGTGCCTATTCAGAAGGCAAATATGCATATCCAGTCCTGTAATCATCATATTATGTTACTTATGCATGCATTCTTCCCCCCAAGCCATCACTCAAGCACAGACTACACTCTTCTTTCTGTATCTTGACCCAATTCAGCACTACACTACTTTGTACTCTTGAATGTCCTTTTGCTAATCAAGCCTTACCAAAGCCCAGCTCTGCGTGACTCATACTCTCCACATCATTCACTTTCTATTCATGTGCTACTGAACTGAGCTAGAGGAAATCACAAAACCATGCGAATTAGGTCTACTCTAATTTTGTTATCTAATATCAATTGGACCATCGCCATAGTGACATAATCATTTTATTCCTTCTCAGTTGATTCACTATTCCACCCCCTAAAAGGCAATTCCAAACCTACTCAAGCTTCTTAGAGCAGTCCTTCTCTTGACCTTCTCAAAAACTAGGGTCAACTGAAAGCACCTCTGTTTGGTATTTAAAGCTCTTCATGACCTAACCACTCCATTCCTTTCCAGTCTTCTTATTACTTTTTCTCCTCTTTACTATCTCCATGATGTACTTCTGCTGGCCTGAATGTTGTTTCTTGCACATGTCAATCTAACTCCCGTCTTTGAACCTTTATACCACCTATCTTCCATGACCAGAATGTTCTTCCTTCTCACTTCTGTTGTCTCCTACCTTCCCTAGATTTGTCCCAATCTCATATCAAATTCTACCTTTTGCAGAAGACCTTTACTGGTCCCTACCAGCTTTTAGTACTTTCCCATATGAGATAATCTTCCATCTCCTCTGTGTCTGTCCTGTATATTCCATTTTTTTCTCTTTCATTAGAATGTGAGCTTAATAAAGGCAGAAACTCTTTTTATGTTTGTTTCTCCAGCACTTAGTAAAGTGCCCTTGCATGCAGTAAGCACATAATAAATTCTTAATTGATTGTCTCACTATATTCTAAGTTCTTTGAGGATATGGATGTAATCTTATAGTTAAATATGTCCCTGTATATATTATATATGTGTGTGTACATATACATGTGCACATGCAAACATGTGTGTATATACACACATATATTCCACAGTTATAGCTCAGTGACACCATATAAAGCACTGTTATACATGTGTATATTACATGTGTATGTATACACACACACAGAGATACACACATACATGTATGCATGTATAGACATGTATATGTTTATGTATGCATGTATAGATGTGTGTATGTGTGTATACCTGTATATTACATGTGTATGTATACACACATACATGTATGCATGTATAGACATGTGTATGTGTGTATATACAAGTATGCCTACTTATGTATATATATGTATATATGTGTGTATGTATGTATATATATGTATATATGTATATATATATGTGTATATATATATATATGTGTGTATATATATATATATATACCTACATATGTGTATGTATATATACACAAGTATACTTACACACACACACATATACCTATATATGTATGTATACATATATGCACAGGTATGTAGATGTATACACATACACACATATACACATATATACACACATGCATATATGTATATATACATAGACATATCTTTTGTTCATATTTTTATTCCCTATGCTTAGCACAGTGCCTGACACATAGTAAGTGCTTGGTAAATTGTTCACTGTTGACTAATGACCTTTCAGGAATGAACTCTTAGCCAGATGACAGATTATAATTTATCAATACTTGAAGGATCTGAGGTTTCATCAGTGCTATTTATTATCTGTGTGTGTGTGTGTGTGTGTGTGTGTGTGTGTGTGTGTGTATCTAGGTGTCTAACCCAGTGCCTTGTATGCTATCATTGTGCTATCATTGTGGACTAGTTGGACCATCGGCTCACTTAGTTTAACATCATTTTGCAGATGAGAAAACAAGGGCGGAGACATTTAGTGAGTTACCTAAGGGGATTAAGATATCAAATCATAAAACTCAGATCAGAAACCAATTCTTCTGATATCAGAACTGATGTCTGATGTCACCTGACATCAGTTAATGCTGCTTCCCTTTCCATGAAATGGCTAAAGGTCTACTTTTTCTAGGAAGAAACTTGTGCCCTGAATTTTGCTGATTCCCTTGCTCCATCAAAATCTTTCTTTTTGTTCATATTTTTATTCCCTACGCTTAGCACAGGGCCTGACACACAGTAAGTGCTTGGTAAATTGTTTGTTTACTGTTGACTAATGACCTTTCAAGAATGAACTCTTAGCCAGATGACAGATTATGCTTTATCAATACTTGAAGGATCTGAGGTTTCATCAGTGTGGGTTCTCCTTCCATTAATGAATATCATAACTCATCCTCATCCCCCTCGTGACTTAGTAGCTGGTCTTCAAAAGTTGCTGGCATCAAAAACTTTATAACCTGATAGAGAGGTTTTTATCCTTTTGAGGGTATCATGTACTCCCTTTGGCAGTCTGGTGACGTATATGGACCTCTTCTCCAAATAATATTTTTAAATAATTAAAGAAGTGGTGATTTTTAGCTAGAGGTCAGTGAAATTAAAGAAATTAAAACATATTGTTTTTCCCCATGCAAGTTCACATACCCCTTGAAATCTATACCACCAGATAAAGAACCTTATACAACAGATGACACAGTGATGTTTTCTTAGCGTAGTTAGACTTGTCCTCAGATGACAGACGGCTACAATCTGTGATTGGTCTCATATTCAAAGCCTTTACAGCTTAGTAGGCTCTGTCAGCTGGATGGTATAGTGGGTAGAATGCTGGGCCTAGAATCAGGGAAGACCTCAGTTCAAATCTAGCCTCAGACACTTACCAATTTTGTGACCCCAGGCAAGTCATTTAACTCTGCCTCAGTTTCTTCATCTGTAAAAAAAAAGCCAGAGAAGAAAATGGCAAACCACTCCAGTATCTTTGCTAAGAAGACCCTAAATGGGGTCACAAAGAGTTGGACATGACTGAAATGACTGAACAACAACAAAAGCCTGTGTCAGAGCAGATGTTGTATTTTATAATCTCCCAGAACCCAGGGTCACTACTACATCAAATGAGGCATTGAACTAGGACATGAGTAGAGAAGATAATAGCTAGATAAAATAAATCTTTTAAATACATCCATGCTGACATTTTGGAGCTGCTGAGTTCATGGTGTTCCCCACAATCAACATAGTTTTATTTTAACAGAAGTCTTTGGAAGATAAAGCACAGCCAATAGATGGGAATTTCAGGTAATACAGTAGACTGGTGAGGAGATATCTTTGGATAGACTTTTCAACTCATAACACATAAACATGTAACAAACTGTGCATACACATGGCCCTGGCAGGCAGAGATTAGACCTTTTCCCATCTGATTCACAGAAAAGTATATGGACAGAGGGAGAAAGCCTGAAATGTTCCTCTTACTACAAAAGGGGACCCGGACCCATGTTTGAGTCAGAAAGAGCTTAAAAGATAATGTATCACTGTATATTCAGCAACAGCTGTTCTCAGCTCAGCTCACAGAGAAAACTGTTTTAGTTTAAAATTTTAAACCATTTTCTACAAGTAATCTCATAAAGTCAACTGTTAGATGTGTAAGTGGGACGCTGTGAATATCAGACAGAAAGTTTTAACAAATGTACCTCTATCCTTGGTTAACTTTGACATAAAGTTACCTCCAACCCTGTTGAAATAAAGGCATGAGAATTATGCACATCCATGTAGAGAGAGAAATAGACAGCCAACAGGGATTGACTCACTTACTTTGACCCTAGCATGCTCTCTATTTCTTTTTACACTATTCCTATGCAGCCCAGAACCATGCAAGCAATTGATACTCTGCAAGAAAAGTAATTTATCTTCACAGAGCAGGTGCTTTCTTTAAACATAGAGGGTTTAACTGACCTAAGTATCATAACTGCTGACATTCTACTAAACCAGTTTTTAGTTTACAAAACCCTTTCTCTCCATTATACTGTTTGATCTACCCTGTCACTTGGTGAGTATAGCAGTGCATAATTATCTCTGTTTTACAGATGAGGAAACTGAGGAACAGAGAGTGATTCGGCCAAGATTTCACAACTTCCTGCAAGAGCAGGATTTAATCCTAGGTACCCGGCCTCTAAATGCTGTATTTCTTCCATTATCCCATAGGCATGTTTGAGTAGAGTGCTTTTTAGAGGTACCAAAGTCTCCAGATGAATTTACAGCATGTTCAAGTAGAGTGATTCAGGTCCCACCATCAGTCACTCAAAAATAACTTCTGGGTTGTTTGGGGGGACCTCTTTCAGACTCCATATTTTTAAGCTATGAAGAAGCAGTTTAAGTTTTTCCCTCTGAGATACCCTAAAATTGATGATGTATGTATCTTTTCTGGACCTAATTGCTTGCGCATGTTATCTCCCCCATTAGAATTTATGCCCTTTGAGGTTAGGGATTATTTTGGCCTTTCTTTGTAGCCCCACTGCTTAGCACAATGCCTGGCACATAGCGAGTACTTAATGAAGTCCTCTGACATTCAAAGCTCTTCATATAGTGTTCCTTCCTATCTTTTCAGTCTTCTGTTACCTTATACTCCCCTGTGTACTCTGTGATCCAATAACATTAACTTCCTTGCTGTTCTTCACACACACACACACACACACACACACACACACACACACACACTACCTTCTGATTTGCACATTTTTACTGTCTGTCATCAATTTCTGGAATTCTCTTTCCCATTTTCTCATCATCTCCTGCCTTCTTTCAGTGCCATCTAAGATCTTGACTTCAACACAATGGTTTCCCTTATCCCTTTGAATTCTAACATTATTCTTCCCTCTGTTGCTTATCTCCAATTTATTCTGCATATAGCTTCTTTTGTACATAGTCATATGCATATTGTCTCCCTGATTCTACTGTGAACTCCCTGAGAGCTGAGACTTTCTTTTTTTCTTTTCTTAGTATTCCTAGCTCTTAGCACAATGTCTGGTGTATAGTTGTTGTTGTTATGCGTCCTTTGTTCTCAAAGAGGACCAATGACATCAGGAGGGTGATGTCCTGACTTGCAAGTGGATTGGATTTAAATGAGGCGGGGCTGTTCAGAGTCTTCAGCCTCACCCTCTCCTCCAGAGTCATCAGAGTTCAGTGGCAAGACATAGGTCAGGACAACTGGCGATGATCCCACTTGCAGTGGGATACCTTGGCCTTTCTAAGTTAAGATCTTTCTCAGGTCTTAGTTTGTCTGAGGCAATGCCCATTCAGCAGTTAAGAACTGAAGCAAATGATGGCCTAGTTTGCCTTCACAGAAGAATCATCTGGGATGGAAAGACCCTCAGAGTTTCTGGTCACAACAGAAACAATTGCTGTTTACCCTAGGACATAGTACTTAATAAATGCTTATCAATTTTTGACTGTGGTTGACTTAACTTCACTTAAGTAGTAGCTGTCCTTATACTAGCCATACCTAACCTATGAAGAAAATGAGTGTTGAAGAAGATAATATGTTATTTTCTTTTTCCAGGTCCTAAGAGATCTCATTTGATAGACCCAGAACCTGTGTAGTGACAACCTAATGAGGATCAATAATATATTGTTAGGAAACATTATAAATTTGTAAGAAAATTGAGAAGTAACGAGCCCTGTTCCCCTCATAGCACCTTCCCCCTGACACTGGCATGAATATATGGCCTGATTTTGAGGCATAACATGAGGGATTAAGATTTACTTTCATTTCTCTACCAAAGGACAAGTAGGTAGCATCAAGTATCCTTGAACCCTATAATATGGAAACTGAACATGGACCAACATGTATTAGGTGTGAAGTATAACTCTCTTCAACCTGGTTTCTCTGTATAGCTCCTGAAAAATCTCCTGTCCAGCCAATCAACATAGATTTATTAAATATATTTAATATATAACATTTTATATTTTTAATATTTAATATAATATATAACATATATATATAATGCTATACATAATAAATATATTTAAATATATATTAAATATATAAACAGATGCTACAAAGGCAAAAGTAAAAGCCCCACAATCAAGGAGTTTATACTCTAATGGCGAAACCAATAATGCAGATATAAGAACATACCATATATTCTCTGATTCTGTTTCTTGCCTGTCATTTTTGAAGAGGACCAACATGACATCACTATGTTAGAGTCAAGTTACAATGTGTCTGACTATGGCTGATCAGACCAATACATGCTTGGAATGCTCTACCACGGGTTAGGCACAAATAGTCCGTGTGAACATTTGGGGGGATTCTCTAAATTTGTGCATTTCATGTTTTCTCTTGAGCTATTTCAATTCTGTCTTGCCGATACAGACGGCGCCTTCTCTGATAAGGGCATGCCACGCTGAGCTGTCCTATGCCAGCGTCTCCTATGTCTCACAATCAATTCCAAAGTTCTTAAGAGTGACCTTGAGACTGTCCTTGTATCACTTCTTCTGACCACCAGGTGAGCACTTGCCCTGGGTGAATTCTCCATAAAAGTCTTTTGGGCAAGCATATGTTTGGCATTTGAGCAACATGAGCAGCCCATCATAGTCACTCTGTGCAGTAGAGTTTGAATGCTTGGCAGTTAGTTTGAGAAAGGACCTCAATGTCTGGTATCTTATCCTACCAGGTGATCTTCAGAATCTTTCCATTCTCTGGTGTCCACCTCATCCACCTAACTCTCACTTATGGCTTCGAGAAATAGTATGAACAGCAGCCACACTCTGGTAAAAACTACATATGCACAAAATTAATACAAAGTAGTTTTGGGAGGAAGGACATTATCAGCTTTGTGTGGATTGGTGGGTCAGGAAAAGTCTCACATAGAAGGTGCCACTTGAGCAGATACTTGAAGGAAGCCAGGAATTTCAAGGGGCAAAAGTTAGAAGAAAAGAATTCCAGGCATAGTGTATAGACAGTACAAAGAAGATGAACATGGGAGATGGGAAATGGAGTGTTTTGTGTGAGAAATAGCAGTTAGGCTAGCATGGCTGCCCTATAAAATGTGTGGAGAAGACAGGAAAGGTAGGAAAGGTCATAGAGTGTTATAAAGTGATATAAATGCCATAAGGAAAAGTTTATATATGATCCCAGTAGTGGTAAGGAGACCCTGGAGTCTATTTGGTGTGTGTTGAGAAGTTACATGGTCAAATTTTCATTTTAGAAAAACCACTTTGGTGGATATGAGGAGGCTATATTGGACTGGAAAGAGACTTGAGGTGAGTGGACCAAACGGGAGTGACAGGGGATGAGAGCCTAAACAAGGTGGTGGCTGTATAAATGAAGAATATAAAGATATCTGAAAAAATGTAGAGAAAGAAATAGAAAAGATAGAATAGGTAGACTGACTGAGAGTGAGGAATTGATGGTGACACCATGGTGGCAAACACAGGGGACTAGAAAGATGGTTTTGTCCTTAATAGTAATTGAAAAATTGGGGCAGCTAGGTGGCACAGTGGATGGAGCACTGGCTCTGGACTCAGGAAGATCTGAGTTCAAATCCAGTGTCAGATACCTGACACTTTTTAGCTGTGTGACCCTGGGTAAGTCACTTAACCCCAATTGCCTTACCAGGAAAAAAAATAGTAATTGAGAAGTTAAAAAGAAAGGGAGCTTTGTGAGTAAAGATGACAATTCTTGTTTTGGTCATGTCAAATTTGAGATGACTACAGAATAGCTAGCATATAATGTCCTATAGGTAGTTGTTGATGTGAAACTGGAACTCAAGGGAGAGACAAGGGTTGAATGTACAGATCCAGGTTTCATTTTCACAGATATGATAATTGAACCCAATGAGATCACAGTAAGAAAGTGGGGGGGGGAAGGACTTAAAAATGAGCCTTGGATTACATCAATAGTTAAGTGGGTATGACTGAGATATTGATCCAGCAAAGGAAACTGAGGAGTAATGGTCAGACAAGTAGGAGTAGAACCAGGAGACAGCAGTGACATGGAAACCTAGAAAGAATAGATTATCCAGGAAGAGAGGCTGTTCAACATGTCAAATGCTGCTGAGAGCTCTGAAAGAGAGCCCATCCAGTGGGATAATCAAGAGATTGTTGGCCATTTCGGAGAAAACAGTTTCAAAAGAGTGAGGAAGTTGGAAGGCAGATTTCAGAGGCTGTAGAAGAGAGGGAGAGGGAGGAAGTGAGTCATGGAGTGTAGATGGCTTTTTCAATGAATTTGGCTCTAAAAGGGACCGATTATATATAGTTAGGAAGCAGGATGTTAGCTAGATCCAGAGAGGGTGTTTTACAAATGTGGGGGTTTAGGTACTTTTGTACGAAATGAAAAAAGAACCAGTAGATACAGAGAGACTGAAGATTAGACAGGGAGAGAGGGAATGGTAATGGGACAATCTTTGGGTGTGTGTGTGATATTAAGGGTGTAAGTTAAAGGGTTTGCCTTGGTGAGAAGTGCCTTGTCTTTATCAGAGATTTCAATCAATCAGCTACTCTTTATTAAGCACCTACTATGTGCCAGACAGTACACTAAGCCTTAGGGATACCAAAAAAAGTGAAAAGAGACCCTATCATCAAAGACTTTATATTTTATGGGGGATACAACATATGTATGTGTGTACACACACACACACACACATATATATACACAAAAACCACATAAATGCACATATATACATATGTACACACACGCACATACATATATACATAAATACATATAGATGCTACACATATCTATACACATATATACCTATGCATGCACACATGCATGTATGTATATGTGTGTATATGCATGTGTGTTGATATAGGAGAACTGAATGAGGAAAATTTCCCTCTACTCATGTAGTTCAGCACTTTCTCTACAATCTAAAGACTCCAATTTGCCCAGAGCACTGAAAAATCATGACTTGCTCAGGGTCACACAGCCTGCCATGTGTTAAAAATAGAAGGCAAATCCCATTCTTCATGGCTCTAAGACCAGCTTTCTATCCACTAAGGCCAGTCTCTCTTACTTATATAGTATAAGCTACTTTTGCTCATATAGCTTTGCTCTATAAAGGGAATCTAATACGTACTTACTTGGTAGATACCCCATGCATATCAATTACACTTAAAAAGTACATAGAGGGTAAATTTAAAGGGGAAGACATTAACAGTTTGGGAGTATAAGGAAAGATCTGAAGATGTCACTTGAACTGAGTCTCAAAGGAATATTTCTAAGAGGTAGAGGTCAGGATGGAGAAAATTCCAGGCATTAGTGACAGATAGTGAAAAGGAATTTTAGTAATTGGAGCTACGTATATTAAGAACATTGGAGTTTAGGAGGGAATAGTAGGGGATGATGTCAAGGGTTTGTCAGATGAGAAGGAGGGGCTGTAAAATAAGGAGAAAAAGGGAAGAGATCTCACAGTAAGTGGCTTTGATTTTCTTAGTGAAGTACGAGGTAAGGTTCTGAATTGATATGGTAGAAGAAGGAAGAGCCATGGGAAGACAAATTAGAAGTCATTGAATCCAATTCCCTTGTTTGACAGATGAAGTAATTGAGGCTTAATGAGTTACCCAGGGTCACACATCTAGAGTCTGATGTGGGATTCTAACCTAAATCTTCCTTACTTTCAGCAGCTAGGTGGCACAGTGGCTCCAGGTCTAGAGTCAGGAAGCCTCATCTTTGTGAGTTAAAATCTGACCTCAGACACTTAATAGCTGTGTGACTCTGGGCAAGTCACTTCAACTTGTTTGCCTGTTTCCTCATCTAAACTGAATTGGAGAAGGAAATGGCAAACTACTCCATCATCTTTACCAAGAACATCCCAAATGGGGTCATGGAGAGTCAGACATGACAGAAACAACTGAACAACAACCACAACAACCACAACCACAACAACAACTTCCTTACTTCACATCCAATACTCCAAGCCTTACTGTCTCTCTTTCTTTCTACTGGCAGCATGCCTAAGCAGTTCATGACATTTTTTCATCTGAAGTTGTATTCAAAATAAATAACACTTTCACTCAAAATGTCGATTTGCAGAAAAATTCAAAGCCAACTGCTGACTACAATGCTGTTGGTTTTGTTCATAGGTCCTCATGCTCCTGTTAGGAGGACAGCTCCCAAGATCACTTAAGATCTCATTAAAAAAGTATTTGTGATTTTCACAAGCTAAAACATAACACAGATGTCAGCTTCACATTATCCCCTCTTTTCAGAAGAAGGACTAACCCCATTGCACTTATTGAACAAATTGTCAGAGATTCCTTTCCCCTTCTTATTTCTCTGAAATCTACTGGATCACTAACCTGTTTTCTCTTGTTTTCCTCTGTTTCCACCTGCTGCCCTTAATACACATATGTGTATACACATATGTGTACACACACACACACACACACAGAGTATAGAAGTCATTCAAATTAATTCCGTGGATCTGTTTTCCCATGGATTACTCTTTATGAAAGGAGAATACATATATTTGTTATAACTTCAGTGGATATTGGGTCAAGGTATCCTCCTCATAATGTAATATGTTATTGGTTAAATATGTTTTCTCTAGATGCTGTAATTCAGATATTGCACTTAATAATGTAAATTGGATTAAGAGAATCAATACTTAGGGAAGTTATAAAAGAAGGCTTTCTAGCATAGTAATTCCTTCTACTAGAGCGTAGTGATTAGGTTTTCCTAATGCATCATCTAACTCTAGGGCAATATCATAAAAGGTTCTGTGGTTTTCTGTTTTCAGAAAGAAAAAAAAGAGAAACAAACCTAATCCTTTGTATGGATTTTTATATCAGATCTGTGATTTTATTGATATAGGGACTCTCATTGTGAAAACACTCTCCATTAGTGCAGATCAACAACTCAGGTGTAACTTATAGTCTTAGAAACTTATCTGCACTCTTTAAGATTGTGATTTGCCTATCTTCCTGTAGCTAGAATGGGCCATAGACAGAACTTGAATCCTGGCCTTCTTGACTCCAACCTGACATTCTATCTACTATGTCATATTACATCTCCATACGTATTAATTCATGTTGAAAATACTCACCTTATTTTGAACACTTTAAACAAATAGTGTGGTGATTTGCAAAGAAGAGAAATTTAATGAATGTTTATTGAATTGCATTGATATAAGTGTTATACATTGATTCTTGCAAAATTATGTCCCGATCTGGAGTCTTTTCCTTTTTTGATGAAAATACTTAAAATTCTCTGATCATATTTTAAATGATTATGCAGTAAATTCTCAGTAATTCCAACTAATTGATAAAGGCTAGTGTGCAACAGTGAAGAACACTTTTGCTTACATATGTATATACATATACCTGCCTACCTATATATACATATGTATCTATGTTTGTATTCCTCAATACATAATTGAACTTGCTACGTATTGGTAAGTAAGGATATTATCAGCTCTGTTTTAATCATCTGTAATGATGACATTGTTTATATTCAAATCAAATTATTATTTCAAATTACAGTCAAATCAAATGCTACTAAAATGTTAAAAATGATGAAGTGGATTAACATCCCTTTTACTCTATCTTCATATTGTTAATCTTCCTATTAAATCATTATTATAGATAGTTAAAAAATGGTCTTTGTTTTCTTTTTCTTTTTTTCTTTTAAGTGAGGCAATTGAGATTAAGTGACTTGCCCAGAGTCATGCAGCTAGGAAGTATTATGTGTCTGAGGTCGGATTTGAACTCAGGTCCCCCTGACTCCAGGACCAGTGCTCTATTCACTAAGCGACCTAGCTGCCCCTGGTCTTCTTTGTTTTAAGGCGTTTAGTGAGATTCCGTGACACTGCCACTGTTCTAGTACAGGTCCCCAACATCTGACACCTTGATTGTTGTAATAGCCTACTGCCTCAAATCTCTCCCCACTCCAATCCATTCTCCATTCAGTCACTAAAATGATTTTTCTAAAAATGCAGGTCCAACCATGTGACCTCCTTATTCAAAAAATTCCAATAGCTTCCTTTTGCCTCCAGGAGCAAATACAAAATGCTCTATTTGGCATCCAAAGCCTTTTGTAACCTAGTCCTCTCCTTTCAGTCTTCTTACATCTCATTCCTCAACACATACTCTTTAATTCAGTAACACTGGTATCCTGGCTGTTTCACAAATAAGATATTCCATTTCTTGGTTCTGTGCATTTTTGCTGGCTCTCCCTCATTCCTGGAATGCTATCCCTTTTCAATTATGATTATTGACCTCCCTAGCTTCAAGTCCAACTAAAATTCCACTGCTACAGGAAGCCTTCTCCAAAGCCCCTTAACTCCAGTGTTTTTCTTCTTTGAATTTTTTCCTATGTATCCTGCATATAGTTTACTTTGTTTGTGTTTGCCTATTATCTCCTCCATTTTACTGAAAGCTGTGTGAGGGCAGGGACTGTCCTTTGCCTTTTTATGTATCCAAAGTGTTTAGTACAGTACCTGGCACATAATAGGCTCAATAAATATTTATTGATTGATTGAATTTACAGATATGTTGTTAATTGGTCCCAGGAAAACATTTCTTTTATGTAAATAATATTTCATTTTTCCAATTACATGGAAAGATAATTTTCAACATTCATTTTTATGAGATCTTGAGTTCCAATTTTTTCTCCATCCCTTTCTCCCCCAAGATGGCAAGCAATCTGATAATTATACACGTACAATCATGTTAAACATATATGTACATTAGTCTTGTTGTGAATGAAGAAACGGAACAAAAGGGAAAAACCACCAAAAAAAGTTAAAATAGTATGCTTTGATTTGCATTCAAATTCCATACTTCTTCCTCTGGGTATTGCTAGCATTTTCCATCATGAATCTTTTAGAATGTCTTAGATTGTTGTACTGCTGAGAAGAGTCAAGTCTATCATAATTGATTATTGAACAATGTTGTTGTTGCTATTTATAATGTCCTCCTGGTTCTGCTTACTTCACTCAGCATGAGTTCGTGTAATTCTTTCCAGGTTTTTTCTGAAATCTGCCTGCTCCTCATTTCTTATGGAATAATAGTATTCCATTACATTCATATACCCCAGCATGTTCCCTAATTCTTTAATTGTTGGGTATTTCCTCAGTTTCCAATTCTTTGCCATCACAAAAAGATTTGCTATAAATATTTTTGTACATGTAGGTCCATTTCCCTTTTTTATGATCTCTTTGGGATATAGCCCTAGAAGTGCTATTGTTGGGTCAAAGGGTATGCAAAGGAAAACATGATTTCAGAAAAAAAACAGTATTGCCAGGACAGTTTTAGGCAAAGTATCATTAAATTTTATTTATTGAATATCAGAGAACTATATTCTTTTTTAGCACAACAATAAGAGAGCATATCATCAACCCTTGAGTTTTGGGAACAATAATTTAAACTTATTTCAATATCCATGGAATAAGAGTATATATGGAAATAAAAATTTGGGATTTGGAAATTCCAGAATTAAGGAAATGAGGAGTTTGCCACTTACTTTTACCCTTGAGACTTTGATCAAGTCATTTGCCATCTCTTGGCCTGTTTTCCCTACCATGAACATAAATTTAAATGTTGCTCTTGAAATTCAGACATAATCTGCTATGTCTTTAAAATGAGGCAGTTAGACTTGACAATCACTGGAAGATTTTCCATTCCCAAGATTTTACAGCTATATCTAGAGTTTGGGAAACCCTTTAGGTTGTTGAGAATCTTGTTTCCGGCATGTGTTTGCTTTTCAGCCTGAGCAGTTTGTTTGCCTTTAGAAAGTTACAGTTTCTTTATTCAGCTGGAAGAAATTTTGGAGCAATGTTTTCTCCTCACATTCACTTGCCTTTTGCTTTGTTACATTTAATTATATCCTCCCTTAAGGCAGATGGAAGGGGAAAAAACCAAGCAAACATGTTCCACTTCAGAACTTGCTCTGCCCCCAAAAGGTATAATTGTAACTTAATAAACAGAACCACATTGTGATTTAATTAACAAGTCACAGTAACAAATAAAACAGTAAATCTGTGATTTATTTTAATATAATGGAAATGGTTGGTCTCTTTTAGATAGAAATTCAAAATGATGGGAAATCAAATTTAGCTCTGCAGTCATCCTAGAACAACATAGCATCTCCAGAATATAAAGTACTGACACACTCACACAGTGCACTCTGAAAATAAGGGAATCTCAATGGAATAGATACCCTTTTGATAAGCATCCTGATTTAGCTGTCATTCCCAGAAGCTAAGCTTTGGGTTAATTATGTGCCTCGGGAAAAAAAAATAAACAATCTTAACATAAAGATTTTTAATCCTACAGCTGGTGATTCACTTAATCCAAAAATCTCTATATAACAAAATTCCAGTACAACAAGGGACTTAAGTTTGCAGTATGATATAATAATCAATCTCTAAAGTATTATTTTAAGAATGGAACTTACAATCTAAGAAAGGATATGAAAGCACAATAAACATTATTAGGCTATGCCTCTGAAATGTTTGCTCAGGGGAAGGAGAGATGAATAGATTGTAAGCTCTTTGAGGGAAAGGACTCTCTTTTGTCTCTTTTTGTATCTCCAGGGTTTAGCAATACCTGGCATATAGTAGGCACCTAATAAATCTTTAAGTATTGATTTATTATTGATCATGATCCTTCAGGCACACACACACACACACACACACCCAAACACACACATATATAGTTGCTACAGTCTGCTTATCTGTGAAGGTCCCATGTCCCCAATTTCAATTTATATATGAGTAAGACTAAAGAAGGTAATCAGCCTTTCCTCTAAATTGGTACTATGAAGTTTGCAATTGGATTTGAATTTACTGTGATATTATCTACCCACTCGGTGAGATGCACAAATTTGGAGGCATCTGCTGTCCAAATGGACTATTTGTGCCTGACCTGTGGTAGAGCCTTCCAAGCTCATATTGGTCAGATTGTACCAATGTACCTTTCAGTAAAATGTACCTATCAGACACACAATACCTTTACCATAACATAGTGATGTCATTTTGGTCTTCCTTAGGAACCAAGGACAGCATCCCACTTACCTACTCACTTAGCCTGAGAAAGGAAGTAAAATCAACACTGAAGAAGTCTTGAAAGAGGATTGAGAGTTGTGGGCATTCTAGTGACATAGTAGATTAACTTTGCCTATTTCCCAACTTTACCGAGGGCTTGATGTATCTGTTGCAATGGCCTCGTTTTATTCTATAGCAAATGGGTTCCCTTGACAACGAATGACCTTGACTTCTAGAGTACAGGGAACTAAAACATCTTGAGAGACTAAACCAATTTCACCTTTCTTATCCTATCAATATCCCACAGTCCTATGCAAGTCTGCTGCATGAGAAGAGAAACAAGGGACATGAACACACACACACACACACACACACACACACACACAGAGTTCTGATTCTTTCTAGCTGGTGAGGATGTTAACAAAAGCTGCTACCAGATGGTGTGTAGTAGAGCCCTGGAGAGAACTGGGGGAGGGTGTATTGTTTCCTACTCCCTTCTCTCCTTCTTAATGCCCAGCAGGGAATGAACACATTTCCTTAGATCTTTGCCCTATCCAAAGAACCAGCCTTAGAAACAGTATATTTGTAGCAGTTTTTTTTTTCTTTTTCTGTGTTCCCAAGACTTCTTGTTTACTGGGCACACCTAAGACTGACTGCTGGTCTCTCAAGTTCTGTCTTCTATGAGAACAGGAGAAGGAAGGGAGGGAGGAGAGGTCACACGACTGGTCCACCTATGAAATGGCTAGTTCTGTGTTTCACACATCAAAGGGGTGGAGGGTAGGGAAGAAGCAGTGTAACACATAGTCTTTGACATTCAGAACTTTACAAGAAAGGTGGAAATATTAGAAATATGTGAAAAAAATATGTAAAATAAAATTCAGAATATTTCTTTTTTCATTTGGGCACCCAAGTTCAAAACTAAGCCTCAATGAGTATCTGAGGGATCTTTCTAATGACAGTTGTGCTACCATTATGACTCGTAGGGTCATGTCAACTTTTTTGGGCCTATCCTTGTGATTCTATCATTTTTCAGGAGTGTAATAGAACTCCATATGAAATTTCTCTCTCTCTCTCTCTCTCTCTCTCTCTCTCTCTCTCTCTCTTCTCTCTCTCTCTGTGTGTGTGTGTGTGTGTGTGTGTGTGTGTCTGCCCTCTCCTTTTTTCTTTTTATCGCTGGCATGAGGAAACTCTTTCTGTGGCTATTCCTTTACCCATGGATCCCTGTAACTCCTCTGTAACTTATAGTTGTAGAGTCACTAGAATACTGTGAAGTTAAAATGGCTTGTGAAGAATCAACCATTATGTTTCAGAAGTAAGACTTGAACCCAGACCTTCATGTCTCTAAGGCCACTACTCTCTGCCCTATACCATAGTGCTTCTCAAATATTATTGGAAAAAAAAAGTGGGCCAGACCTGTGATCTCATTGGTCTAGGGAACCCTGAGGAATGTTATAAGGAGCCATGGAACTTCTTGTCAACTCAGAAAAGTACTTTCTTGGCAATGTATAACCTTAGAAAGCAGCCTAGGTACAATGACACATTTTGGGATTTGCCCAGGGACACACAACCACTATGTGTCAGAAGCAGGACTATAATCTGGGTCTAAATTTGAGAGTAAATTTCTGTCTACCATGTCACATGGGCTCTTAAGTGTCACCTACAGTAGGAGAATAATAATCTGAAAAGGTAAGGAAGTGGAGACTTCTATTGGTGTCTGTAAATTTGCCTCTTGACATTTAATTATATAACAGACATTATTTTCCTTCATAAGTTCTACAGATTTCCAGGCCCTCTTTAAAGCTATGTGCTTTCCTAACATCTATGGAAACAATTCTACATTTGATGTATTCAAAGTGGTATGACTTTGACCTTCATAACGCTGATGTCTTGTTTTGTGAATGCACAGGCACAGTTTATGCTATAGACAAAAAAGAGGGAGAAAGGTAATTTCAGATCCTATTAATTCATAATTTCTGCTGTGCTAGAAGATTCTTTGCATTATCCTTGAACTGATTTTTTTTTTATTTTTAAAGGGAGAATTGTGCACGTACAATGTATTTTTCAAGCATGGAGTTTTTTATTCTCTGAACTAGCAAGGGCCATGAAATGAAGGAGTTTGTTGAAAAGTTTCAGTCAAAGCCCAGAGGTGGATAAACACCATTTGAAGAGTACCTGCGACCCAAGGTCAGAATGAAGAGAAAAAATCCCAACAACTACTATTCACTTGATCTGTTAGTAATTGGAGGGATTCTTCAAGTTTGGCTTTCTGGGTCACAAAAAGAATGGAAGTTTACACCTTGACTGTAAGTTAACTCCCATATGTACTTCATATTTTTGTTTTTTATCATTTTTAAATGAACACTCATCAAGATCTTCAGGTATTTGTCATTCTATATAACAAACAAGAAGAATTTTGTTGGTCTAAGACCATTAAACCTATGCCATTAATCTTGTCTTGATTAAGTTAGATGATAACATGTTTGTGGTATAGAGCATATGGGGTTCATACTTTATTTATTAACTTTTAACATCCTAAAATAGCAGTGACATTTATTTTGACATGAGAATTCATTTTTATTTCTGCATATTGATTTTAGGACTATAACCAACAAATAACTGCTTTTTAAATTATTTGTACTGAATCAAGCAAAAGAAGGTGAAGAATGTCCTGTTAATAGAATTTAACAGAATTTTTCTTTACCCTTTAGCCTTTCTGCTCATCATAGAAAAGAGTCTATATTTACCTGTGAAAGTATCCATTTTTTACTTTGTAAGTTTTATAGAAATGCTTTTTCAGTTTCTTCTTGGTCTATTTTTATTGAGAGTTGACAATTATCCTATGTGACTGGTAGCACTTACAAAATGTTGGTGGGTACTACTAATGATAATTTGCTCTTGAGCTAATTAAAAAGATAATATAATTATGGAAGTTTTAGTTTGAAGGGAACTCTCAAGACTGTGTAATTGATAGCTTTCACCCTTAAGGAATGATAAGCCACCTATAGAAAGATAGATTCTAAGAATTGAAAGGGTTTTATGGGATTAGTCCAATATTCTACATGATTCAGGAACCAACCTCCCTACCCCAAATATCTTTGCCAACTGGTCATCAAACCTCTGTTTGAATGCGTACATGGATGGGAGACAAGCTACCACACAGAGAAGCCCATTCCATTTTTTGAGCTAGTTATTGTTAGAAAGCTCTTTGCCATATGGTGATGAAATATGTCTCCCTGTCATTTCTACCCTTTAGTCCTACTTATGCCTTCTGGGTTCAAACAATACCCATGACAACTCTTCAAAGATTTAAATACAGTAATCCTGTACCTTGCACTTAATAGAATCTTAATAAATGATGATTGGATTGGATGCATATTCTCCCCAACTTTTTATCATTCTGGTTGCTCTCCTCCAGAAACACTCCAGTTTTTAAGTTTCCATTGCGTAACCCATTAGTTAAGATCACCCTATTTAGAGGCCCCCTTCACATTGATGCCTATCATAATAATTATACCTTTTTAAAGTATCTTACTGTCTTACTTTTACTCAGTCTCCCTGGACCTCTATTTCCTGATTGGAAGAATTGGAAATGAGACCAAATAAGGATTCTTGTTTAGTCTATAAGAGTGTATAAGGAAACTTCTAAGTCTATGACCCCATGAGGCCATTGTATCAATGGAGTCAAACTACAGGCTTAAAAGTAGAACCTAGTCAGGCATCTTTCCTATCCACATAGCTCAGTGGGAAGGACATTTTATTGGAAGTAACTTGCATTACCATAGGAGACAGGGCATTACAGGTTACCTAGTATTCCAACCTCCTCACTTATGGATGCTCTGCCATTTATCAGTTGTGTGATTTTGGAAGATCCACTTGGCCTCAGTTTCCTCATCTGTAACATGATCATGATCATACATGTATTATCTCTCTCATGATATTTATGTAGATTGAATGAGAATGAAATAATGCATAAGGATGTCATGTGAGGAGAAAACAATGTATACAAAAGTTTCTTGACAGCCACAAAATGTGATAGAAATTGGAATTTTCATTACTTCTTGTATTGCTAATGTTCTAAAACTACATCTTAAGCTAGATATCTATAAAGCAGAATAGCAACAAAGGATTGAGTGACAATGCTAAGCAAACAACCAGGTATTCCTTTTGGACTTTGTCTATAAGTGCCTCCAGGCTATGAACTTGTTTTGATATGCACAGCTTAGTAAAGTTGATAATAGCTGGAGAAAGTCTTCAAGTTTAATCTATCCTTGTTACAGACATTCTGTCATGATTTAGAGTGTGTATGGAGGGGGACAAAAGTTAGAGGAGAAGGTGTAGAAATTCCCTGGTGACATTCACATTTAATATTTTCTCAGGCTTGTCTCAGCTGTTATCTGAGTTTCGTATAAGGGAAAATCAATTTGGCTTCTAGTAAGTATGTCTATGTGTACATATTTTAAAGGTGCTTGTTGGAAAGAAAGATCCCACACACACCACCATATTCATAGCTGCATATTTTTGCTTTTGAAATCAAAGAACTGGAAACAAAGTAGATGCCCATCCGGTGACAAATGACTAAACAAGTTGTAGTATATGAATGTTATGGAACATTTCTGTGCCATAAGAAATGACTATGAATAATTTGAAGAAACATATGAAGTAATGCAGAGTGAAGAAAACAGAACAAAGAAAAAATATACAGATTGACTGCAGCAATGTAAACAGAAAAAAAAAAACAAAATAAAAATGAAACTCAATATTGTTAATGACCAAGCTTTGTTCTAGAAAATAGGAAAATTTAACTCCTTCATTTCTTTGAAGGGATGTGGAACCATGGCCATAAAATAATGCTTCTGCTGTGGCTGAATAAATTTATTTTATTAATTATTGAATGTCTTATGAGTATCTTATTTAATTCTAATATCAAACATGAAGTACCAGGGAATTAGCCTTAGGTAGCTCCAGCCCAAACACTATCAGACATCGTGTGTATATTGGCAGGTTTTGCCAAACTGTTTTAAAAATATGTGCACTTATAGAACAATAGATATGGAGTTGCAAAAGGCCTTGGGGGACATTGAATCCAATTGTCTCATTTTATATATGTAGAAATTGAGGACCACAGAGGTTAAACAATTTTCCCAGGGTCATATAAATAATATCTAAAGTATGATTTAAATTCAGTTCTTCTTGATTCCAGGTTGAGGACTCTATCTATTTCACTAATGGTGTTAAACAAATAAAAGTGGAGGTCACTAAACATACGTAAGATGTATTGACTCAGAAAACCATGTATTAATATTACTTATGTTCTATTGTATTTTTGTTTATTGTGTTAAATATTTCCCAATGATATTTTAATCTGGTTCTGTGGTGTTTGGAGCCACACTGTTCCTGTGTTGGACACCTCTTTACTACATCATGCTTCCTCTCTTTTTTACTCTTTGGTTCTTGATAGAAAGGGAGAGATGTATCCAAAATTTAAGGTGACATAAGAAAACAGATATTAATAAAAATGTAAAAGCTGTCTGTTCTTCTTTCTGACTCATTTTGCATTATAGAGTGTGCTCAAAGTTCTGCAGGCCCATTTATCAGACTAAGAGGAGACATGGGACCTGGAATATACATAATCTTACATATACTTTTGGTCTGAGGCTGGTAGCAGCCAGAGCTATGATACCAGGTTATAAATATGATCATTTCTGGTGTGATTATATAATTCCCAACCACATGAAAATGAATTTCCATTACCTTCATTTATATTAAGACTTATTTTTACCATTACCGATGTGTGACTTCCAAGGACAGTCTTATAATGAGGTTGTTATGAGGAATGGGGACATCAATCCTGTATAGATTCTGTCATTAAACCTTTCCTAGTGCATAATGTGAGCTGAATATCTTAACTAAAAAATTACTCACTCATGCTTTCCGTTGCTATCCCTACCTCACCCATCTCCAGAAAGTACACATTTTGGAAAAATCCTCTTTAGTTTATCTAGATTCAAATTATTCTATTCACATGTAAATTTTTTCTTCCCTTAAAATATGAAGAATGGGATCTTGTAGCCACTCACTTGGACCAATACAAAAAATAATGTATAAAACCTCTGTGCATGGATTATGCAGGAGGTTAGAGGCAACTGGCATTTTGGAGTTCTTCACATTACAAAACACTGGCTAGGCTGGATAGCAATGATGATGGACAATGGATGGTTTCTCAATATATTAACACCTAATATACTGGTACCCTGGAGACCATGAAGGGCTGATAAGGAGGCCCCAAACTCAAAGGGGTAAGCCAAGTGTTCTATTTGGACAAAGGCGGAAATAGTGAGGGTAAAATAACTGATTCTGTAATTCGGAGGATCTGTACTAACATTGACATGTAATGATGGGTTAGAATATGTATGAATGAATATGACAAATGTAACTGCATTAAAAATACAGTAGCACTTCATGTATCTGGCATCATCAGGGAATGAAGTGTTTCATACAAATAATTTTTCAGATAACTGAAACTATAAGAGCCTAAGCTGAAAACAATCTTCATTATTTTGATTAAAATATTAAATGATTCCTAGCTTTCTTAAACAATGTATACTAAAATAATTTAGCTATTTATTGATGTCTGAGGTACTTTGCCATGAAAATCAATCATACTAGTCTATGTTAAAATGATGTCAGCAGGGGCTATTGATGTGTTTTGGGCTATTTGTATAGAAAATAACTGCTATGCTTTTATAGAGCTCTTGCCTACTTTTTATAGGATGTGTGTGTGTGTGTGTGTGTGTGTGTGTGTTTCTCCTACTGCTGTCAGAGATGTCACTTCGCTATACTTCTAATCCTTTACCTTATTTTATATTCAGTCATTTGAGTGGTTCTCTCCCCTATAGAACCAAATGTATGAACTTCATGACCACTATTTCTCTTTTCATATAACATATTTCATATGTTACAGATGTTGAACTTGTTAAAAGTCTTGTCTCTGAGTAAATCAGAAGCTACTTCATGTATTTTGGCCATTTAATACAATCATAGAATCATAATTTAGGGAATGAAAGAACTGTGGAAAGTGATCTAAATGACTATTTTTAACCCTACCCTTCTGGGCAGAAAGGAACTTAAATCACCCTCGGCAGACAAGAGGTTTACCCTCAAAGAAGGGAATCCTATGGCATGCTAACTCGTTTTTGAATTTCAACAACTCAGTGTCAGGAAATTTTCTCTTAAACTTAAAATTTTCATATTTCCATTTAGCTTATAAATTCGGTCTCCATTTAGATTAAAATGACACCTGGAGCTGCAGAAGGTTGTTTTGGAAATGAAGAAAATTAGTTTTAAAGTTACTTTTATGAATATTTCCCAGAGCAAACATTCTTAAAGGGATATATCCCTGTGTATGTGAGAGAGACAGAGAGACAGAGACAGAGAGATATATAGACACACAGAGACAGAGAGTTTGCATTAAACCTGCCATCCTTTCTCTTCTATGACATCATTACACATTTCATAAGTCCAGTGAATAAGGATAGGGATATCATTTCTGGCTATGAAATAATTATATGACAGGAAAAAAGTGAAAATAGTACAAAAAATGCTTTATAAGACTTAAAAGACCTAGGTTCTTGCCCTAGTTCTACTATTTTGATCTGTGTCAGTCAAGCATTTAGTAAACACTTACTATGCCATCCAATTTTTGTGTCTACCTGTCACCCAACTCTCACCTTGCCTCCAAGAAGCTGTAGCATGTGCATCAACCACACCCTGGTGAACCATCTCAGTAGTTGGGTTAAACCAGATTGAGAGCAGCCAACAGGCTTTGAACCTGTTGGTGAGTTAGAGGGATGCCTACTCACAAGCATGTGAAGGCTCCTCCCATTGGAATGGGTGGACAAGAACAGTTTGTTCAATTGGCCATTAAGGCCACTAAAACAAGAGCTATGGAGTGCTTAGAGCTTAGTAAGACATCACATTCCAAAATCATCCACTGAATCTAGTCATCCTGACTTTTGTTGTCACTGGACTTTGATGACTCTGGAAGAGGGAGTGAGGCTGATGATTTGTGCATCTCCACCTCACTGAAATCCAATTCACGTGCACATCAAGACATCCCTCATTCTTGATGTAATTGGTCTTCTTCAAAAATGAAGGACCAAAAAAAAAACCACGCAACTATGCTGCTTAACTTATCTCAGTCTTCATTTGCTTCATCTGTAAAATGTGAATAATACCTGTCTCATAGGGATGTTCTTTTGTTTCTAGACTTTGATTCCCTCAAATGTGGATGTATGCACAAAGGAAAAGTTAATCTACTGTTAATTATACACACATAAGTTTCAGATCTTTCCCCAAAGGTGAGTTTGATAAGGGATGGGTGGGGGCTGATTAAAAGAACAAGAGAACCCTTTAGGGGGCTGAAGGCACCAAAGACAACCACCTGTTGTACAGTTTGTCCAAGAGTTAATTCTGAGTGTCATTCATAACCCCTTTCATGAGAGCCACAAAAAATTCTATGACTTGTTATATGGATAGTCTTATTGCAAGACTATTTATGTTAAATATAAGGATAAATAAGATTGAGGTTAATCTGAAAGGATTACTACAAAGGTTTATTATCCAGACACCAAAGGATATGAAAATCTACCACTAGAGATTCATTTGTTTGTCTTCTTCTTGCAAGCTGTGTCATCTTTTAAAATGTAAGTATTCTAGGAAATGGCAACACAATAAAACATAATATTTATCAGATTGCTTTTCCTTTTCACAGGAGGGTCCTGGTATAGCCCTGAACACAAGACATTATGGAAGGTAGATAGGGAACTACAAGGGGGGAAAAAGTGGATGGTAGGGAAAGTTAAGGGTTAAATGCTAAAGAAAGAAGAAAAAGACTAAAGTTTTGTTAAGGTCTATCACTGTTCTCAAAGGATTCTAAGTGTAATATAGTGGAAAGAATTGGTTATAGTCAGAAGACCTTGGTTCAAATACTGACTCTATTATATACTACTTGTCTGACCTTGGATAAATCACTTAACATCTCTGGGCTTCTGTTTCCTCATTGATAAAATGAGAGGGCTGGATTGAAATAAGCCCTAGGATTCCTTTTTATATGATCTATCTGGGAATTGCTACTTCATGTGTTGAAGTGACGATATTGCGTGTGATGTTGAGTGAAGGTAGATTTCACCTATGATAGAACATGTATGCAAAAAATTCTGTTCTTACCTCAGTCAGAGAATTCTATAATTTTAGGGGTTGAGAAGTATTTCAAAATATTTCTACTCTGCAGTCATTGACTCTGTAAGGAATATTATGATAAGCCAGACAAACAAGGAAATTGGTCCGTTTTGCCTCATTCTTTTTTAGGGGTAGCTTTTTTTTGCCCCAATTAATTTTTCCTGTTTATCAAGTCCCATTCAACTATTCATCCAGTGTCCCTGCATTTCCTTTGTATTAATTTCCTCCTGTTCAGTGCTTTATTTTCCTTTAGTGTTTATCATGATTGCCAGCTGTCAATGAAAAGAGAAAGTTGAGGAGGGTGAGGGGTAATTCTTAAAATTGGTGTAGTTCTCTCTCTGTATGTGTTTATTTACATTTAAGGTAAGCTATCAGTCCTATAGAATACCAATGGTTTTGGTTTTTGTTGGGGGGGGGTACAAAGTGGGGGAGAGTGGGAGAGGGACAAGGAAACCCAGAATCCTGATGGAGTACTAAACAGCAAGTAATTTGCATATTCACTAGACAGAACTTGAACTTGCTATCCAGTCATGTTCAACTATTCGTCAACAGTCTCTTCGTTTCCAATGCATTCATTTTCTCCCTGTTCAGCACGTCTTCACTTCACATTAATCGTGATTGCTGGCTATCAACTAAATGGGAAATTTTGGAGAGGCTCTAGTACATATTTTGAGGGCTTAAAGCAACTGCTTAAGTAGCAACATAGTGTATTGGTAGGCAGGAGACCTGAGTCTGGTTCAGTCTCTATCATTAATTAGCTATGTGACTCTGGATTGGTCACGTCATTTTCTAGACCTTAGCTTTCTCAGCTGCAAAATGAGGGAGTTATCCTAGGTAATTTGTGAGTTAGTCTGTGAAAATAAGGTAGTTAAGGTTTCATTAAGTGAATTTTACAGATGAGGAAACTGACACTCAGAGCAACTTGACCAAGATCACATAGCTAGTAAATAGCATAGCTAGAATTCAAACCCAGAACCTCTGATGGCCAAAATCAAAGGTACTTTCCATAACATCATAATGCCTCAAAGTCCTTTCCAACTCTAAGATTCCATCCTATAATGTATGAGTATGCAGGTCCTTCTTGGAATTGTTTTATCCTCTTCTATTCTTCCTCTTTTCTTCTCCCTTCTCTCTCCTTCTCAAATCCATAAACTAATGCTGCTTTACCTTGTTGATGTTACTTGTAGTTCCTACTTCTTTCCTTTCCCATATTGATGTTGTTTTATGTATGATTTTTTCCTCTTAATTTAGAATTATATTTTTCTTTGTTTCCCATTCTATTTAAACTCTTCAAATTCTATCACAAGAGCTAAATCCTGTTAAAGTTCCTGCTGATTTGTTATATTTTATTTCCTTCATGTAGCTCTCATATTAAACAAATGCTGGCTTCAGGATCAAGGGAAGAGAGATCACACAGCACTGAGGCTACACACACAAATGCACTATTATATTCTTATTGATGTCAACTTGTGACTAATTATTGAAAAAGCTAGATTTTCTCCCCTCCCTCTTAACTTTCACCCAACCTAACAAGGTATCCTATCTTGACAACTTTTGGACTTGCTGAATGCCATGAAATAGATGCTTAAGGCAGTATCAGAACTTACTCTCCTACTTCGTACTCAACATAAAAAAAAAGCTGAATATGACTTTTTGACATTTTAAATATGTGTGGAGAGTACCAGTATAGGGATGACTGTCTAATGAAAAATTTGTTTTCAAACTGAGTATGGATTTTTCAATAGAATTAAGAGGAAATGTAATAATAAAAAGCTACAAAGCAATAGCAGTATAATCAATCTCTATTTCTTGCTTTCTGCAGGCTTTTTTTTTAATGATAAAGAAAACACACTAGATGCCATAAACCCAACTAAAAATTGGATTTCAATTCAGAAAGGTAAGATTCACATCTTAGAAAAAAAGCAAATCATGTGCTTTTAAAAAAATGCATAATTGGAAATACTGTCCATGTACCAGGGTTACTGATATTTGAATAATGCAGGATTCATTGGGTTCAATCCTTCCTGCCATTATGATTTATTTAGAGTCTCAGTTATGAGATTTAGGGGATAGGTGGGCAAACCTTTTGATTGCATATATAGTAGAGCCATAGGAAAGGACTTTGTGGTAGTGGGATTACCAGAAACAATTATAGAACAATTTTTAAAAATGTAAATGACTTCACCAGCCAAGTGAGGCAAGGGATCTCTAGATTGTATCTAAATTGACTGAACCCAACATGCTTTGTGTTCTTCTGCCTTTATACTATTTTTTTATACTCTCTCTAATTCTGGAAAGGTCTCCCTCCCTCTTTCTGCATGTCTGATTATGTCACTCCCCTGCTCAAGAAGTTTGTGTCTAGGATAAAATATAAACCCATGTGTCATTTATATGGCATTTAAAGCACTTTACAATTTATTCCAACCTATCTTTCTAGATTTATTTTACACTGTACCCTTTCATGTGTTCCAGACAAACTGGTCCACCAACTATTTACCATATGTGTCATCTCATTTCTTAGCCTTTGCAGGAGTTGTTATCCTTCTTATGACTTCCCTTGCCCCACCTTAGAATGCTCAAAACTCACCTCCTACATGGAGTCTTTCCTGATCCCTTCAGTTGTTTATCCTCCAACCAAAAATTACTTTGAATTTATTTGGTAAACATTTTGCCTTTACTTATCTCAGCAGAATGTAAGCTCCTTGAGGGCAAGGACTGTTTTGATTTTTTTTTCTTTGTATCCTCAAAGTCCTTGATACAGGGGAGGTGGCTAGTAAATACTTGATTGATTCATTGATTCATTGATACAAGGGAAATGTAAGAGGTGGTCCTTGCTCACCAAACCCACTGTATACTTGGAGAAAGAAAAATAAAACACTAGAAACAAAGAGAATAACCAAGGCTAAATTACATCACCCTGACTCTTAGTGAGAGCTCAGAGAAAAAGCAGAACCATTGTATGCCAGAAGGCTTAATACAGAAGGTGGGAATTTATCAGAACCTTGAAGAAGACAGAGGCTAATGGTAGCTGGAGGAAAGGAAAATATTCTGGTGTTTGGGGTAGGGGTGATGCCATTAGCAAAAAGGCCAGAGGCAGAAATGAGCATGGCATAAAGGCCATATCTTAGTGGCTCATTTATTCTTTGATGGATCTGTGATCTTATTAATGAGACTTGAATAGTGTAGATTACAACCCAGTCACGCCTTCAGTTTTTATGTAATTCTTGTCTATGTCTTCCAATAAATTCTCCATAAAGGACCTACTTACTGGTCTGGAAGACTTCTTCTAGGTCAATCCATCAACCAATCAATAAATGTTTATCAAGTGCCTACTATGTAAGCATAGGTATGTTTAGGGAAGACTAGCACCTCTGGTGTGAGGTCTGCTGGGCCTTTTTTCAGGGCTGCTTTCCACCTTTGCTGTCTACCTGCTTCACCCAAGTCTCACCTGTGGCTCCAAGAAGGTGTAGCCTGTGCAGTGACCACACCCCAGTAAACTGTTTTGGCAGACAGGCTAAAACAGGTTGAGGGTAACTGAGGGGTCTCAAACCCTTGGGTGAGTTGGGGGTGGGGTGTCTATTTCAAGCACATGAAGACTTCCCCCAGTAGAATGTGTGAATAACAATTTGTTCAAATAGCCATGAAGGCGGCTGCAGAAGGCACTGTGGAGCACTAAGAACTTAGTTAGACATTGAAGATGCCAAGGTCATCCACTGCATCTTGAGCCATCATTAGTTGTCTTGATTTTTTTCTTGCCACTGGACTCCAATGACTCTGGAAGAGAGAGTGAGGCCTGGGACTTTGTGCAACTCTGCCTCACTTCAATCTAATTTATGGACAAATGAAGATATCACCCATATTATTCCATTTTTAACCATGTACCAGGCACTTTGCTAAGTGTTAAGGATATAAAAAGAAGCAAAAATGCCCCTGCCTTCAAGGAGCTTACAATGTAGTGGGGGAGACAACATGCAAACAAATATATACAAAGCAACCTATATTCAGGATAAATGGGAAATAATCAAAGGAAGGCACTAGAATTCAGAGGGGCTGGCAAAGGCTTCCTGAAGAAGGTACGTACATATAGTGAGGTTGCTGTGCTTTAAGAAATTAATAAATATAAAGAATACAAATAACTATAGAATTATATGAACTGATGTAAACAGAAACATGAAAACAACATATGAATTGATTACAACAATGTAAATTGACAGAACAGCAGATCAGACTAAATGCTATGTAATTTTAATCATCAACCTTGATTCCAGAAAAGACATGTGATAATATTCTTCCCTCTCTTCCTTGCAGGGACGCTAGAGTATGAAACATTGCAAGTCCCATCAAACTTGGCTAATATATTGATTTTGCAGAACTGTTCCCCACCCCTTCTCTTTTTTGTATTTTTTATTTACAAGGAATAGTATGTGCTTAATAAATGCTTGTTGACTGATAGACTGGATAGGGGAGGGAGAAAGAATGCATTTGCAAATTAAAGTAATGTAAAAATAAAATATAGCAATAAAAATATCCAGTTGCTATCAGTACAGAATTCCATCTAGCTACCTGTTATCCCTGACTTTTGCTACATGACAAACCTTTCCTTCTTTTCATCTATTTCCTTGATTTTTGGTTTTGTTTCTCTATAGATCTGTGGTTTTTATAGGTGGATGAAACTTTCTGTGAATTAACTCCATCTGCAAATGCAACTCAGTAAATATTTTGACACCTAAATCTTAGAAAGTTGCTTTGGGTTCTGAGAGGTTACTTTTCTTGTCCAAGTTCATACAGCAGGTATATGTCAGAAGCAGATCTTTCTGACCCTGAGGTCAGAAAGTTTTATCCACTAAGCAACACTGCTTCTCATTTCCTGGATAATGTCTTTTATACTAGTTCTTGCTTGCAAGATATCACTGGTGATATGTTCCAGTCTTTTTATGTTAACATGAATCTCCAAATTTGCACTTAGTGTTGCTATATGTTGACTAAACAAATACAAATCAAACAATATTGTTCCTGTCCTCAAGGAACTTGCATGCAAAACACATAAAGACAGCACATGGAGGGGAGCAAGAATTTGGAAGGCTTCCCATGATGGGGCAAGGAGGTTGCAAGGGGAGGAAAAGAAATCTGGAGAATGGAGTTAGGAATTATATGGAGCTTTGCCAGGTCCCCTTCTGAAATAGTGGTCTAGGCAGTTAATGGCCAATCAGGAAAGCAAGTCCCTTGGGTGTATGTGCTGAAACAGTTGTTGAGTTGATTGAAATTTTGATCATAGGTGACTGGAATGATGGTGTTATCATCAAAAACAGGATCATCTGACAGATGGTCCAAATTGTTGTATCTTCCTACAATTTCTCTCTTCATTCTCTGCAACAGATAGAGGGACATATGTTGTAATCACCTTCATGGTAGTCATTTTCTTGTGTTCATCATGAGCATTGCAAAGCAAGATGACTAAGTACCCTGTGACATAATATTTCTTATTTCCTTTGGGTACGTGATGAAACTGACTATTCCAGTTCCTTCATTGTCTTCTCTGTAGAGAATCCATGAACTGTACTTTCATTTAAATTTTATTTATTTATGTCTTCTCATTTCATTTATAGACTGCTAAAACAATTTGGTTTAGTTCCTCCTCTAGTATAGCAAATCATTCAGCATTGGACAGTGTCTTCATATTTGTAGTACAGCTACTTAAATCAATGTCTATAGATGGTCTGTAAACCGTGTGATTGTTAGTATATGCCCTCTCCATTACTGTTACTGGAGAATTAAAGGAGGCTACAAAGGATTGAGGTCTATATTGCATTTTTTTTTTCATTTTAATGGCTTACTCTGATCCAAGAATTTATCACCTGCTTCTAATAACCTTACTATACTAGAATTCAGGTTAACCAACATAGCATGTTATCAAGACCACACCTGAAGTCTTTCCAATTTTGTCGAGCCTGCCAGTGCTTGTACTTTGTTGATAACATCTTCAAGAACTTATCTCCACTTCTGAGTCATCTCCATTAAATGATGAAGTAGCAAAGTAGGGCTTTTGTTGATTTTTTTTATGGAATACTAGTAGAAAATTAATTTTATCTCCTTGATCAATTTATCTACTTCTCTAATTTATATAGATTTCTGATCTTGGTTGGGAAAAAGAGGTATTTTGGATTATCTGACATTCCAGTTAGGTCTTGTGGAAAGAAGAGGACTTATTAATTTTTTTTCCCCTATTAATGTTATTTTCTTCACCTCCCTCCTTTTTTTCCTAAGGCTTTTCCTTGTTCTCCCTCTTAATTCTCTATCTCTCAGATCTCTGGTAGATTTAGGGGTGATTTATTTTTAGGGACTGAAGACTGCTAAACACAATTTAATCAATAAATAGAATATACTATTTTTATACGACCATATTGTGTGCCGGGTACAGTGCTAGGCACTGAGTATGCAAAGATAACAAAGATGTAGTTCAACCAGGTGTTGAACTAGAAAAAGAGTGTCAGTATGTATAGCTGACACACTTTTCTTTATCTACTCAACAAACTAGTGGTCTGTGACATGAAAATAAACAAAACTAGTAAAGAAAACTAACAAAACTAGAAACCAGAATATTTGGGTTGGTTGGTTGGTTGTCCTTCATTCTGGAAGAGGACCAAGATGGCATCACTATGTTGGAGTCAAGGCACTGTGTGTCTGACTGGCCAATCAGAACAATACACATTCAGAAGACTCTACCACAGGTTGGACAGAAATAGTCTGCTTGAAAATTTGAAGTGGAGATGTCTCTAAATTTGTGCATCTCATGTTTCTTTTGAGCTACTGCAATTCTGTTTCAATCACAGAGCATAGCATCTTCCTTAATGTAGGTATGCCATGCTAGGTGTTCCTTTGTCAATGTCTCCCATGCCACACACTAAATTCCAAAGTTCTTCAGAGAGACCTTGAGGGTATTATTGTATCACTTCTTCTGACCTTTTTGTGAATGCTTACCTTGTGTGAATCCTCCATAAAATAGTCTTTTGAGCAAACATGCATTTGGAATTCCAACACGTGGCCAGCACATCAGAATTGTGCTCTGTGCAGTAGAGTTTGAATGCTTGGCAGTTTAGCTGGAGAAAGGACCTCGGTGTCTGGTACCTTATCTTGCCAGGTGATCTTCAGAATCTCCCTAAGACAATTCAAATGGAAGGTGTCCTGGTTTCACAGACATACAGGAATGAGGTCAGCCTGATGGCCCTGTACACCTTTCGTTTGGCAGGCAGTGTAATCCCTCTTCTCTCCCACAGTTTTCTTTAAAGCCTCTCAAACACTGAGCTAGCTTTGGCAATGTGTACATCAACCTCATCATCTACGTGTACATTCCTGGAAAGTATACCACCAATGTAAGTGAACTTATCCACAGCATTCAATATTTCTCCATCTGCTGTCACTTGATGGTTCCACATATGGATGGTATGGTGCTGGCTGGTGGAGAACCTCTTTCCTTGGTGTCAATTGGTAGGCCAAAATTAGCATAAGCAGCAGATAATTGATCCATGCTTTCTTGTAACTCAGGCTCAGAGGCTGCATTGAGTGCATAATCAATTTGGATAGCAATATTGGAGAAGAAGTAGGACAGCGAGATAATGGGAACACTAAGAGAACAATGAAATCAAACATTTTAGGGAGAAAGGAGCCTAAAAGGAATCTCAGATGTTCAGCTACCTCATCATACTGTGTTGGTTCTGAAACACTCTGTATTTATTAGGAGGTGGGAAAAACACAAGTACTCATTCTGTACAAAGTAGAAATGCTTCAGGGTATAGTGTGAGTAATAAGAATGTTCACTCAAACAAAATAAATGTAAATAGTACACACACCACATCTTTCCATTAAAGATGTCTCAAATGGCTCCACACTCTTTGCTACCAAAACCTAAATTCCTCACTGTGAGTAGCAAACCACTGAATAGAACATTCTATTTTGATATTGGGAGATAATGGTATACTATGAAGAATATATTGGCTTTAGAGTCAAAGGACCTGTGTTCATATCTTGGTTCTGCTCCTTATAATGCTTGTGTGACCATGGGTAAGTCACTTAGCTCCTCTGGGCCTCAGTTTCCACATTGGTAAAATGAAGAGGCCTCTGTCAATTCTTGTTCTAAGTTCCTATGATTTTGTCCAATAACCTTTTTCATGGAATGTTCATTTTAGGGTTTGCCATGAGAGGATTTAGCACCATGCCTAGCACATAATATTCTATTCTCTGTCTCTCTGTCTCCCTCCCTCCATCTTCAATTTATCCTCTATTTATCAACTTATCTGTGAATAGAGAATGTTTACAACTTTTTACATATTCAAAAATATTTACGCTTCATATGCATGTGCACCATTCATTTAGAGGAAAATCAACAGAGCCCAAACTACCCTAGCTCACTGTGGATTTCATTCCACTGAAGAAGCAGGGACATAAGCCTTTCACTTCTGTCTTTCTGGTCTGAATGGAATAGATCATCAAGCAATAGGTTATGACTCATAATAAAAGGAAGAGTCTAGAATGTTGAGATACTTCAATGAATCAATTACATCCCTTGGCAAAAATATTTCACGTATATTCAATTCATGAGTCTTAATTGATCTCAGGTGGAATTTTCCATTTGAATAAGAAATAGAAAATGGATATGCCTTGAAATTAAAAAAAACACAAAACCAACAATGATAAATAAAATAAGTCAGTTAAATTGGGTTGGACAAATTACGGAATTCCTATGAAGAACACAGCTTGACCCCTGGTTTTACCTAATCATTTTCTTTTTAGCTACGCTTTAATGTTATTTCATTTGAATTGGTGTTTCTATTTTATTTTTTCTTTCTGATTCCAAATTCTCTGCATTTTATCTTATCTTTTCAGATTTTGGTACTATAGGTTTATAGTCCATTCATTTGTCAGGTGAGGAAACTGAGACCCGTGAAGCTTAAGTTACTTGCCTAAAGTCACACCAATAAGGAGTAGAGTCAGGATTTGCACCCAGGTCTTCTATGTCCAATACACTTCACTGAATTCCAAGGCTAACTGTCACACTAATACTGAATAGAAGTGGTCTACAAATCCTGAGTCCATCCTCTCCATGTAGACTTTATTCTTTTAGTGGGCTATAGTTCAGTTTTTCCAAGTGGCAAATTTATATCTATTTCAACCAGTGGTATTAAGTACTTACTATGTCCCAGGCATTGGACTAAGTGCTGGGAATACAAATACAAGTAGAAAGAAAGATAGTCCCTGTCCTTAAAAAATTTACATTGGAATGAAAGGAAAATAACATATAAAAGTGAGCTGAAAATGTTCGGGGGCAGCAATATGATGAAAGTACCTGATGCAGGGACATGGTAGGCAAAAGTCCTGTGGAGATGAGTCAGAAGTCTAACCTGAATAAATAGGGGAATAAAAATATGTTTCATCTAGGCCTCCTCCTTAAAGTAGATATCATGAGATGAGCAAGGCAATCAGAGGGAGATACCCTCAGGACGGAAGGTGCTTCCAAAGTAAGTAGTCCAGGGGTGCAACGAGCTTCCAGGGTGAAGACATTTCTACAGCATACTAGACAAATTCCTATGGAGATGAGACAGGAGTGAATCCTGGAGAGGAATGGAAGTGACTAATTCAATGACTGTATTAAATTTCTACTGATTTCTTCTCACAATATGACTCTATTTTAGATATTCTCCTATACCTACTTTCTAAATTGAATCTATGATCCTTCTGTAGGTCTCTGGCAAGTACACATTGAAATGCTTTATTTTTCTTCTAGGTTTTATTTTCACAATGATTATCAAGTTCAAGTTATCATCTCTAAGTAGTATTCTTTCCATACAGCATTACTTTTCTTGATGACTTTATTAGTGAATTTTATTGCCAATTTGTGGCCATCTGTGGTATAAAGATGTGTGCATAATTGAAGCCCTGGAACTATAACAAGTTAGTTTTGTCCCTTTAATATTTCCTTTATACATCATGTTGAAAATTGCATGGTTTTATAGAAAGCATTTGCAGTTTGGGGTTGGAAAACATGTCCTGGAATCTCATAACTGCCACTAACTAGAGTGTGATTTTGGACAAATTGATCCATTGCTTCGACTTTGTTTTCTTCATATGTAAGATGAACAGGCCAGACTACCCTATTTCTGAAGTCTCTTCGAGCTCTAAATCTATGGTATTTCTTCCCAAACCCATTCCCCATTTCTATTGAAGACACCATCATTTCATAGTCAATTAGGCTGACAGACTTTGAAATCATTCTTGACTCTTCCTTATCATTAATTCCATATATTTAATCAGTTGCCAATTGTGGTGAATAAAATTGCAACAGATGCACAGTTTAATCCATGGCAAAATATAATTTTAAATAAGAGTGGTGTGGTACTATTAATGAAAATGAATGAAGCTGGCACCTCAAAATGCCAGGGACCAGTAAGCATGATCAATTAATTGTTAGGCTAGCCTTAATCAAGAAATTGGGTCAATGGCCTCTTTAGATGACCAAAGATTCCTGTTGAGGGTTGACAGGGCCTTTGAAACCTAGACCTTTTAAACCTTCTTTCTGACTGGCCTAACAGTACATCACTTGGACCTTCCTTGGCAAAAGTAAAGCAATCCTAATTGGTAAGTGGGTTGATCAAGTGGATAAACACACCCTTTTCTAGCAATTAAAGAATGTTAATTACTTGATGGGCATCAACTGCCTCTAGTAATCTTGGCTAGAAAAAATAAAACAAAACAAAAACACCCCAATAAGGATCTTCCCAGTTTAGTCATCCCCTTGGAGATCCACTCACTCCTGATTTTGAAAAAAAGGGAAGCAAGGACAGTAAAGTCATCCCTTGGGTGACCAAGGTGGTTCTTTGTTTACAGTGTAAACAGAAGGGAGGGGTGCCCCACTTTAAACTGGTTAACCAGCAGATTCCCTGGGTTCTAGCAGTGATCACATTCTTCAATGCCTTTTTAGTTCCACTGGGAGAGATTCTTGAGTTAGGTTAAGTGAGGGGGTTTTGACAAAATTGGGGAAAAGGATGTATTACAGAGTAATATTAATTATCAAATGATACATCATATTAGTTTTTCTCACAACGTTTTCAGTTCTACTTTTATAACATCTCTCATGTTCATCTCTATTCACACAGCCTCCACCCTAATTTAGCCTCTTACCTGAACTGTTACAATAGTATCTTAATTATTCTCCCTATCATTCTCGTTCCAATCCAACCTATGCAAAGTTGCTAAATTAATATTCCTAAAACACTGATCTAGCCATGTCATCTATTCCTGCCTTTCCTCTATATTCAATGGCTTCCAATTTGCATCTAGAATACAAACAACATCCCCAGCCTGGCATGTGAAGTCCTGAACAATTTGTCTTCCAAAAACAATTTTTATTATGCATTACTCCCAGTTACCCACTCTTTAGTCTCATGAAACTATTCTGCAAACTATTTCCCAGACATGGCAGTCCATGACCCATCTTTATGCCTTTTCATAAGACTTTCCTATATCTAGGATCTTACTCTACCTTGCATCTGCTGCCCTGGGACAAGATGCCCTTTGGCCAGGTACCCCTTGGTGTCTCATCTCTTCCCCTCTCCCCTTCCTATCTTCTTTTGTATGTGGTTTCCATTGTTGAAGGCATCTTTTTATTAATTGTGTCCCCAGGACTTAGCACAATGCCTGACATATCATAGGCATTTATTAATGTTGATTGGATTGGATTAGATAAACTCTGTTCTTCTGTTCCCTAGATTCCCTAGCTTCCTTCAAAGGCCAGCTCAGGTCTCACCTCCTAGGGATGGCCTTTCCTAATCACCTTTCTTGTTAGCACTATTTCTTTCTCTTGAAATTATTTTGCATATACAGAAAGGATGTCTCCAAAATCTTCATTCAGATTTAAGCTATAAGAACTCAGATGGATAGATAGATAGATAGATTAATAAATAGATATATGGATACACACATATGCATACAAAACACACACATATATACACACACACACATGCATATACATACACATATACATATATACACATGTGCATACATACACATACATACATACATTTTATATCTATATCTATATCTATAGCCATGTAGATATATGAAGACTTTTGGGGTGCCTTATACTTTTTTATTTACATACTAATTGTATATGTTGTATCACTTCAGTATAATTAATTTGGGCTACTTGAGGCTAGGGATTATTTCCTTTTTCTTGTTGTATACTTAGTGAATAGCATAGTCCCTGGCACACAAAGGAGTAGTTCTTTAATAATGAACATGAATGAATCTGTCCTAAGAAAGCCAGAGCTTTATACAGACATGGAGAAGGAAGAACACTAAAAGGAGGAACTGAGAAACTTAAATCAGGTTCTAGACTTTACTTTACCACTAAGGAGCTCTATGATTTTGAATGTCACCTAATGTCTCTGTTTTTTTTTTTCTTATCTATAAATACAAGTAGACTAGATGATTTCTAAGGTTCTTTCCAAATTGAACATTCTATGAATATATGAAAAGCCTGACTGAAGCTCATTTGCCTGTTTTAGTGGTCTTAAAATGGCAGTTAAGTGGTATAGCAGATAAAGCAATGGGCCTGAAGTCAGGAAGACTTCAGTTCAAATCTGAGTTCAGTTGTTTATGAGTTGTGTAATTCTTGGCAAGTCTCTTAACCTTTTTCTTTCTGAATTTCCTCATCTATAAAATGAGGGTGACAATAGCACCTTCCTCCCAGGATCACTGTAAAGATAAAATGAAATAATCTTTGTCAAATGTTTTACAAACCTTAAAGCACTATAAAAATGCTAGTTATAATTATTAATCAGTTGGATCAACAGTAGGGCAATGTAATTATACTCTACTATCAATGGAAAAATTGTAAACCTTAAAGCATTATGTAAGCATCAGTTATTGTTATTATTGTTGTTATCCACCTATTCTTTTCACTGTGTTCATATGACCAAAAGGCAGCTCAAAGTATATAATCAATTGAAATACTCAAACATCTACTGTAATTTGTGAAATTGTTTTTTATATGTCAAAAAGAAAGCACTGATATTGGGGTGGCACTTTCTATGTGTCATAATAGAATTGATTGATCAGAATTTACTGCCTGTAAGAATCATCTTGCCAAAATTTGATTAGTGTTTGTCAAAGATCTCTACATCAAAATTAGAAGAAAAAAAAAGAAAGAAAAAAATCATCACAAAATATAACACTTTTCCCAGAAACTGGTAATGATATATAAGATCATGTGTGGGCTGCTGGAAAATATGCAGGCTTTACAGGATGGGAGAAATCAGGCCTGAATAAGATGGAAGGTAGGATATGTAATCAAGGACAGATGTAAAAGAATAGTGCCAACCTATAAGAAGACAGTAAAGGATGGATAAGGTCCAGAATGAGCTCAGATTTATGAAAAAAACTGGGGGGGAGGGGTGGCAAGTGGTTTTACTATTATTATTGTGTCATTTCCTTCTAGGTGGCATAGTAGATAGAATGATGGATCTGGAATTAAGAAGACTCATCTTCCCAAGTTCACATCTGGCCTCAGACATTTACTAGCTGTGTGATCCTGGGCAAGTCATTTAACCCTATTTGCTTCAGTTACTTCATCTGTCAGATGAGCTGGAGAAGGAAATGGCAAATCACTCCAGTATCTTTGCCAAGACAACCTCAAATGGGGTCATGGAGAGTTGGATGTGACTGAAATGACTGAACAACATTTCCTTTTCCACTTCCTGCTCTGGACTCATGCAGGTTGTTACATTGGTTCAGTCCTAAGGAACCAGGCCTCTAATAAATAAGAAGTGAGCTAGTATCCTCATACTTTGGCTTATTAAACCCTCACCCCAGCATCCATTATAGCTTAGGTTATGCTTAATGGTCTATGGTTTCCCCAACAGAGGGAAGTAGAAAGGCACTCCATGTATAATGTCAGTAAGATGTGGAAAAGTTATTTATTTTCCATAGGCAGAAAGCAATGCTAAATATAAATGACTCTCTCAAGCATTAAGAAAAATCAAACTGATGAATTGTCCAGTGTCATACAACTAGTAGGTTACTACTAGTAGTAGATAATTCTCCATCTACTACACTAGGGTGCCTCTAGCTGCATATGCTATTGTTTAAACACCTGTACCAAGGAGTGTTGATTAATGAACTCGTCAACCCAGTAGAAGATCTATAGCAGAATATAGCCAGGCTCAGTCCTTGGCTCTTTTGGGTTCAACTGTTTTGTCAATGACTTGAATGAAAATATAGATGGCATACTTATGAAATATGTGGATAACACAAAGCAAAAAGAGATAGATAATATGTTGGATGACAGAATCAGCATTCACAAGAATTTTTACTTGCTGGACCAATGGATAAATGCAGCAAAATAAAATTTAATAGAGATGGGCAAGGCCATAGACTTATGTTAAATAACAACAACAACTACAACTACAACAACGCAAGTAGAGGATGGAGGAAATCAGACTTAAGAACAATTCTATGAAAAAAACTTTAAAGTTTTAGGGGATTGTGAGCTCAATATGAATCAACAGCGTGAAGTGGCAGGCAAAGTACTTGAGAAAGAAAGGGAAGGGAATAAGAGTTTATATAGTGCTTATTATATGTCAAGGTCTATAAAATGTTACCTCGTTTGATTCTTACAACAGCTCTAAGAGGTATTATCTCCATTTCACATTTGAGGAAACTAAGGTAAACTGGTTAAGTGACTTGCTGAAGGTCACAAAACTAGGAAATGTCTGAAGCTGGATTTGAATTAAGCTATTCCTGACTCCAGGCTCAGCACTTTATATTCTGTGCCACCTGACTACCTATATATAATTAGCCTCCAAATCGCACATATAATAATGCCATTGTTTTTAGTATGGTTTGGTAACATCTGGAGTACTATGTTTAGTCTTTGGTACTTCATTTTGAGAGGATAATTATTAAAAAAAAAACCACCAAGTTCCCTAGGATGTCATCAGGTTATCGTATGAAGATTTTTTTGAAGGAACCAGAAACGTTTGTTCTGGAGAAGGAAAGACCCAGGGGTTGGATTAGTTTTGGGGTGGAGGAACAAAATTGTACTCCTCACCTATTTTAAGAGCTTTCCTTTGGAAGATACATTAGAGTTGGCTTGCTTGTTTCCAGCAGGATGAGATAGGACTAATAGGTGAAAGTTGGAAGGGAGGCAGATTTCAGCTTGTAACAACAACAACAACAACAACAACAACAATAAAATGTCAATAATTAGAACCATCTCAAAATGTAATGATACCTTTAAGTTTGTGGCTTTCCCAGGGATAATGCACCAAGTATCTCTACATGGATTTAGAAGGATTATCTGGCCATATGAAGTCACCCAACTTCTTGGGGCTAGTTTCCTCATCTGTAAAATGAGGAAGCAGTACTAAATGACTTCTCTGGTACCATTGAGTTCTAATGATTACATATGAATGAATGAATGAATACAAAATTATTAAACATTTTATTAAATGCTAAGTATTGGGATACACATAAAAAAGTAAGTTAGACCCTGCTCTCAAGTAAATCATTTTAATTGAGGGAAATAGAGTTCAGCTGAAGGCCCAGAAGTTCTTAGGGTACATTTGTCAGTTATATCATAGGTCCCTAGGTTCTCAAAGCCACAGAGACTGGGCAGATGGTTAGGCTCAGTGTACTTTGGGAGACAGTGCCAGATCATATGATAAGAACTGGTGATCCTCTGAATGGAATATTTAGAATTCTTGACTCCCATCTTATCCTAATTGTGTGAGCAGTTATTTCACTCTTTTGTGCTGCCTGCCTTGATGGGGTCTGGACAGCCAAAGTGTTGGGTAAGGGCAAAAGGGAAGGACAGTAGAGGTTGTTCTAATGCTGCGTCTCATTGACTGCTCTGCCTTGGATGGGGGTCTCTGATGTACAAAGACCCTTTTAATTAAAAAAATCACAATTTTAAGCAAATAACTGTTCTATGGCATGACATCAAAAGATAGATATACTTGGGCTGGTCTTTAAAGTTAATTCTAGATTTTAAAAGAAACTGATAAATTGGAGGGAATTTAGAAGGTCAAAAGATAGAGGATAAAGGACATAGGGAGGACAGTTTAATGAAGAAGCTATATTAACTTGGTCAGATAATGACTGCAGGAAGGGGATCATTGTCCTGGCAATGCACCTCGGTAAAGGCTGAAGTCATTCTCCTCACCCTGTGCAGAAGCACAGCTCTCAAAACTAACCACTCTAATTCAGACTCTCATCACCTCTTTCCCTGATTACTGTAATAGCTTTCTGACTGTTCTTTCTCCTCCTCAGTCCATTCTTTACATAGTCACCAGAATTGTTTTTATAACTCTCAGGTCTACTTCTGTTATTTCTCTGTTCAAACAACTTGATAGCACTTTGTAAACTCCTTAACCTGGCACTGAAGTATCTTAGCAATAAAACTCCAAACTACCTCCCTAGCTTCAGTTGTCCTCTTCATCTCACAGTTTACTCCCTGCCTCCCTCAGCCCCACACCACAAATATTTAACAATCAGTTATTTTTCAGGCTCTAACTGCACTATCTAATTTGCATTTATTTAGGCTGTTGTAACCCCTCCCCAACTTGCTTCACTCACCCCCCTACACCTGAAACATACTTCCTTTTCACCTCGATTACCTGAAATCGTGATTTTTCTGAAGACTAAGTTCAGGTACCACCTCCTCCATGAAACTTTCCCTAATAATTCCCTTAAAAATAAGGTTGCCTTCCTTCCTTTGAATACTTTGTCTATAGCTCTCCTTTGCCTGTTGCCATTCCACATAAATTTTACAAATTAGCAACCCAGATGGCCCCAACAGATAAATTCCTTGATATAGAGACTCTGTCTCTGTCTCTCTCTTGGTCACTGTCTCGTCTCTTTTGCTGTGTCTTGCCCTTAGTGTCTCTGTTTCTCTGTTTTCATTCCTGTGGCTTTAAAGCCTAGTAAAGTACTTTGCACATAGCAATTAAAAAATTCAATCCAACCAGCATTTATTACCTACTGTATTCAAGCACTCTGAAGTGCTAGCTAGAGATATGAAAACAAATGAAAAATAAAAAAGTCCTTGCCCTCAAAGAGTTTACATTCTACTAGAAAGACATAAGATTTGTCTGGATAAAATCAGGGCTTTTATAGTCCCTCCTCCACACAACCACCATAGTGATATTCCCAGAGGACAGGTTTGGTCACATCACTGGCCTGCTCAAAAACTTCTGGGGACTTCTTATTTCCAAGAAAATAACATAGACACTCCTTTGTTTGGCATTTAAAACCTTTCATCACTTGGGTTCAGCCCTTACCTTTCCAGTTTATTATATATTACTGGGTGACATGTGTTCCACAGAAAAGCCGCATTCACAAACAGGTAAAAGTTTATCTTCATTTCCATGATTTTGCACAAGCTGTCCTCTTGCCTAAGACATTCTTCCTCCCCACAAATTTCTAGCTAGCTTTAAACCTCCCTTCAAGTGTCACCAACTACACAGGGCTCGCTCTCTCTCTCTCTCTCTCTCTCTCTCTCTCTCTCTCTCTCTCTCTCTCTCTCTTCTCTCTCTCTCTCTCTTCTCTCTCTCTCTCTCTCTCTCTCTCTCCCCCCATCTATGTATGAGTCTCCCTCCAAGTAGGCTACACACTCCTTGAGGGTAAGGATAGGCCCATTTTTGTGTTCCCAGTGCTTACTACAATAGTACAATGCCTGACACTTGGAAGATGCTTAATGAATTGTTCTTGATTGATTGATGAGTAAACCAAATCCAATTTGAGGAAGGTGGGAGCAATAATAGCCAGTGGTTTTAGGAAAAACATGCTAAACAGAGCCTTGAAAAAAAGCTAGTGAGTCAATGTTGAATTGAAGGATGTTAAAACTAATAGATTCTATTTATTCCAATGGACTGTGATATCAAGGTCTATAGTATCAAAGCAAAACATCAAATGGCTTCAGTTGCTGTTGCTATTCTGTTGCATCTGACTCTATGTGACCTCATTTAGGGTTTTCTTGGGAAAGATACTGGAGTGGTTTGCTATTTTTTCTCTAGCTCATTTTTACAGATGAGGGAACTAAGGCAAATAGGGTGAAGTGACTTGCCCAGGGTTACATAGCAAGTAAATGTCTGAGGCCAGATTTGAATTGAGGAAGATAAGTCTCTCGAACTCCAGCCCCAGTACTCTGTCCACTGTGCCACCTAGCTACCCCCAATGACTTCAGTAAATTTCAAATGATGCCATATTCTAAGTCATTAGAGACAGTGTAGGTCAGAAGAAGGGTCTTTGATTGGAGGGTCAGAGGAACTAAGTTCAAATCCCATTTCTATTACTTACAGCCTTAAACGCTTTGGTCCTCAGATTACTCATCTGTAAAATGAGGGTTCATTTTGGCCAAGGAATGACTTCTAAGGTCCATTTAAGCTCTAGATCTGTGTTCCATAGCTGTCCTTTCAACTCCCAGTAGTTATTTTAACTGGAGTTAAATTCTTGGATATATACACATATCACACATGTATACACATATGCATCGACAATGGTAGTACAAATGCTTCAGTCTTATAAAGCATAGTTTATTGCCTTATATCAGTATGGTCAGATTTTACTCATTGCTGACCTGAGCTTGCATATGTTAGTTCCAAAGGTTTGCCTTGGACCAGAAGGAAAATATTTGGGGACAATAAATATGATAATAGCTTCTAATCAATCAATGTGAATTCCTCCATGACGTGATGAATCAACACTATGTCGCTGTGATGAGTAATGTGGTAAAAACAATTACGGCTGCCAACTTATCATTTCATTATCAAGTAGAGAATGAAAAATGGACCCTGTATTCCCAGCTGGTTTCTATATGAGCAGAATAACAAGTTAAACAGGGCCATGATTCTTCCGTAAAATGAGAGACAGTTCAAGATAAGGATAAATAAAGGTGTCTTTTCAGGCATTTAATAGTACTGCATGAGAGCAGCTGCCTACAGCACCCATTATGCTTCAAGATGAGTCCCTGACCAGAACATTGATATTTCCTTTGAAAAAACATATGATCATAGCAGTATTTCCTACCATGAGTTTCAAGCATTGGGACCAAGTCTATATCCTAAAGTTATCTCAGAAATTAAAAAATTATATATGTAATGAGTATAATTCCTATTGAATGCAGGCTAAAAAGCTAATTAAAAACAGGTGTTAGAATCCCTAGGGAGTGATTTTACAGAACAAGGATTAGGTAGCCCTACTTACTTATATCTCACTGTCCTTCTCCTATGAATGTGGCCAGTGTAGGTCTGTATAACCCCTTGGCTTTTGTATAACTAGATAGGTATCCCCAAGGAGGGATGAAAGGGAAGAAAGAAAAGGTTGGGATGAACAACACTTTCCTAAAGTGATGGACACTCTTATTAGCTTTATGTACTTCTTGAGGGTGGTAGCAAGGAACAAACACTTTAAGTGACTACAGCTGCTTTCTCTCTAGATGGAATTAAATGAGTGAGCCTGGTTGAAATGATGGTCCCATGATTCCGTGGCACAATAAACTCAGAGAATACAAGAGGCATGCACTTCCTCTTTATAGCAAGTGATGTGTCCCCAGGGCAGTGTGGTTGACCTCTTTGGAAAAAAAAGCCTTGAATTTAGAATAACTGGACTTGAATTCATCTCTTGAGTCTGCTATTTAATATCTGTATGACTTTTTTCAAGACACTGGCTCTGAGTCTCGGTCTTCTCACCTGTAAAATGAGAGGTAATAATACTTAGGATAATAATATATTACATGTTACCACAAGTAATTATATTTTACTTGTGTAATTATATATTACTTATTACCATAAGTTTTATTAGCACCCACTTTACAGTGTATTTCATCTCTTTGGTGTAAGGGAATAGAAGAAAAGTTTTGGAAGTTAGGAAGATATAGGTTCATATCCTGCCCCAGGTGTGTGTGCCTACTGCCAGAAAAATCTCGGAGCTGAAGGAATGAGAAGACTGTACCCTAGCTGTGAAGACATCTGGACCTTGTAAACTATTCAGGGAGTACAGATCTCAGGTAAATGAAGAAATTTCTGTCCAAGAGTCCCCCAAAGTCCCACAAATTTTCCAAAGGAATATGAGTATAATGAGCTAGTTGTTTGCTTTATGCTTCCTATATTTGTTCTTTAAATAGTTTGCATCTTAAACATTTTTGTGTTAGGTCCTATATTCATATTATGCATTATTTTCTCTAGGGGGGACCCCTTAACTCACATGTTGGGGTGACTTAACTGTTGTTTTACAAATTTTCCTGGAATTTCTCTGGAGTGAGAGTAAAGCCAGAAAATGAAGCTTACCACTCCACCCCTACCACCTTTGTGATAACCCCATGATTTTCCCTCTCACGATGCATCTGGATTTGTGTGAACTCACAGTGTCTTTCCTTTGCACATTTCGGGACTTGACTTCATTTTCATTTTTGTACACTCAGCATTTATAACAATGTGGCACATAGTAGGTGCTTAATAATGTAAAAGCTTGTTGATTGATTGATTGACAATTAACCTCTCAGTGCCCCCCTGGCAATTCTTTCAACTATAAATTACAGATGAATTGAGGATCTGCATTAGTGTAGAGTGTTTCCATAAGAGGATTCCAAATGAAAATTAAATTCCAGGTCTAGACTAAGCCCTACTATTGCCCCTGTCCCATGGGGAGGAAAATCCACCTCAGAGCCATTCTGAGAATCAGATGAGATAATGTATGTAAAGCATTTTGTAAACTGTGAGGTACTGTGGAAATGTGAGTCACTAAAGGAAAGTTCCCTAGGATCACTTGGGTCTCAAGTTTTGACAAATTTAAGGCTCAGGAAGGAAGTTATAAGCAAGATCTTCTGCAATCAGAGGCAGGGTTAGGGACTTAATCTACCCAGCACTTGTTTCTCTCCCAGATCTGCAGTTGATTCTTTCTCTCTGTGTGTGGAAGGAGGAGGTGGCAGTTTTCAGTACAGACAAGCCTAGCATCATTACTGGAAAATTGGTCCTGCTGATATTTGCCATCTGATTCCCATTGCTTGTTCTGCCAGTCCTGGACTCTGATGCAGATCTCTGATTTGCATTAGGCACTACTTATTGCTGTGGTTTTACATGCTAGCCTAGCTTATCTCTCCCTCTTTGCCATCATGAACTTTGGCCAAGATCTCTGTTATTCATATCTGCAAAATATGTATGCATATAGGTATATGTGTATATACACATCTATATATACAATAGATTTAATATGCACACATAAATACATCATATATAAATATATATGTATATATAAAATACATTTTGTCTTCCTCCTGCCATTTTATCAAGGAATGCTACCAACAAATTTCCTTAGCTGCTGACGGAAAAAAACAAAAATCTTTGTAATTTCACATATATGTACTGAGACTCTCTTCCTGTATGCAAAGGACTGTGTGTTGTGTGTATGTATATGTATGTATTTGTGTGCATGTATGTGGAAGAAACAAAAGAAAAAGCATTAGAGGGGACCATATGATAGAGGTAAAGTAAAATTTGATAACAGATCAAAAGGGTAACAGTTTTTCAACTTGCAAAGACTTTAACTACCTCTTTCCCAGCTTCCTTCAACCTGGTCTTGGCCTTGCTTGACAGTGAATTCATTTTGGTTGTCTTACTATACATTTGACTGTCCTAGGCTACTGGTTCATGGAATTTGTTTTTATATGACTTAATTTAGAGGTGCAGGAAACTGGGGCTTACATAGACAAGGATTTTCTTAATAGAGAACCTTGGTCATCTTGATTACTGCATTTTCTTTCTTTTCTTCTTTTCTTTTATTTCCTTTTCCTTTCCTTTCCTTTTATTTTATTTTCTTTCTCTTTTCTTTTTCCTTTTTTGTTTCTCTTGTTTTCTTTTCCTTTGTTTCCCCTCCCTCTTTTCTTCTAGTCTGAAAACTGGATATTTTTTTTTATTATTTCCCTAATTTAGGGTATAAATCACTGAAGGCCTGTAGCCCTATTCTTCCAATAAGTGGATTTTGAAGTGATGATTTCACTGCTTACAATAATCAAAAGCCCAGGGACATTCAGCAGTATCAACATATTCTTCCTATCCTTCGTGTTTTCTCTAAGAATCAGGCAGCGACATTTTATTACAATTTGGGAATATTTTGAACTGGGAGTCAGGAAACATTAACTTCTGGTCCATATTCTACCACTGTGTGACCCTGAGCAAGTCACTTAACTCATCTTCTGTAAAATTAGTTTTCTCATCTCTAAAATGAGAAAATTTGATCAGATAATCTAAGTGTCTACCACTTTGAAAATTTTGTATCTGTCACTCTCTTCTCAGTAAGTACCTGAAAAGGTACAGAAATTGCTCTAAAGATTAAATATAGTTCATGGTGTTTTTAGGTTATGTATTTGGTTCTATATTTGGCAGCTAAATTAGAGTGCTGCACTTGGTGTCAAAAAAGACTTGAGTTTAAACTACCTCAGATACTGGTAATGTGATCCCTGACAAATCATGTAACTTCTAAGCCTTAGTTTGCTCATCTGAAAAATAGGGATAATAAAAGTACCTGCCTCCCAGGGTTGTTATGGGGGTTAAATATATATACAAAGTGCCTTGTAAATCTTAAAATGCTATGTACAAGTTCATTGTTATTGTTATTATCATCCTTATTATGATGTCAGTATATTATTTAGAAGGATTTTCTATCCTCCCTACACTTCATAATCAAAGAAATAGATGTAAGTTACCTTTTGATAATAAAAAATATTTAATTTTATAGTAAAACTATGTAGATTTTATCATGAAAGCATCCATAATGAATTTTTAAACTATAATTTTAAACTATAATTAGTTAGAACAACTTGAGAGTAGAAATTTATAAATATAGTCTCCTTTTCATTTAAGATGGGTAAAAAGTGGAGGGGAAAGAATACTAAAGTTGGAGGCAAAAGGTTTAATATGAACTTTGTTCCTGTCCCTCTTAGGACTTCTGTGATCTTGGGAAAATCCCTTCAACTAACTGGGCCTCATTTTCCTCATGTGTCAAATGACAAGGAGAGATTAGTTGGACACAATGGTCCCTTCTAGCTATAATATAATCTTATGATAATAATACAGGGTCTTGATTATATCAAAGCATTGCATGGATATTTGCCAAATGGTCCATGAAATAAATTTGGAGAGTGTAGTATAGTGGATAGGGCATTAGACTTGCAATTAGGAAGACCTGAGTTCCAATCCCATTTTAGAAAATTATTAGCTGTATGACCCTAAGCAAGTCTATTGGCCTCTCACTGCCTCAGTTTCCTCATCTGTAAAATAAGGGAGGTTGGACTAAATTATCTCTTCTGTCCCTTCTACCTCTAAATTTATGACCTTATAAAAATAAGTAGCATTTCCCCAGCTGCAGCTGCCTTAAGCTCTAAGGTTTTGTGGGCATATGCCTGAGCTATAGACCAGTGATGTTTATTCAATGGATGTTCAGAGTCAACTCGCAGTTGTTCCCACATTTTTGGAGTAATGGAATGCATGGGCAGCATTCATGGGCTGAGAATCATTGAAAGTGATATGAATTGTGGGGACTGTATTGCTCTGTTGTGAGAACACTGAGTGCCAATCAGACTCCAGAGCAGAAAATTATTTGGAAGCTAAGAAGAAACTTAATTCCTAGAGCTTTTGTGTTCCCTCACCCCAAACTGGGGCACCACGCAATTATGTTAATGAAATGAATTCTCGTAGGGCAGACACTCATAATGCCTGGAAACTTTAGGCCTACCTAGGCTAGAGCTACTGAAGCTGAGGACTGAAGGCAATAGGAAAATCAGTGAAAGCCTGAACAGACACATGGCTTGGCTCGAATACCACATGCCAGATCTAATTGTGAACCAGTTACCCTGTGAAGGAATAATGTGACTGGCATCTGCACAAAGTAGGAGTTCAATTAACTGATTTTCCCCAATACTCTGCGTGCTTTGGTGTCTGTCACTGTTTAATTGAGTTTGCACTGCAGCAAGGGAATCTTGGGCTCCTTTTCCCATGTCTTGGCATTATTAGAGGCAAAGTCATATAACAATGAAAGGAGACAAAGAGTTCTCTTCAATTGCCTTTGAAGTGTGGAAAAATGTCTGCTCTCACTCTCGACCCCCCAGCACCTTCTACTATCAGATTCAAAGTAAATTTTCTAAAAACAAAGTCACCCAGACCACAGTGGCTTCCTTTTTTTTTTTTGAAACCCAATCAATCGAACACATGAAAAATTGTCCCTCAAATAGGTTTTTCTCGGAGTTAGGCTAATGTGATTGCTGAGGGGGTCACTGAGAGAACAATATATTATGACTTATAAAAAACTTTGACTTTCATTTCTCTGGCATGATGTCATGACTATGCAATTTGTTCAGGGGATTCTGAGACTTGAATGCCAAGATAACTAGCCCTTAGTGTGGAGCACCATTAAGGCACTTAAAAATCTGAGAAAATGATTGTGAACACCCTTATGAATTTAGTGTAAAGTACTTGATTCGTGCAAAAAATTATATCACTTGAAACTCAATTCATCTTTAGGTGATAATTTTGTATGTGTCTATGTTTCAGGGTGAGAAAAATTTAATTTGTATATGAAATCTAGTCAGCATTTCCATTTTTAAAAGTTTTATTGATACTTGTCAAAAAACATCACAGTCATTTCCTAATATCCCGTTGTCTCAACCCTGAATCCTCCCTTTTACAAAGAAAAATAGTTGTGCAAAATTGGCTTACAAAATGACCGTGTTTGGACATTCCCTCCCCAAATCCCTGAGCTCTCTACTGGGAGGAGGGATGGATGATCATTCAATTTCCAGAACCAAGGTTCTCAGCTCTCAGTTCTATATTGAGGCTGAAAATTAACTTTTTAATTGTTAGAAAACTGTCTTTTGGGTTAAAGTGTCTATCTAGGCCAGATTCTTTAATGGGTTATTGGTATGAGTAATCTAAAAATTATTAGATTGCCTTTATTAACATTGTGCAGCTAGGTAGCTCAGTGGATAGAGTGCTGGGCCTGGAGCCAGAAAGTTTCATCTTCATCAGTTAAAATTTGGCCTCAGACACTTACTAGCTATGTGACGCCTGAGCAAGTCACTTAAACCTGTTTACCTCAGTTCCCTCATCTGTAAAATGAGTTGCAGAAGGAAATGGCAAACCATTCTAGTATCTTTGCCAAGAAAACCCGAAATGGGGTCACAAAGAGGTGGACATGACTGAAAAAGACTAACAGCTTTATTAACATTTCCTTTCTCAACCTAATGTTTTATTTAACTCGTGACTGATGGGCTCTATACAACAGCCTGAGCATGGCCACAATTGAGTGAGTGTCTTTCTGCGCTTAAAAATTCTTAAACTGAATTAATTTTTTCCAGTTAAATTTGTTTCCTAATATATAATGTGACTCACTAAGTATGTAGAGAAACTCAAGTTGAGGAATAGAAAGGAATCTTTTCTGATAGTCCTTTTAAAATCACCCGTGCATTGTTTTTTTAAAATGTGGAAATTATTTGTTTACTTTTGTTACTGTTTGTTTACTTTTATTTTGGAGGCAGATCTAGTACTTAGAATGGCAAAATATCCTAGCTTAGTCAGTGGCTAAGTGTTTCAAAAGATCAGTTGGTAATTACTCTTCGGTGCATTTTGTATGCTTCTGTTTGGGGGGAAATTAGGGAATCTAAAAAGAGGCACCACAGAAACAAATTCATGTTCAAAGTAGTTTTACAGGGAACATGAGACTAGCTTTGGTTAAGGTTTTATCAGGATGTCTAAAGGATCAGTTGAGCAAGGAATATTTGAAAAAATAAATCTTGGAGAAAAGCTTACTTCTGTGGTAAAAAACCCTGTGAACGAAGTGAACAAAAGCATTTTGGAAGAAAATAAATTTCTAACATTTTTGTGGATAGGACCTAAATTTCTCTTTGAATTGCAAAAAGCCTTGTAATTCTTATATTTTGTGATTTGTTTTGAAAATGACTACTGAATGGTAAATGTAAAGATTTTCACTTATTTTAATGAGCATGGCTATCTTCTTCCAATATCCAGCTCAAATGTTAAAAGTACTATGTTACATCCATGTTAAAAAAAAAAAAAGATCATTTGGTAGCAGTGATTTAATAAAGCCAATCCAAGTACCTTTAATATATAAAATAGATTAAATGAAAAAGATAATTTTTGATGAAACTAGACCAGGGGTGGGGAACCTTCAGCCTGGAGGCCACATCTGGCTCAAAGTCTTCAAGCGTAGCTTTTTGATTGAATCTAAACTTCACAGAATAAATCTTCTTAAATAAAAGGATTTGTTCTGGAAAGCTTGGATGCAAAGACTGCTCTCAAGGAACTAGAAGGCCACATGTGGCCTCAAGGCTGTAGGTTCCCTACCCCTGAACTAGACACTTGATAAGTGTAATGACCAAAACTGACCACAGCAGAGAGTGATGAGAAAATGTTCTTCCCTCCCTTCTTTGTAAAAGCGGGACACTATGGGTGTGGAACATTGTACATACTGTCAGATTTAATTAGGATATTAATTAATTTTATTAAACTGACTGGCGCTCCCTACCTTGTCATTTTTGTTCCAAAGGATGATTTTCTTAGTAAGGAAAGTAAGAGTGATACATTCAGAAATGAAGTTACAGCAAAGACAAAATAGATAAAAATTAAAATTAAATAAAAAAAATTTTAATATTTTATATCAGGAGAACTAATAAATGTTAAGCAAACAGTGAATCTATTTAGTAGGTTAAAATAAAGGGACCATATTGTCCATGTGAATAATTAAAATTATTTTAAGAAATTTTCATTTAAATAATCAACTTATTTTTGTTGCAAGGGTGGGAGTCAGCATAGATAATTACTCCACCTGACTTTTAAAAAAGTGACAATGTGTATATCCTGATACATTCATCAGGTGAGAATCCATCTTGATTGTTCAGTAGATGTCAACATGGCCTTAATGCTTCCCGAGGTGCAACCAGAAGTTTGTTTAGATTGCCTGAAGTACTTGGTCAAGTCTTCTGGGTTGTGTTTAAGGCCATCAAGCTTGTTGGTATCAGAGATTTCAAACAAAGAGCAAGCCAGGAGAGAGCTCTAGCCAAACCTTTGAAGAGGAATGACTTAGAGGGGAAAGAGAAAGCCTTGGCTTCAACCTAGTTCTCCCTATGCTTCCCTCTCCCACCTGAGGGAGGACTTTGTGAGCTTCAGAGAGCCTGAAAGATTTTTAACTTCTTAACTTCCTATGAGCACCCTAACACTAACCTGGGAATAGCTGACAGCAATATTGGCATACAGTGCCAACAACATATCGCAAATTAGCAAATCGAGAATTTACCCAGAAAAATAAACCTGTATTTGGGGTGAAATTGAGAGTTAGAGTTTTATGTTTATCCCTAATTTTAATGTCTTTCCCCCTTGACTTTATTTTATTTTGGACAAGGAAGAATTGCAAGAAAACGATATTTATCCTGGATGTAGATTCAAGGCGCTACAAAGAGCTCAGAAGAAAAATTATACCATGCCGCATACACCCACACACCCACACCCACACACCCACACCCACACATATATTCACATATACATACATATATATACTTATACATATATGTACATACACACACATACACATATATGATTATAGCAAAACCAGGAGCTCTAAGTTACCTTTGTCATGTATGCTTTCTTTCTTTTAAAAAATTTATTTTTAGTTTTCAACATTCACTACCCTAAGATTTTGAGTTTTTAATTTTCTCCCCTCCCTCTTCTCCCTCCTCTCCAAGATGACATGCAATCTGACATAGGTTCTACTTAGACATTTATATTAAACATATTTTCACATTAGTTGTGATGTAAAGAAGAGTTAGAACTAATGGAAAGAATCACTAGAAAGAAGGAACAAAACAAAACAACAGAAGAAAAGGAGAGCAAATAGCATGCTTCCATCTGCATTCAGATTCCAAAGTTCTTTCTCTGGATGTGGATAGCATTTTTCATCTTGAGTCTTTTGGAGTTGTCTAAGTTCCTTGCATTGCTGAGAAGAGCTAGCTCTATCAAAGTCAGTCATGGAGCAATGTGGCTGTTACTGTATACAATGTTCTTCTGATTCTGCTCATTTAACTCAGCATCAGTTAATATAAGTCTTTCCAGGTTTTTAAATAACATATCGTAGGATTATGGTTCTTAATCCACTCTGTTATCTGCTTCCCTTTTATGGAAGAGTTCATCCCATTCACATTCAAAGTTAAGATTATTACTTGGGTTTTTCTCTCCATCCTATTCCTCCCCTTTCTCCCCTCTCCTTTCTCCCTTTCCTCCTCACCAGAGTTTTACTTTCAACCACCCCCTCCCTTAGTCTGTCATCCCTTCCATCAGCCCTGTCCCTTTTATTCCCCTTTACCCTTACTAGTCCTTCCCTCCCTTCTATCCACTCCCTCCCTTTTCTTTCCCCTTTCCTCTCCTACTTCCTATAGAATAAGTTAGATTTCTATACTTGACTGATTATGTTATTCTCTCTTTGAGCCAAATATGATTAGAATAAGGTTTTTGTGCCTTGTCATGTGATGTAATTTATCCTTGTCTGCCTCTTCCTTTCCTCTTCTTCCAGAACAATCCCTTTTCTGCTGCTTAATTTGATTTTTTTATCATCATGTCAAAGTCAACTTATACCCACACCCTCTGTATATGTATATCCCTTTTAAATGTTGTAATAATGATATAGTTCTCAAAAGTTACAAGTGTTATCTTCCCTTGTTAGGGATGTAAACAGTTTGCCCTTATTAATAACATGTTGATTTTGTCCTTGCTGTTTACCTTTTTATGCCTCTCTTGAGTCTTGTATTTGAAGATCAAACTTTCTGTTCAGCTCTGGTCTTCATCAGGAAGGTTTGGAAGTCCCCTATTTTGTTGAATGTCCATCAGCTCCCCTAAAAGATTGTGCTTAATTTTGCTGGGTAGCTGATCCTTGGTTGTAACACCAGCTCTTTTGCCCTATGGAATATCATATTCCATTCCCTCTGATCTTTTAATGTAGAAGCTGCAAGGTAATCCTGACTGTGGTTCCATGACATTTAAATTGCTTATTTCTGGCTGCTTGCAGCATTTCTCTTTGACTTGGTAATTTTGAAATTTGGTTACAATATTCCTTGGCATTTTCAATTTGGGATCTCCTTCAGGAGGTGGTAGGTGGATTCTTTGGATAACTATTTTACCTTCTGGTTCTATGACCTCAGGGTAGTTTTCTTTGATGATTTCCTGAAAAATGCTGTTCAGGCTCTTTATTTCATCATGGTTTCAGGTAGACCAATGATTTTTAAATTGTCTCACCTAGATCTATTTCCAGGTCAGTTGTTTTACCAATGAGAATTTTACATTTTCTTTTATTTTTTCATTCTTTTGTTTCTGTTTGACTGATTCTTGATATCTCATAGAGTCATTAGCTTCCACTTGCCCAATTCTAATTTTTATTGAATTGTTTCCTTGTACCTTCTTTTCCATTTGGCCCATTTTACTTTTCAAGGACTTGTCTTCGATGAGTTTTTGTGCCTCCTTTTCCATTTGGCCAATTTTACTTTTTAAGGAGTTGATTTCTTAAGTGTACTTTTTTTTTTCCCATTTTGCCAATTGTATGTTTTTAAGAACTTGTTTTCTTCAGTGTACTTTTTCCCCCCATTTAATCAATTGTATTTTTTAAGGACTTGTTTTCTACAATTTTTGTCTTTCATTTTCCAAGCTATTGACTCTGTCTTGCATACATCTCATTTCCTTTCCTAATTTTTCTTTCGCCTCTCTTATTTGACTTTTAAAATACTTCTTGAGCTCTTCCAAAAAGGCTTTTTGGGCATGAGACCAATTCATATTCCCCCTTTGAGGTTTGGGAGTGGGTATATTGACAATGTTGTCCTCTTCCGAATTTGTATTTTGACCTTCCCTGTCCCCATAATAAGGATCTATGGTCATTGTCCATTTCTGCTTTTTGCTCATGGTGTTTGCCTATTTCCTGGCTTTTAAAGTTGAGCTCTCCTACTACAGTGCAGGGAGCACTAACCCAAGATTCTTGTGCTGGGAGCCTGGGACCTGGTCACTAGCTTTATGTACTTAGGTCTCAGGTGCTGGCAGCTGGAGGCTGTGGGGGTCTGGCAGCTTACCTGGTGGTGGGCAGGGGTCACCAGCACTGGAACTCTGCAGTCAGGGTGGGGAATGTGGCCCCTTGAGGATGCCTACTCACCTGGGCTTCTTTAAAGCACTTGAATATTTGTCCCCTGGAGGATATCTGACAGCCTGGAGTTGTGCTGAAGCACCAGGAGGTTTGGCTGCTTGGAGAATGCTGGTACACATGGTAATTTTCTGAGCTAGAGTTTATTGGTTCTCTTAGCTATGCTGAAGCACTTGGGGGGTGAGGGGTCCTGGTGTTGGTGCTTGCCTGCTCCACCACCCTGGGGCATAGGACCTCCCACTGGTTTGCCGAGGTGGGTCTTGCTGCTGGCTTGCTGGGATGCCTCCCATCCTGTACTGCTCCCCTTTTCCCCAAGCAAGAGGGACCTTTCCAATTAATCCCTCAAGTTTCCTGGACTACAACACTGCTGTACCCCATGTTTCTGCTGGCTCAGCTGTTCCAGAGTTTTTCCTGGGGCAGTATTTTCTGAACTTTCAGAGGTCAACAAGGGAGGATGAGAGCAACTTACTTCTTACTCCACCATCTTGGCTCCCAGAAATCCATCATGTATGCCTTCTAAGCTTGAGGTCACTTTCTCCTAGACTTTGGTATGTATCACAAAGTATATTACAGAATACTTTTTCATGAGGAGGTGGGGTGGGGTATTTTGTACCAACTTTTCTTACTACATCACCTCAGTAAATGCCCTTTTATAACAATTAAATCTGACTAATTGAAATCAACTGATAACAATGGGAGGGGAAGGCAGGGAAGTACAAAAGGATTCATGAGTTATGGTTTTGGAAAGATAACCTTCAACTCCTTGGGGTTACCCTCAGAACCAGGAGGGGAAGATGTATCTAAACTCTAGGGATCCAGCTCATTAGTGAGAATAGAATTTAAGAGAGTTTCCCAAGAGGATACAGTAGACTGTTCAACAAATATTTTTAAATTTTTTTGCTATGTGCCTGGAACTAAGTTAACTATGAGAATGACAGGAAAAAAAAAAAGAGGCTTCTCATATGGACAAAAGGAAGAGTATGAGAGACTGATGAGGAAAGCGGCAATCTGGTCCTATATTTAGCAGAGAGGGAAGTATATTGCTTTATCTCCATGCACCTGGCCTTGCCAATATTAGTGTTGTTACTATTATTATCATCCTAGAAATGGTAATGAATAAGTATTAATGCTAGAGCTTCCTGAGAGTTCATTTTTTTTTGAGAAAACATGTCTCTCTAGATCAGAATATAAAAATATACAATTCCATGTCTTGTTTTAACCCTGTAAGTCACTGAGAATAAAAAATGACCATCTCCGCTGAAATGTATGCAGCCACTTTCCAATGCTGGTTCAATTATCTTGAAAGAACATAACTCCCAACTCGCCTACAGTCATCAACACAACTTGTGATTAGGTTTACTGTGTTTATGGTAACTTGGTAACACTTAACAAATGCTAAGGGCAAATGAACATCTACTTTCTAATTAGCAAAATGTAAATTTAGTCAGAAAAATGAAACTGTATTTGGGATGAAATTGAGGGTGAAGGTTATATGTTTAATTCTAATTTTAGTTTTTCTCAGACTTTTTTTTTGACATTGAAGAATTGCAAGAAAACAACATCTTTGCAGTAAAGCAGCCAAAAATCAGTTGCTTCATGAAATAATTATTACCACCAAAATACATATTGTGCAACCACACATCTTGCAGAAATCGGGCCTGCTGTGAGTTTGAAGAGGTAGCCAGACTCCATTATTCTGTCAGTTTTTTAAATTTTTTTTAAATTTTTAAATTTTTAAATTTTTTGCTTTTTTAGGCAATTGGGGTTAAGTGACTTGCCCAGGGTCGCACAGCTAGTAAGTGTCAAGTGTTTGCTGAGGCCAGATTTGAACTCAGGTCCTCCTGACTTCAAGGCTGGTTCTCTATCCATTGAGCCACCTAGCTGCCCCTGTCAGTTTTGACTTTTCCAAAAATTTGATGTTAAGATAGATAGATAGATAGATAAAGAATTTATTAAGTACTTAATTTGGGCTTGACATCGTGGTAGGTGCTAAAGCTGGGGAAAAAAAAACACTGAGAAATAAATATGGTCTCTGTTCTCGAGGAGTTTATATTTTAATAAGGAAAGGCAATGCATAAAGGGGAGCTGAAAATGGCCCAGGATGAGGGAATGGGGGAAGAGTACCAATGAGTAAGCCAATTGGTGTCTAAAGGGAGCAGTCAGGAAAGAGAGCTAGAAAGGATGTTAGAAGCATGGCAGAGACTCAGATGAGATGGCTGGTCTAGGCAAGAACTCAGAAATCACGAATTCAAGTTCTGGGTAGAGTCAGCTTCAGAGGGTACTGAAGAAATGTGTATGCCATCTAAGAGAGGGAAAATTTTTTTGAAAGTTTTTTTTTTTGCAAGTGTCTTAAACATATTACCTTTATTGGGAAGGTGAGCAAAATATTAATATAGTTATGATGGCATTGGTACTATATAGAAAGCCACAGGGATCATTTCTTACATTCACTTAGCAGTCATATCATATAACACATAACAAGGGAACCAAAATTTAGTTTGCTCATTCATAAAGGGAGAATTTTTTTTGGTCTGAACCTATGATTTCATCCATGAAGATGTTACTCCCATCCATCAAAATGCACATTCATACATATCCATACACATATCCATATATATCCGTATGTGTATATATGTATATGTAATACACACATATAAGTGTATATATGTGTATGTGTGTGTGTGTGTATATATATGTGTATATATATATATATATATATATATATAATATGGAGGGAGAGAGGTAGACAGGATATTAATGAATGATAAACTAATTTCAATAAGTATATGTTCTGAATGTTGTTGATCATTTTTCAGTCGAGTCCACTTCTTCATTTCCCCATTTGGGATTTTCTTGGCAAAGATACTGGTGTGGTTTGCCATTTCCTTCTGCAGCTCATTTTACAGATGAGGAACTGGGGCAAATAGAGTTAAGTGATTTGCCCAGTTATAGCTAGTAACTGTGTGAGGCCAGATTTGAGCTCACAAAGATAAGTCTTCCTAACTCCAGGTGCAGCACTCTATCCACTAAAGCACCTAGCTGCTCTATATGTTCTGAATATTTTTTCCATTTAAATGAATTTGCACACTAATAGTCTAAATTTACTTTTTTAAAAAAATTGAATTTTGTGCAATTTTTGACAGCAGCATTTAGAAATAGCCATTGTGTTAAGCACCAGGGACATGAAGAAAAGCAAATATAGTCTCTGCTGTCAAGTGTACAAACTATATATACACATAATTTAGATATAGATAAAGGTATACATATATAGATATGCATACACATATATAGATATACATATATAGTTACACACATGTATATGATAAATTGGATATAATCTCAGAGGGAAAGCACATTATTAAAGAGGAATGGGAAAAGCTTCTTGGAGAAGGCAGTCAGTGAAGACTTGAAGAAATCTAAAAGGTAGCTATAAGCAGGGAGAGAGGGATAGAGTTCCAGCTGTGGGGTACAGCTAGTGAAAATATTCAGTCAAAAGATGGAGTGTTTTGTTTGAGGAACAGTGAGGCAATTTTACTGAATTAAAGCACATGGATGGGTCCCAGCTTAGCTTTAAAAACAAAACACAGATTTTCTATTTGATCTGAGAGGTAATAGGAGCCACTGGAATATATTGAATGGGACTAGGGGGTGGATTTTTTTGATAGAGTCAAGACCTCTGTATAAGGAAGCACAATTTAACATCGGAGTGGAGGGTAGATTAGAATGGGGAGAAACTTGTGGCAAGGAGACCAACCATTAGGATCTTGCAGTAGTCCAGGCATGAGATAATGAAGGCCTGCACTAAGCTGGTGACAGTGTCAAAACAGAGAAGGGTCAAAATACAAGAAATGTTTCAAAAGGAGGAATAAGATTTTGCAGTTGACTGGATATAGGGGTGGTGAGAAAGAGTGAGGATTGGAGAATGATACCTAAGTTGTGAGCTTGAATGACTGGAAGGATGGCGGTACCCTCAACAGTGTTAAGGAAGTTACGGAGAGGAGAGGGTTTTGGGGAACAGATAGTGAATTCAGTGTTGAACATGTTGACTTTGGGATATTTACCAGACATTTCATTCAACATGTCTAATAAGCAGTTGCAGACATGAGACTAGAGATCAGGAGAGAGATGAGGCTTTAAAAAGCAAATAGAATATTTTATATTTGGCTAAATAGTAGATAAGTAGATCTAAGAATTAGCAGAGAGATGATAGTTGAATCCATGTGAACTGAATGGCAAAAGAATATAGAGGATAGGGCCCATAATAGAGCTTTGGGGGACACTCATGTTTAGCAGACATGACTTTGGTGGAAGAACCAGCCTTAAAAAAAGAGAGTGAGAAAAATATAGATCACATCATGAATTTGCATATTGTGCTTTAAGACTTGCAAATATTGTGTAAGAGTTCTCCATATCTCTTCTCAGTGTCATCTAGAAATTGCAATTCTCTCCTCTGAAGGTCTGACAAAAAACACAAAAACACACACACACAAAACCCCAAACCCAAAACAAACAAATAAACTAGAGGGTGGGAGAGATGGGAAGCAAGAGTTTTACCTGAAAAGATCATAGTAAGCCCTCCAGAGCTGCTCGTGCCTGGAGCCATGGTCCTGCTGCGGCTCTCCCTGCCCACTGAGCTGGCCATGGGCAATGCTGTGCTGGGGCGGGCTTCGTTGACTGGAGTCTCCCTTGGGAGAAGGGTATCCAGAAGATGACCCTTTATGGAAGTACGTGCTGAGTCGCTCCACGTGGGAACACCTGGCGCTGCGGAGCATTTGGAAGCTCACCCTGGAGCAGCCACAGGTGCATTCCATGATGGCTTGTGAGCAGGCACAGCTGCTGGCCAACCTGTCCTGGCTCTTCAAAGCACAAAAGGCTCTGGATATTGGATCCTTTCTAGGCTATACTGCCTTGAGTTTGGCCCTGGCATTGCCTGCTGCTGGACGGGTGGTAGCCTGTGAAATTGATGCTGCTCCCACTGAGCTGGGAAGGGCCTTCTGGAGAGAGGCAGGTGAGGAGCCCAAGATTGACCTTTAGGTGAGGCCAGCTCTGCAAACCCTTGATCAACTGCTAACTGAAGGGGCAGCTGGCACCTTTGACATGGTGGTCATTGATGCTGACAAAGAGTTGTAGCACCTATTATGAGAAGTGTCTGAAGCTTGTTCGATCTGGTGGGATTAGTGTCCTATGGAACACAAGCCATAGAAGGGAGATGTGGCTACTCAGTGTGTCCGAGATCTCAATGAGTGAATCCTGAGGGATTCCTGGGTGCACATCAGCCTCCTACTCCCAGATGGCCTCACTTTGGCCTTCAAGATCTAGGAGACCCGACCAGAATGTCAGGGCAGGAAGAGACAAGTGGTGACAGTGCTGTATGTTGGGAGGGGAAGAGTTTGGGGGCCTGAGCTCATTCATGGGCACATTTTTAAAAGGACAATTAAGATGAGGAATTGGAACCTGGGGGAAAAAAAAGAAAAGAAAAGATCATAGTAAGAGTTATGAAATGAGGAACAATACCCACATCACCTCTCCTTTTTGACCCATGACCTTAATTGGGTACAGTAGTCTAAATCACTGAAGCATAGGAACTCTAGTAGAAACTGGACACATGGTTTCACTCCTATGGAGAACTCCCAAGCAAGAAAACACTCTCCATCAGGGCAGGTCTACCCTTTCTTATAGTCTTAGAGAATTGTTTGGAGCAATGAGAGTTTAGGTGACTTTCCCTGGGTCACACAGCAAACATGTGTCACAACTTGAATGTGAGACATGAATGTAGACTATCCTGACTCTGAGGTTAGCTCTGTATCCACTGTTCATACTGGTTCTGACATTAATCAAAAATATTCAAGAGTTCCAAGCAGGGAATCCTGGGGAAAATGCCTTTTTTTGTCCCCTGGGCAGAATATTAAACCTTGTGCATACACCTGATCGTACCATGAGTTGAACACAATTTTATTTTCATTTCTAGAGCTCAAAACCTCAATCAAACAGCTATGGATTTTGCCTCTTTACTTGGGGGGGTCATTCCCCTTAGACAATCAGGCAGATTTTATCTATTGATTCTCTGGGCATGCCACTCTGTCTTGGAGGAAATTAGATCAGCCCTATGAGATTTATTCCTTCTAGAAGACATGCATTTTTTTCTTTTTTCTTTTTTTTAATTCAATCCTCCATATGCTTGTAAACTAATGCTTTGAAGATGAGGTTTGGCATTTTCTGAATGCCAAAGTTGCTAGGGTTACACCCCTTTCTTCTCTAAAACAACAGTATATTTACATAAACATGAAAACACATATATACATGTGCAAAGATACATGTAAATTAAAATCCTAAATCTCTTTTATCTTCCCTCCTTTCCCACATCTCTACCCTCATCCTTCCTCCATAGAACTCATTTGTTTTTCATGTTAATTTCTCTCCTGGTACCATGGGTACCCAGGAGAGAACTCAGAGCATGCTATAGCTATACACATAGAGAGTGCTGTTAGTTTCTTTAAAAAGGCCTTTTTTCTCCCCCAAGGGACAGGAGCAGGGTGGTATCAGCTGGCTGGCTGGTACTGTACAAAGCAAAGACCCCCAATTTTTTTTTTCTCAGATGAACAGGGTGAGCACCTGCCTGTGGAAGCCATAATTAATGATACACCTCCCTGAATCTAGCTCTCTTCCTTAGGCTAAATCCCTTATGTGAGTGTCTCCAGTGGATTTGTTCTCTTGCAATAGCAAATTCCAATTTGCAACACATTTCTTTAGCGGGCAAGAAGCACACAAGCTAGTATTTGTCTTCCATAAGGCTCCTATTGTGAAGAAGCAAGCAGATTGTTTTTTGGTCTCAATACGGGGTAGTGGGGGACCTTAGGAAGGATCTATTTGGCTCCCCTCCACTTGTAGGGAAGCACATAAATGGACCGCAGTCAATTAGAACAAATGGACATCTTGGTAACATCTAATTCAACTACGTTTGTGCAGAAAAGACAATAGCAATAGTCCAGGGCTGTAGACATTTGGCTCCAAATGAGTCTCTTCTCTGTATTCTCTGTCTACATGCAGTTAGAGAAAATGGGACACACAGGAGGAAGATGATGATGATGATGGGACTCTGATGGGAAAATGGAAATTCTTTTTAATGCCAGAAAATTCCTCCAAAAATAAAAGAAACATTGATAAAGAAAGCACAAAACAAAGGAGAATTAAAAGGCAGAACTTGTTTAGGCATGATGGCCCCTAGGTCTAGCCACTTATGTACAAATACATTTTGGCCAACATGCTTGTAAGCCTTCACGTCAAGCTGTGTTAAAAGAACTGATACTAATTTTGAAAGGTCGTCATTTTGTTCCTGGGAAAGTTAGTAAAACAATGTGCTGGCATAGCCCTTTCCCACTGATTTTTATCAGGAACTGGATTTTTGTATGAACTGGAGTTCCTATGCTATTAAAGCTGTCTTTATGTTTTTGCCTTTATCCTGTGATATGATATTACTGGATAGGCAGGAAACTAAGGTAGGAATTGTTGCCACCCATTTTACAGATAGGTAAAGTGAGAAAAAGAAATAATTTGTCCAGGGCACTAAGATAGTTCCTAAAATGTTAAGCTGAAGAGGAAGTTAAAAGTCATCTGGTTCAGAGGTGTAAAAGTCATAGCCCACAAAATTCCTGAGTGTAGCCTGGACCAGATTACAATGTAATTGGGAAATATTTAACAAAATAGAAAATACAACAAAGCATAGATAACATTAATTTGTAGTTTTCTAAGCCAATGTGCCATAGCAGGAATCCATCTTTAATTGAACTTGACACTGATCTAGTCCAACTTCCTCATTTTATAGATGAAGAAACTGAGGCCTGGAGAAGTTAATTGGCTTATCTAAGTCACAACAGTAGTAAATGGCTGAGATAGGATTTGAACCAAGGTCCTGTGACAGCTAACCCAGCATTCTCACCACTGTACTATTATGCATCTAGTCCAACTACCTTGTTTTGCAGCTGAGGAAAATGGCCCCAAAATTGTCACAGGTCACATAAGAAATTAGTGGCATAGCCAGTCCTGTAGCCTATATCTTCTTGAATTTTAGTCAGTCTAATGCTTGAAGTTTTTGGCCTCCTGGTAGTAGAACTGAGATTGTGCAACCCATATCTTTTGACTCCTAGGTCAAGGATCTCCACTAAAATTGACTATGCTCCACTGTGCTCGTTTGTATAGTACCCTCTCATTCTCCTCTACAGTCAAAATTAAGAAGTGTTCAGGAGTGAGCTTCAGTAGACTACGTCTTTGATATGCATGATGGGAGTTGCCAAAGAAGAGGAAGAGATATGCTACACTTCCCCTAAGAGGGATTAGGTTGTCATCAATCACCAGACCCAATACCACTGTCATCTTCCCCTTTTCAATTCTGTACTTTTTGTATGACATTATGCCAAGCACCAGTGATGCCTCCAGAAAGACTACTATCATCCTGTTAGTTGGCTACTCTTTCATCCTGAAATGCCTCAGGCCCCATCCATTTTCAAGTGGATGTGCCAATGGATGTAAATCTTTCACCTGCTTGTGTTCTCTTATTATCCTGTGTTTCTTTACTTTCTTTAAAAAAAAAATTGGGAAGTTCCCAAGCTGTGTTCGATATTTTATGTGCCAGAAAGGTTAGTGGGCTAAGGCCAAAGCCTCACGTCTGGGCAGCATCTTCTCTTTTGTGGAGTTCCTGCTGATCCTGTTATTCAGTGATGGATGTTTATGATATTTCCTAGTGTCTCCTGTGATGCGGTGTTACAGGATAGGCAGGAATTCATTGCTATAAACCCAGTTAGGATTGCATAATCTGTCAACCTCAGTCTCAGAGAGATCAAATCATAACCCATGGGCCTTCCAGATTAGAAGGGCTCTGATTGGCAAGGAAATCACAGTGACAGGTGATGGAATTTGCATGGCAGAGTACATGCCGCAGTCCCAGATACACAAGTGAATGACGATGCTGGGACACAAATGACACTTCAGCATATGCCAGGACCACGAGGAATTTTATATTAGAGAAAGTATTCCCTTCACCTGAAAGGGAAGAAAGAACAGAAATAGCTACATGGATGCAAAAATAAGTTTTCTTAATTTCTATATGGAATGTGATTTTGAATTACTCCTTCCTATTGTTGTACATTTGATCATAGGATTATATCCTGAGAGATGAGATAGGACCTAGAGGTCATCTAGTCCAAAACCCTCACTGTTTAGAGAAAAAGAAGATGCTCAGAGAAATGATTTCCCCAGGGTTACATACATAGTAAATATCAGAGTTGTGTCTCAAACTTCCCTGCCTTTTTTTTTTTAAACAATAGAAATGAAAGATAAGAAACATAATCATTGATGTAAGTTATATACTATATTGTGCCGGGTGCTGGGAGTGCCAAAAGGAAGACTGATTTATTTCTGCCAGTTGGCTACTTGTTCACCTGAAGTGCCTTGGGCAGACCCCACCTACTTTTATAAGCTCTGCAGCACCACCATTCATAAATTCTTCACCTTCTGTTCCTGTTCCTTTATTACCTTGCTTATTCCATCTGTCCTTTGTGGAATTAATGTGTTAACGAATGAATGCTATGATAGGGACTCTAATGAATTGGAGCACAAAAGCAGTCCTTGCTCTGGGGTAAGTCTCTGTTCAGAAGCTACTAGAAGTAGTACGAGAGTATTCCTGGCCTGCTACCATATTACAAGAACTTTGATACATCTCCCAAGGATAACTGTAATTCTAAGTAGAATCCTGATGATTTTGTTCCTTTTTAAGGTGGTCATAGAATGTGCCAAGGGCAGAGAGTTCCTAGGGATATTCTATGTTCTCTTGCCCCTCAAAAAATCAGTATGCTAAGTGAAGAGCAATATAAAGTACTTACCAACTGAAGGACATAGACAATAGGCAGGCAAGACTCATAATCACATAATTGGGAAGGGTTGAGATAGAGAATGGCCTTCCATTCCCCCAAACTAGAAGCTTTAGGTAGAAGGCAATGAGTAGTCAAGAAGCAAGACCATGGAGAGCCTGAGACAGAGGAACATCTTTTGTGGGTTATAGATAACTTTGGGAATCTACACTGGGGGATCGTTGGTGCTAATAGTCACTTATTTAGCTTTTTTCCCTCCTTCCCTCCTTCCCTCCTTCCCTCCTTCCTTCTTTTATTTTCTGTTAAGATGGTGCTTCCAAATGGGAAGTAGATCTCATATTTCCCCAGTTTTCCTTGGTGGGGTATCAAAGCCAAGAGAAGCGAGAAACTTTGGAAATACTTTGATTACAATAAAGGAGTCAGTGTGGTATAGTGTGAAGATTATTGGCTTCAATCTAGTCTCTGCTACTTACTACCTGTATGACTTTGGGCAAATCACTTAATTCTTTAGGTCTCAATTTCCTTACCTCTAAAATGAAGGAATTCAGCTAGATGTATTCAACATTCCCTCTAGACTTATATTTACTAATTTTTCTTTTATTGGATTAGATGTTGAAATTGTAGCTTACTGCCATGCTCGTTTTGTACAGGTTTTTTTTTTTCCTTCTAAGGGCTAAGGTTCCTTTCAATTCTAAATCTAGGACTTTATGAAATTTTGGTATTCATTTTTACTGAAAAAAATCAAGTCTAATGAAAGAGTAAATTATCCTCTTGGATGATATATCTATCAGTCAACAAACATTCAGTGTTGCTATGCAGTAAAATTCATATATGAAACATGAATGAAATGGTTACAAATCCATTTTGGAAGGGAAAAAATCTATCATAATGTTTTATTTTTTATATAAGGCATTTAAATACACACATATAGATCCACACATATATCATCTATGTAATGCATGTATTTCTGTCTTTCTCCGTCTCTCCTTTTTTCCGCACCTTTTTCTCATTGCAGAGGTAAAGAGAAAAGAAAACATCTCTTTCTCCTATGCACACAGACCTGTTGAGAAGAGGAATAATCTGTTTGAACTCATGGCATAAAATAAAATTTAATGCTACCTATGTGTCACATACCCAGTCAGTGAAATGAAATGTCAATTAAGCAGCAAACGGAGAACACACACTGGATGGATAGGCAGAGAGCTCTTGCAGCCTTTTCATAGAAGATGTGCACTGCAGGTGAAACCCAAGTGATTCCCAGAAGCAGGGCACCAATTATGAGATGTTTTACCTGCCTTTTTGAAGTTGAAAAGCAGGGAAGGACAAAAGATACAGGCAAGTGCAGGTAGATGCTTTTAAGATGATGATAACTGGCAAAAACAAAACAAAACAATCAAAAAAACAAAAAAAAAATTTGGGCATTGTGGACCTTAGACAATGACTCTTTGCCTTGTCATCAATGTAACCATTAGAGAAGGAGAATTCATGTCCATAGTGCAAAAAAGAGAAATATACTGGAATGTCTGTATAACATTTGCTATTGAAGACAGTTTTGGCTGAAGAATAATCTTTGGGCCCATTTGCATAAATTAGCCACTGAAGGATTTCATCATGTGATGTTCTCAGCTATAGGTGCTATGGAATGCAATTATTGGATATCATCACAGCAAAACTCTGATGTCTGTAATTTACTCATAGTTGGCAGCTTCATTGGGAGCAGAGAGCACTTAGTTGGCCACCATTACTCATTTCACAAAGCTAGATGGTGACAAATTTTCCTGGCTATCATTGCTCATGGAGTGCTTCATAGGATGATAAGAGTCAGGACTACAAGGAACCTTAAGAAATCATTTAGTCCAAGCCCCACATGGAAACTGAATCTGAGGAAGGTTACGTGGCTTCCTAAAAGTCACATAGGTACTAGGTGGCTCAGTCAAGTCTTTTGACTTTAAATTTAGTACATTATCCATGACTACATGCTGCTATCCTACCTTAAAATAGTAAAAGAATAACAAAGAAAGAAATGAAGAATATGAAAAGAAAAGCAAAAATATAGAGAACAAAAATTTATTTTCATACAGGATCCAATTATTTAATTGCAAAATGAAGTTCCCTATAATGTAAATAAATTTTGTTTTAATGAGAAAAGATGAATAATACCAAAAGGATAATATCGTACAGTGAAAATGGCACTGACTTTGGAGTCAAAGGACCTGGGTTCAAGTTGACTTTGCATAAATCACTTACCTTTCCTGGGACTCAGTTTCCTGATCTATGAAATGATACAGTTGAATTAGAATGCTTGTGAGTCACTTGTAGCTCAAGATCTGTGATAACGTTATTGTATGCATACAAACCCCCACCCACAACTTAGAAACAGATTGTGTTCCAAAACAATGCATTTATAAGTGATTCATTTGGAAATCAGAATTTCCCATGGGGGGAAAATATGATGAGCAGTACTAAGTTTGTAGTAATGAGTTCATAGTCTTACCCACAAATGCTCCCTTTAACTCATAACACAGCATTGCTGTATCAATAACAGCTGCAGAGAGCATAGACCACTGCAAAAGGAAAAGGACAATTGGAAGGGGAGGAAGAGAAGGTGTTATCTCCCTTTTCCTGGGCATAGGGCTGATCTCAGGCAAAATTTGACAGTAGGTGAAATTTATCCTTCCTATTCTCCCACCTCCTTTTGTCACCTTCCCTTTCTCACCTTCCAGGGCCACTTTCGCCAGATCCTTAGTTCCTAGAGCCACACCATCCTAGCTCCGTATTCTAGCATTATCTCCCTTCTCCCACTCAACCTCTTCAATCAAGCCTCCTGTTCCTCAGTGTATATGATTTTGATTTCAGCTAGATGTTAGAAAGCAAGCCAGATGACTGAATTCACACAAATATGTCAATATGTATCTTGGACAATTGATGATGAGCTAAGTCCAGAAATGAATAGGAGGAGGACAACAGACTGGTGTGCATATGGGAAACTGAACAGTCTTTTCAATATTCCTAAACTCATCACCAAGGCAAAAATCCATCTTTTTAATAACATTTTCCCCCAGAGATGCTATATGGATGTTAATCAGGTAATAATACCTATTTGAAAGAATTAAAATGAGAAACAATTCAATAAATCCAGATGTGTGCCAGGCACTTTGCTAAGAAACATTTCCTGTCCACAAGAAGCTGACATTCTTTTGAGTGAGACAGCAGATACATACATACATACATACATACATACATACATACATACATATATGCACGCACACACACACACACACATATATATATATACCCATTCATACATACATATATGCATGTACATATGTGTACTTGAATATATAGTGAAAGATACAGATGCATACATAGATTTAGGATGCATTCTTATATATTTATATATACATATACATGTATGTTGTATCAACCAAAGCTATAGAATATTTCTCTCTCTATCTCTCTCTCTTCAAGGGATAGTTGGCAAGTCCAGACTTCTTTAAACTATAGCTCAAAAGCCCTCACTGGTATATTTAACAGAAGACACAATTGGCTCAAAATAAAGGTATTTCTTTCAATGGCCTAGTGACAGCAAAATGTTCCCTCATAAAGCTGGGGCATACTCCATCACAAATACACACATTGTCCGTGGGAAGAGTAGGCAAAACTCTAGAAAGCAGGTAGTGGGGACCCTTTTTAGGAAACACATGTAGCCAAGACAGTTTCTATTCTTGTGACTTCAGGGTTCTGATGTCCTTTTCTCCTCTTAGGGAATCCTCACACTATTGTATCCTGTCTGCTGTGTCTTTGTTGAGTGGGTTGCTGTGCTAGATTCCCTACATCTGTTCCTTTCTGCAACTCAACTGCCAGCTTCTAACTCTGATTCTTCTTTAGTTACTTCTCTTCTCTGCTTCCATGGCTCATGCTCCTTAAAACAACTTCCTTGTTTAATGTTTCTTTCTTTCTTTCTCAAAGTCTGAAAAATGTATATTGGCTTGACTCCTCTCAAAAGTCCCTGATGCATGTCTCTTATAGAGTGATTTCTTTTTTTTTAATATAAATCTATTTATTTTTAGTTTTCAATATTCACTTCCACAAGTTTTTGAGTTCCAAATTTCTCACCCCTCCGCCCACCCCAAGATGGCATGCATTCTGAATACCACTTCCCCTGGTCTGCCTTCTCTTCTATCTCTCCCCCCTCCCTTCTCTTATCCCCTTCCCCTTCTATTTTCCTGTAGAGTAGGATAGACTTCTGTACCCCATTTCCTGTATTTCTTATTTCCCAGTAGCATGTGAAAACATTTTTTTAAAACATGTGTTTTTAAAACTTTGAGTTCTAAATTTTCTCCCTTCCTCCCTCCCCACCCACCTTCATTGAAAAGGCAAGCAACTCAATATAGGTTGTACATGTGCAGTTACGCAAAACACTTCCTTAGTAGACATGTTGTGAAAAACTAACTCTATTTCCCCTAATCCTATCCTGCCCTCCCATTTATTCTATTCTTTCTTTTGACCCTGTCCCTCCTCAGAAGTATTTGCTTCTGATTACCCTCTTTCCCAATCTGCCCTCCTCTCTATCACCCCCTGCTCTCTTGTCCCCTTCTCCCCCTATTTTCCTGTAGGGTAAGACAGATTTCCATACCCAATTGAATGTGTATGTTATTCTCCCCTTAAGCCAAATCCTATGAGAATAAGATTCCCTCATTCCCTCTCACCTTCCCCTGTTTCCCCTCCACTGTGAGAGACTTTTCTTTTCTGTTTTTTTTGTGAGATAATTTACCCCATTCTACCTCTCCCTTTCTTCTCCGAGTATCATCCTCTCTCATCCCTTAATTTTATTCTCCAGATATGACCCCTTAATCTTTAACTCACCCTGTGCCCTCTATCTACCTATATATATACATACAATTTTTTTCCTTCAACTACCCTAATACTGACAAAGTTCTCATGAGTTACAAATATCATCTTTCCATGCAGGAATGTAAACAGTTCAATCTTAATAAGTCTCTTATGATTTCTCTTTCCTGTTTACCTCTTCATGTTCCACTGGAGTCCTGTATTTGAAAGTCAAATTTTCTGTTTAGCTCTGGTCTTTTCATCAGGAATGCTTGAAAGTCCTCTATTTCACTGAATGACCATTTTTCCCCTGAAGGATTATACTCAGTTTTGCTGGGTAGGTGATTCTTGGTTGTAATCCTATCTCCTTTGCCCTCGGAATATTATATTCCATGCCCTGGTCCTTTAATGTAGAAGCTGCTAAATCTTGTGTTACCCTGATTGTGTTTCCACAGTACTTGAATTGTTTCCTTCTGGCAGCTTGTAATATTTTCTCCTTGACCTGGGAACTCTCGAATTTGGCTACAATATTCCTAGGAGTTTTCCTTTGGGGATCTCTTTCAGGAGGAGATCTGGATTCTTTCAATTTCTATTTTGCCCTCTGGTTCTAAATATCAGGGCAGTTTTCCTTGATAATTTCTTGAAAGATGATGTCTAGGCTCTTTTTTTGATCATGGCTTTCAGATAGTCCAATAATTTTTAAATTCTCTCTCCTGGATCTATGTTCCAGGTCACTTGTTTTTCCAATGAGATATTTCACATTGTTTTCTAATTTTTCATTCTTTTGGATTTGTTTTACAGTGTCTTGATTTCTCATAAAGTCACTAGCTTCCAATTGCTCTATTCTAATTTTTAAGGAAGTATTTTCTTCAGTAATCTTTTGGACTTCCTTTTCCATTTGGCCAATTTTTCTTTTTAGGGCATTTTTTTCCTCATTGGCTGTTTGGACCTCTTCTGCCATTTGGGTTAGGCTATTTTTTAAGGTGTTATTTTCTTCAGTATTCTTTTTGGGTCTCCTTTAGCAAGCTGTTGACTTGTTTTTCATGATTTTCTTGCATCACTCTCATTTCTCTTCCAGTTTTTCCTCTACTTCCCTTACTTGCTTCTCAAAATCCCTTTTGAGCTCTTCCAAGGCCTGGGACTGATTCATATTTTTCTTGGAGGCTTTGGATGTAGGAGCTTTGATTTTGTTGTCTTCTTCTGGTTGTATATTTTGATCTTCTTTTTCACCAAAGTAAGATAATATAGTCTGACTCTTTTTGCTGCTTGCTCATGATCCAGCCAATTACTTGAGTTTTAAACTCTTGTTAAGGTAAGAGTCTGCTTCCAATGTGGAGAGTGTACTGTTCCAAGCTTCAGGGGTTTGTGTAGCTGTTTTCAGAGACACTTGTAGGGACCTGTAAGTTTTCAGTTCTTCCAAGGTGGTATGATAAGGGGCGAGGTGTTTACTCCTCTCCTGGCCTGTGACCACAAGTATTCCTTTCTGTCCCGTAACTGTGAAGAGGGGTTTCTCTCTACAGCCACTACAAGCTCCACCATGCCAGTGCTCCTCCTCACCCCAGCACTGCCTCCCAGAACTGTGACCCAGATCCACACACGGGCAAAGCAAGAGATTCCCGCCTCAGCACTGGCAAAGAGATCCCTACAGTCCCTCTCTGATCAGCCACTGGATTGCCCCTCAGTCTGTGAGTCAGAGGCTCGGGAAGCAGCTGCACCTCCCAGGGCCAGGCTCTTGGGGAATGGAGCTGAGACCCCGCCTTCTGACCACTGACAGAAACAGACTTTTCACATTGACCTTCTAAGTTGTCTTTGGCATTTGTGGATTGAGGAGTCTGGAAACCTCCACAGCTGCCCATGATTCAGTCTTCTGAGGCCTGCTCCAGGTTCGCTGGGGCCTGCATGCCCACGCTGCTGCACGGCGCTCCCTGACCGGCGCAATATACCTTTCTGATCAATTATCCAGCTTGTCTTGGGCTGGAAATTTGTTTCACTCCGTCTTTTTGTGGGTTCTGCTGCTTCAGAATTTGTTTAGAGCCATTTTAATGAGTATTTGGAGGGGTTTGGGGGAGAGCTCAAGCAAGTCACTACTTTCACTCCACCGTCTTGGCTCTGCCCCTAGAGTAATTTCTTGTTGTTCAGTCATTTTCTGTCATGTCTAATACTTCATGACCCCTTTTGGGGTTTTCATAACAAAGATACTAGAATAGTTTACCATTTTCTTCTGCTCATTTTACAGATAAGGAAACTGAAGCAAACAGGGGTAAGTGACTTGCCCAGGGTCACACAGCTAGTAAGTGTCTGAAGCCAGATTTCAACTCAGGAAGATGAGTCTTTCTGACTTCAGGCCCATCAATCTCCCATAGAATGAGGGAATCAATAAAAAGAGGTTATGGCAGGTGGGGGAAGTTGAGAAAAAAATCCCTGCCCTAGGCCATCATTGACCTCCAGCCAGAGTACAGGGTTCATACTCCACAAAATCGCTCCATTATCCCTGCTTTCAAACTTTCTAACTGTTTAGCAGTTTACAGAGTATGGTAGGCTTAACTTTTTAAATCTGTCTGGGTGCATGACCAGTCTTCAATCAATAAATGGACAACTGGTGTTCCAGCTCAGAGAATTCCTTGGTATTTCATAAAGTTATAACTGTGTCTTTGCACTTTATTAGAACATTAATATCTGGCTACCTGTATTAGTTTCCCACTTCTAGCAGGCTCAAGATTCCCATATCTGATTAACCACACTAGCTATTATCCTACATCTCTTTTTCCTTTCTCAGGTAAACTCCTTGAGAGGCCAGTGCTCACTGGTGCCTCCACTTTTCACACTTTCTTCTACACCCTTTGTAATCTGGCTTCTAATTTCATCCTTCAATTCAAACTGTTTGCACCAATGATCTCTTAATTTCCAGATATAATGGTCTTTTCTCAAGCCTCATCCTTGACTTTTCTACAACTTTGGTATTTTAAGTTACCTTCTCCTCCTTTGTATTCTATCATCTCTAGTTTTTTTTTTGTCATTTAGCTTTCTCCTGATTCTCTTGTCTGACTGATTCTTCTATTTTTTTCTTTGCTGCTTCTTCATCCGTGTCATGCCCACTAATCATGAGTTTGACTTTATACTGTCTCACTTGGTGATCTCATCAGCTTCTGTAGGTTATCATGTTTGTGGCAATTGCCAAATCTTTATTTCAAGCCTGTTCTCCCTCCTAAGCTGCAGTTCCACATCATCAGATCCCTTTTGGGCATCTCTAATTGGGTGTCCTTAGGTCATCTGAAACACCACATCAAAAACAGAATTATTATTCCAACCTCTCTAACTCTCCTGTTTGTCCAAATTTCTTATTACTATTGTGGGTACTACCCTCCTCCTGCTTATCCTGGCTCACAGCCATGGCATCATCCTTGACTTCTCACTTGAATTCACCCCATATATCCAATCTATTGTCTTTTTTTTTTTTTGGCAATTGGGGTTAAGTAACTTGCCCAGGGTCACACAGCTAGTAAGTGTCAAATGTTTGTTCTGAGGTCACATTTGAACTCAGGTCTTTCTGACTTCAGGGCCGGTGCTCTATCCACAGCGCCACCTAGCTGTTCCCAACCTATTGTCAAAACTCATTTCTACCTTTACAAAATATTTAAGTCCCCTTCTTTTCACTCACATAGTCATTACCCTAGTTCAGGCCCTTATCACCTCTAATCCAGATTATTGTAAAGGCCTTCTAATTGTTCTTGTTGTGTCATGTTTCTCCCCACTCTACTCCATCTTTCATTAAGCTGCTAAAGTGAATTTCTTAAAGCACAGGTCAGACCATGCAAAATACTCCGTCTGGGATTTAAAGTCATTCATCACCTGGCCTAGTCCCTCTTTCCCAGTCTTTTCATTCCTTAAAATTTGCTACTTGGACCTCCTTGTTACTCCTCACCCATTTCCATACCTTTACAATGGCTGTCCTTTCTTGCTGAGATCTTCCCCATCTTTGCCTGCAGCTTGTACCTTTCCTAGTTCCCTTCAAGCCTGCTTAATTCCCTGTGTGGTTCATGAGGAAAAAAAAAAAACCCTTCCAAATCTGAATTAGTTTTACAAAAAAAATTTCTTAGGTGGTTTGGTAGAGGAAAACAAGCTGAAAAAGGAGGTATGGCTCCCTCCCATCCAGGCTCTTGAAGATTTACATTATATTGAATTTAGACAAGGGTTCTCACACACAGTCCACATGTACATGGTTGAGCAAAGTTGCCAAGAGGGCACCTTGAAAGTGAGATAAATTTATATGTAGATATATAAAACTTTCATCCTGTTAGGTTTTTTGAAGCCTAAAATTCTCATACTAGTTAAAGAATAGTTACAGAAGCATTAAAGTACGAAAGAGAGTTCACTAAAACAACTTGAATCAGCATGTCTTCCTTATTTTCCATCTTGTCTATAGTTTGATATAATTCATTTAAAAAGGTAGGGACCAGCCTGGTGACAAACTTTTCCTGGTGTCTCAAGTTGGAGGAATCAATTTGAATAAACATTAACGTCTATAAGTTAGGACACTTAAACCTATACTAGGAAAGATGTGCACTTGACCATGAGTATTACAGAAAATCATAATCCCATGTTTCCTTCAATGTCATAAAAGATGAACAAATTTAGTTTAATGGATCCATTGTCTTATATATCCCTTAAATAGACAAACCTCATTAAACAGACTCTATAAGAGAACTAAATGAGGTTATAGATTAAACTACTTTTAGAGGGTTCACAATGGACTGAGTTGAGAGGGTAGATTTGCATATCACCAAGGTAACAGAAAACTCAATGTCAGGGAAATCCTCTTATGCAATTAACTAGGGTAATAACTAAGCCATTTTGGGGGACTTCAAGCTTCTCTTTGGCTTGCACCTGAGGGATGTTAAACAATTAACATCATTATTCCATAAGTCAAGTTTTGATCAGGTGAGAGTAGTAAAACAGAAAAGAGGTGTTCAGTTGACCAAGAACTGCTAAAGGAATGATCAAGAACCTGGAACAGTAAAAGGAATTAGGGCATTCCTTTCTTTCAGGCAAACATAAACACCATGAAACAAACAAAGAAACAAATAAAAACAAAGTAATATAATAATGATCATTAATGCTAAATAACATCAATTCTCCTAATAACCCACTCTCAATGTCTGTTTAAACAGCATATTTCATCTTGAGTCCCAGATGTGCAATGTAGTTGTTCAGTCCTTAGAAGCATCATCCCTTGAAAATTCTGAAATGGGCCTCATTCTCAGAATATTTCTTTCTAGCGAGCTACTCCTAGAAGAGTCACTTTCCTTGTTCCAAGTCACTTGCAGAGATTTCCTAGGTAATTCTTCTAAAACCTACCAGTAACAAGACTCAATACAATTTAGTACAACCTCCTAAACTAAATAACTGGTTCATGTGGTGAAAACTCATTCAAACCTTATGAAGCTAATCTTGTTAATGATAGAACTATAAGAAAAACATCAACTTAGGATATGTAATTTACGTGAAACTTTAGAGAATTTCAGTTTTCACATACTGTTCGTTCTTTCTAGCTCTGCTTGAACATTGTACCTGATGTAGACAGTGCCATAAATAGGTTGAAGGGAGAATCATTATAAAAAGGATCCACGAGGACTTTGGGCCCTTTTGTCTCAATATTATAAGAGAGAGACTTCAAAACAGGAAAAAGTTATTTAAAAATTCTTTACAATTATTAGCACAATTTTGTGTGTAAAATCCTTAGTCCAACTTATTACTAAAGTATACCAAAAGCTTGAAGGGGATGTATAGGGTGTTTAGGGAAAGCCCATTGCCTAGACAAAAGCATATTGAATCCTTCCAGGTTATACGGCGAGAAGAGGTTATCTCCCAGGAATTCAAGGATGCCTCCGTTGTCCATCTCTACAAAGGTAAAAGAAATAGACTGTCTTGTGACAATCATGGGGAGAGTCTCTCTCAGTGATTGCCACAGGATTCTTGCCGGAGTTCTCCTTAATAGGCTGATCCTTCATGTGGAAGATGGTCATCTACTTGAGAGCTAATGTGGCTTCAGAACGGGCCAAGGAATGGTGTTTGCTGCCTGGTAACTCCAGGAGAAATGCCAGGAGCAGAACAGAGTTCTGTATATAACATTTGTACCTCTGACCATGGCCCTTGATACTGTCAGTTGTGAGACCTTGTGGAAAACTGTGTCAAAATTTGGTTGCCCAGAGAAGTTCATCAGTATGTCATGTCAATTTTATGAGGGCATACTTGCCTGTATTCTGGATAATGCACAACGGTCTCTTGCTTTCTCAGCTGCCAATGAAATAAAGCAAGGCTGTGTGCTTGCTCCCATGCTTTTTAGCATGATGTTTTCAGCAAAGTTGTTAGATGCCTTCAACAATGACGAAAATGGCATCAAGGTCAGATACCAGTTGGGAGAGGGAGAGATTTTTTTGTTTGTGGATGAGCAATGCAGCCTCTGAGGCCAAAATGCAACAAAGTACGGGTCAATTATTTGCTGCTTGTGCTAATTTTGGCCTAACAATTAACAGTAAGAAAACAAAAGTTCTCTACCAGACAGCACCACACCATCCATGTATGGCACCATTGGTTTTAGCAAATGGAGAAATATTGACTGCTGTGGATAAATCTACTTCCCTTTGCAATATCCTTTTCAGGGATTCATACATAGATGATAAGGCTAATGCGCACTTTTGCCAAATCTAGCTCAGTGTTTGGGAGGCTCTGAAGAAAAGTGTGTGACAGAAGAGGTATGGGCTGCCTACCAAACTGAAGGTCTACAGAGCCATTGTGATGAACTGATTATTGTATACCTGTGAAACCTGAACAGTATAATAATGCCATGCCAGGAAACTGAATTGTTTCCTTTTGAATTGTCTTACGAAGATTTTGAAAATCACTTTTCAAGATAAGGTACTGGACACTGAGGTCCTTTCTCTATCTAAATTGTAAAGCATTTAAACTCTGCTGTAAAGAGTATAACTTTGATGGGCTGGCCACATTGTTTGACTGCCAAATGTACATTTGCCTAAGGGGCTATTTTACAGAGAACGTATGCAAGGCAGGTGCTCACATGGTGGTCAGAAGAAGTGATATGAGGATATTCTCAAGATCTCTCTGAAGAACTTTGGAATTGATTGTGAGATGTGAGAGACACTGTCACAGGACTGCAGAGCATGACATGCCTACATCAAAAAAGATGCAGCACTCTATGAACAAAGCAGAATCACTCAAAAAGAAACACGAAAACCACAAATTTGGAGAAGTCTCCACTCCAAATATTCATATGGAATATTTGTGCCTAGCTTGTGGTAGAGCCTTCTGAGATCATGTTGGTCTGATCAACTACAGTTGAACACACTGTAACTTAACTCCAAAATTGTGATGTCATGTTGGCCTTCTTAGAGAACAAAAGACAACAACCAACCAACCAGCCTTGTATATGACAAGTGCTTCAAATACTTGTTGACTGATTCTTGTCAATGTCAACCGACTGCCACATTTGTACTCCAACATCACAGATCCTAGTGGGCTACAAAAGGAAATAGAAATGACACTAAGGAAAACAGTTGGAGTAGATAAGTATACACAAAGAAACAGGCACAGTTTTGGAGGTATCAAAGGATCAATTCTTAAGATATTTGAAGAAGATACGGAAAACAAAAAAAGAAAAAAGTCAACAACTCATGGATATTATTACTAAGAAAATTTAAGTGATTAAGACTATCAATGATTATTGATCCATCTATTTGCTCTCTCTTCTCTAAAAAATCTTCATGGGAATACATGTATGGAGAACATCCTTATTATAGGCATGTGAAGGGGGTAGGGAGACTTTTTCAAGTGATAGTTTCCAAAAGAACACATGTATATAATCACAAGATTGACTGACAAGTACAGAGAAGCAAGATTCCAGTGCGTTTATTATTCACTTAGTATTAAAAAAATACGAGGGTGGGGCAGCTAGGTGGCACAGAGGATAGGGCTCCAGCCTTGGAGTCAGGAGGGCCTGAGTTCAAATCTGGCCTCAGACACTTGACACTTAACTAGCTGTGTGACCCTGGGCAAGTCACTTAACCCCAATTGCCTCACCAAAAAATAAAAATTAAATTAAATTAAAAAATATGAGGTTTAATAGGACACAATAATGCTTTAGAGGGTATGCTTCAGCCAGGTGCTTACTATATTAAAATGATGTAAGATTCCTTGAAAAATGAACTAAAAAGTATTTTAGTTTTATTTGAATTTTCTTCTTTTAGAATTTTGTTCATACATCTTTATTTCATTTCCCAGTTAACATGAAAAAAAATTCTTTTAAATTTGGTGTTCCAAATTTTCTCCCTCCCTTTAGAAATTAACAGTTTGATATTGATTATATGTGTGAAGTCACGCAAAACATTTCTATGTTAGCCATGTTGCAAAAGAAAACACAGACAAAAAAAAAGAAAAATACAGAAAAAACATCTTCAATTTGTGTTAAGAGTTCATCAAATTTCCCTCTGGAAGATGTTAGCATTTTTCATCATGGCTCCTTTATAACCGCCTTGGATAATTTTCTTGATTGGTATAGCTAAGATTTTCACAGTTGATCATCTTTACAATATTGCTTTTACTATGTATAGTGTTCTTCTGGTTCTCCTCACTTCATTTTGCATGAATTCATGTGTTTCCAGGTTTTTCTGAAACCATTCTGCTAGTCGTTTCTTATAACACAATACTATTTCATCAAAATCATATTTCACAACTTGTTCAGCCATTTCCCAATTGGTGGGCATCCCCTCGATTTCCAATCTTTGCCACCACAAAAAAGAGCTACTATGAATATTTTTGCACAAGTAGCTCCTTTCCCCTTTTTATTAACCTCTTTGGGATGCAGTTCTAATAGTGTGATATTGCTGGGTCAAAGGATGTATACACTTCCCTTTGGGAATAGTTTCAAATTGTTGGCCAGAATGGTTGGACTAATTTACAATTCCATCAACAATGCATTAGTGTCCCAATTTTTCACATCCTCTTCAACATTTGTCATTTCCCTTTTTTTGTCATGTTGCCCATTCTGGTAGGTATGGGGTGGTATCTCAGTTATTTTAACTTGTATTTCTCTAATCAGTTATTCAGATAACTTTTTTCATGAGACTATAGATAGCATTGGTTTCTTCTGAAAATTGCTCATTTATATCTTTTGACCATTTATCAACTGGGAAATGGCTCTTATTTTTATAAGTTTGGCTCAGCCCCCTTTATATTTGAGAAATAAAGCCTTTGTTACAGAAACTTGCTGTATATTTTTTCCCAGCTTCATTCTAATTTTGGCTGTATTAGTTTTGTTTATGAAAACGTTTTGCAATCTCATGCTAAAATTGTCCATTTTACTTCCCCTGATTCTCTTCATATCTTGTTTGGTCAAAACTCTTCTCTTATCCATAGGTCTGATAGGTACATTTTTTCCATGCTCCTCTACTTTACTTATGATAACATCCTTTATATCTAAATCACTTATCCATTTTGATCTTATCTTGGTATGCAGTGTGGGATGTTGATCAATCCTGGTTTCTGCCAAACTTTTTTCCAGTTTCCCCACCAATTTTTATCTCTTTTAGAAATTCCTAATTTCATAAGTATGAAAAAAATTTCTGCATACAAAGTAGAGCAAAAAAAAAGATTATATATGAAACTTGAGTATTTTAAAGCAAACAACAAATTCACTATTTTACTTTCAAATCTGCCCTTATTTTTGTTTCCTGCTAAGTCTCCCTCTGCATTCTTATACGAAAAATAATTCAGTAACTCTTTTTTTTGTAGTGCTGCAAGGTCCTTGCTCTCCATCAAATCACCTCCAATTACAAAGAAGAAAAAGAAAAACCCTTGTAATCAATAAACATAATCAATTAAAACAAATCTGCACACTGGCCATTTCAGAAAATGTATAATTCATTTTAAGCATCTTGAGATGAGAGGAAATTTTGATGACATTACAAATATGCATAGTTTTATAGCTCTTTGGGCATAGTTCCAAATTGTTTTTCACAATGGTTGGACTATTTCATACTCACTAACAGTGTAGTTGTGTACCTATTTTTCCACATCCCCTCCAGCATTTGTCATTTTCCTTTTTTTGTCACATTAGACAATCTGATGGGTATGTGGTAATATCTCAGAGGTTTTTTTTGTTGTTGTTGTTGTTATTGTTGTTGTTTTTGTTTTCAGTGAGGTAATCGGGGTTAAGTGACTTGCCCAGAGTCACACAGCTAGTGAGTGTTATGTGTCTGAGGCTGGATTTGGACTCAGGTCCCCCTGACTCCAGGGCTGGTGCTCTATCCACTGCACCACCTAGCTGCCCCTCAGAGTTGTTTTTATTTGCATTTCTCTAATCAGTAGTGATTTAGAACATTTTTTCCATATGACTGTTGATAACTTTGATTTCTTCTTCTGAAAACTGCTCTATTCCTATCCTTTGACTATGGCAAGTGAGGCATAAAACAGGTAGACAAGTTTCACTAAAAGATGTTTGCTACCATCATGAAGGATGTCTAGTGAGGAGTCAAAGTGCGAAAGAACTTTCCTACATCTATAGATATTCCTGTGTTCAGGTGTTGTACTAATTGCACTAAGGTTTGAAACATGTAAAGCCTCCTAAATTATGTACATAATTATGTGAAAGAGTTAACCACAGCTATATATGGGGAAAAAACCACATGAGAATGAAGAATGTTTGTTGTCTAAACTATGACGCCCAGTTGAGTGGTCTGGGTACAGTTCTAGTCCATCAGCACAAATATCTTAGACACTTGGAATGGATTGGGCTCATAATTAAATGGGAAAAAGAGTGTACACTAGTTTGCTTTTGGGAAATTGTACAATGCTTTCAGTTACCTCGTTTCCATTTTTAAAACATAAATGTCCTTCCACAGTTATACAGCTGTAAAACATGGAATTCTAGCATTTCTAGAGAAAATGAAGTTGTAAATTGCCCAAAGGGCAATGGAGGGATGTATGGCGGGAATGAATGGATTGCAGAAGAAAAGAGTATAAAAGACATTATCAGGGAAATCTTCTACCAGTAAAGAAAATTGGTGGGTAATATAGTAAGGCAAAGAGCAAGCTGAGAGCCACATGCTACATTGATACCCATATAATGAATGTCCTAAAGGACATCTCTGGGGCAGCTAGGTGGTGAAGTGGATACAGAACTGGCCCTAAAGTCAGAGGATGTGAGTTCAAATTCGGCCTCAGACCAAATTCCTGACACTTATTAGCTGTGTGACCCTGGGCAAATCACTTAATCCCAATTGCCTAAAAAGTAAAAAAAAAAGTGGAATAATAGAATGATGGCTTCAAACCAAGATGAAATTGAATAAATCAACAAAAAAGGACATCTCACATCTAATCTTTTTTTGTTCTACTTTGTATGCAGAAATATTTTTTTCATACTTGTAAAATTAAAAATTTCTAAAAGAGATAAATAATGTTTGGCAGAAACCAGGATTGACCAACATTCCACACTGTATACCAAGAAAAGGTCAAAATGGGTAAATGATTTAGATGTAAAAGGTGATATAATAAGTAAATTAGGGGAGCATGGAACAAATGGCCCCCTATGATAGATTTGTGAGATTACATGGACAAAAGTCACACAAGATGGGAGGACATGAATGGGTGATGATCTGTACTCTTGGAGGAAATTATTTGTTATTATCGTTGCTGCTGTTTGTTTCTGTTTGAAGAGGAACAATGACAACTCAGGCTTATGAATTGGATTTAAATGAAACAGAGTTGCACAAATCCAGCAGCCTCAGAGTGAGGCTTCCAGTGTCATTAAAGTCCAGTGCCAAGACAAAAGTCAAAATAACTGGCAATCTCCTGGGATGCAGTGGATGACCTTGGCATCTTGGCTATATTTATGGCAGCTAGATAGCTCAGTGACTAGAGAACTAGGCCTGGAGTCAGAAAGATCTCAGTTTAAATCTAGCCTCAGATACTTACTAGTTGTATGACCTTGGGCAAATCACTTGACTTCTGTTCGTCCAGGAGGCAGCTAGGTGGCTCGGTGGATAGAGTGCTGGGCCTGAAGTCAGGAAGACTTAAGTTCATATCTGGCCTTAGACATATACTAGTTTGTGGCCCTGGATAAGTTGCTTAACCTCTGTTTGCCTTAAGCTGCTGGAGAAAGAAACAGCGAGCCACTTCAGTATTTTTGCCAAGAAAACCCCACAGACAGTTTGGATGTTTGCATTGATGAGATCATAGATGCATGAAAATAATAATGATACTGATAATAACAATTATTATAGCTAACATTATATAGCCCCTAGTACATGTCGGGAGCTATGCAAAGTGTTTTACAAATATTACCTCATTTGATCTTCAAAACAACCCTGGGAGGTAGGTAAAGATAAATTTGCTAAAGATAGGCAAAAAGACAAGTTCCTAAAAAAGACCATTTCTGTGTAAGGGTCATTTCTAAGTCAAAAATTTGGAAGGTGGGGATTGTCTGTATTTATAGTATGTATTAGTCAGTGGATGTGAGAGGAAGCAAAAAGAAATAGCAGTCTTTTATCTAGACATTTGGCAACCTAATTTTCAGACCTGCTCTCAGTCAATCAGCCTTATTTCAAGTTCTCTTCACTTAGTGGTCTCATGAATCTCTCTAGGTTTCCCTGTGCCCAGTCTACTGAGAACTTTAGTCTACTAATTCATAAATGAGTTTTATATAATCCCTTTTAGACTTATCAGTTATTCTCATAACACTATAACTGAGTGCTTAATACTTTCACAGCCTCATTAATGAACCCAGCTAAGGGCTAAGCCTCTTCTAGCATGTCCATTTTTACCAGGCCCAGGCAGACACTAAGAAAGTAGCTGACCCAGTAAATTGAAGTCAAAACCAGGACAGGAAACTTGGAATCTGCTGACAAACAATTCTTTGGGTCCTTACAGAGAAAAAATGACTAGATTAGTTTGATTTATTTCTCTTTAGTTATATATTACAATTTTATAGTGTTAACTTTAAAAGACAATGAAATCATATTCCATTTGCCATTGTGTGTTGATGTTTAAAAATAGGAATGGGACAATCCTGCCTTGGATAATTTCTGAAACAAAATATTTTAAGGTAAAAGATAGACTACATGGTTTCTACTTGGGGAGTCAAATCTCCCAGGCTGAGGCTGAAAGTCATTTGAAAGCTAACAATTTGAAGGAATAGAATCCTTAGATCATCAGAGAAGCTTTAGAAAGCAGACATGCCGAAATTCAAAGTAAATTAAAAATAGTGTTCATTCAAACCAATTTCACTGATCTTCTTAGCAGTAGCAGTCTCCCACCACACATGGTTTTCTCAGAAGAGAGTCCAAAAGTTGGCTTTCACTAACCCAAAAAGAGAGGAAAGCAAAACTTAATTACCAAGCCATCTTTATTTTTAAAAATATATTTTATTGATATATTTTGCTTTTACATCATCTCTGTTGCCCACCATTCTGTATAGCTTTTTTTTTCTTTTCTCTTTTAGGCAATTGGTGTTAAGTGACTTGCCCAGGGTCACACAGCTAGTAAGTGTCAAGTGTTTGGTCTGAATCCGGATTTGAACTCAGGTCCTCCTGACTTCAGGGCCAGTGCTCTATCCACTGTGCCACTGAGCTGCCCCTGTATAGCATTTTTTAAAAAGAAAAATCCTTGTGGCCTTTTATCTTGTTACCAGCCCTTCAGAAGGATGCATTGTAAAGGAGAAGAGGGAGAGGGAGAACAAGAGGAAAGGGGAAAGGTGAGGGGACGGGAAGAGGCAGAGGGAATAATCTGACAATATATACAACATTCCACAGCTGTCAGTGCTCCCTCCCTACCCCCATACCTCTTCAAAGGAATGTGGGGAGGTGTTTTCTCATATCTCTCCATTAGGGCCAAATGATATTCTTTGTAATTTTGAAACATTCATTTTTCTATTGTTCTTGGTTGGTTTTTGCCATCTACATTATTGTAGTCATTATGTATTTTGTTTTTTAGGATCTGCTCATTTCACTTTATCAATTCATGTAAGTCTTTTTTTTTTAATTGAACTTTTTCAAGAGCAACAATCTTCCTTTTCACTTTCCAGCCCCACCCCCAATTGAAAAAGAAACAAAATGAAAACTCTGTTACAAACATGTATAGCCAAGAAAAAATCAATTTCCGCATTGTCCATGTCAAAAAACAGACTCATTCTGCGCCCTAACTTTACACATCTGTCAAGAGATGAGTAACACGTTTCATCACTGGGCCTCTGAGTTTCTAAGTTTTTCAAAGTTGCTTGTCTTTACAATATTGTTGGCATTCTAGAAATATTCTCTTGATAACTGTTTATTTCACTTTGTATCAGTTCAATGCAAGTCTTCCCAGGTTTCTCTGAAACTATCTTCTCCAGCATTTCTTAAAGCACAATAGTATTCAATCATATTTATTTACTTCAACTTATTCGAGTATTCCTTAATTGATGCACACCCCCTCAATTTCCAATTTTTACACCCCCCAAAGAAATAATTACACTTATGTGTGTGTGTGTGTGTGTGTGTGTGTGTGTGTATGTGTGTGTATGCGTGTGCATCCTTAGAGGTTTTTTTTTTGGGGGGGGATTGTGTTTTTCTTTTCTCCTAGGACTAATCCCTTCCTTAATCTGTGTTCCCTCTAATTCTCCCTTCTCCTTTCTCCTCTTCCCCTCCTATTTCTCTGTTGAATGAAATATATTTCTGTGTATTTCTCTACATTCCTTTTTGGTGGTGGCTGCTTAATCATTTGCAATCCCAACAGTATCTCCTCAGTACTTATTCTTTTTTTCTGACTACTTGTATTATCTTTATTTGAATTAAAAGCTGTGGATTTTGGTCATAGTATTTCTGGGCGTATTATTTTTTTTTTCAGGAGGTGACCAATGCATTTTATATCCACTTTGCCTTCTTGTTCCAAGAGATCTTGGCAGTTTAATTCAATATTTTTTGAACTATGATCTCTCTAGACTCGTTTTGGTCATGACTTTCAGGTAGCCAAGTGGTTCTTAGATTCTCTCTCTTCAATCTGTTTTCTAGGAAATGTTTTTGGCTGTGCAATACTTTGTATTTTCTTTTATTTTTTCAGCCTTGACGTTGTTGTTATTTCTTATTGCTTCATGGAATGATTAGCTCCTATTTGGTCCATTCTAATTTTCTGCAATTTTATTTCTTGGGGAAGGTTTTTTACCTCTTATTCTGAGCTGTTATCATCTAAGTTGTTCTTTTAAGGTTCAGACTCATCTCTTGGGTCATTCTAGAATATTAGGCTATGTTCCCACGTGCTCTTGGGAAATCAGAGAGGTGTTCAATGATTTGTCATGTGTTGGTTAAATATCCTCTGTCTTGATGCTCTTTATAGCACTTTCCTAACTCTGGTATCCGAGGTCTGCCATGATTCTCCTCCCTTCTTGTTCATTTTCAAATCATAGCAAAACCTCACCATGCCTAGACTACTAGAACTTGGATTTCTCTGCCTAGCCTCTTTTTTCTTGAAATTCTTATTACTGTCTGACAACCTATGAGTTACCCCAACTGAAAATTCCTTAAATTCAGGCTTTGGTTTCTATAAAAAGAATTAATTCACTAACTAATAAATTCCACATGGTCTATAATTCTGGAAAAACACTTCCCCCCTTCAACTATATGCAGTGGTAATCACTAAAAATGAAGTTATTTTCATAAGTATAAATAGAATACCTACAGCATTTATGAATAAAGTCTCATTAATTGACTTTATTTAGAGGGAAGAGCTAATTACCTCAGGTCTGAATTCTCTAGGACCTTGCTTCTTCAGCTCAGTCATGTTGGGCCCTTCTACTGTTGCTGCTACTGCAGCTTCACCCTCCAAATGGGCTCTGTAGAGACCACTTCCAGCAGGTGCTACGTCCTCAGAAGCTCAGGATCCGGAGACCATGCTTCTATTTTAGCTTCTTGTTTAACAACTGTAATCAATCAGCACTGCCATTGCTTCTGGAAAGGATATGCCAATCTATGATCCAATTGTGCCACTCACTATCGTGTAACTCCCCAGGATGAAACACCCCTCTTTGACCACCACTCTTCTATGTGTGCTATCTTCTACATTATACTGTAAGATCCTTGAGAGAAAGGAAAGTCTTTCTTTTGTATTTGTATTCCCAACACTTAGCACAGTGCTTGGCACATAATAAACACTAAATAAATACTTTTTGTTCTTTCATTGAATGTGAAATTCATTCAACTCATTCATTCAATAGAAATGTGAAAATAATAAACACAGTTAGCATAGATACTGTGAAAGAGGACAGACATGTCTCCACAATTCTGTAGCTCTTCATTCACATAGATGAGTGAGAAAAAATGATAATGATGATGATGATAATGATTACAATAACAATAATAATGGTGTTACAATGATATCTAGCATTCATATAATGCTTTAAGGTTTTCTCAGCACTTTTTCTGTTATCTCATTGGAGTTATATAAATGCTAAGGGAAAATGGATGTCAAATAAACTAAGTTTTAGTGTGTGTATGCAATGCCTTGGATAGTGTGGAAATGAATGGCAGGTGTAAGCTTTTGAGGATTGTAAAAGTTACTCATCCATGGGAGCTCAGTGATCTTTCACATTCTTCTCTGTTATTGCATATGATATCTGGCTCCCAATTCCATTCCACCCCCTACCCCTAGAGGCAACCCCTAGAGGCAAGAAGGAATCTGCATGTCTTGTCTGCCTTCCCCCAGGTATCTGGTATGTGGGTTTGTGGCTAGGTCCTCTGGTTTTCCAGACTCCAGGCTCTGAGTATATAAAAAAGGTTATCTGAGTGATGGTGACATGCATCATGGACTCACCCCAGAAATACACATCTGAGCCTTAACGGCTGAGCTCAATCCTTTATCCTAGAGAAGTATGTAATATTGCACATTGGGATGTAACAGAGAGGACCTTGGCCAGATTTATTCTCAGACATTCTGAGAGTCCTTGCCTAAATCCTTTTCCCTCTTTATGAGTATCAGTTCCATCCTTTAAAAAAAAAGGCTATATGTGGGTAGAGGGGAGAAGAGAAATAAAAATGCTATTTATCATCTACCTTGTGAGGAGGAGGCAAGAATCTGTTCAATAATGAGATCTGCCCTGTGGTTGCTTCTCATATACACAGCAATCCATAAGGCTTCTTGTGGAGAAACAGACCACTGTCAATATCACCAAAATTTCTTTTTAATGATGATGGTGAACATGAAAGATAGCTCAGAATTATTTATAAAAGAGATTTCATGTAAATCCCAAATATCTCTATTATTTTATGATAAGGCTCTCTAATGTTCTCTCAGAAGGGTAGTCACCCTGGTAAAATTATAATCTTCTGAGTCATCTAGGTTGGGGTTCTCCTCCAAATCAATTCTCAATTCAAAACAAAAAAGTGTAGTTCTGAAGATGCCCTCTCCTTGCTTTAACTTTGTGCCTGGAGCAAGGCCAATAAGGTTTTGAAATGCTCTAGCTTAGCCACTTGCCAGTTTTTATCCCTCTCCCCTTTAAAGAGAGTCATTTATACCTAGAAACCTGATGCAGCTGAATTATAGTGTGCTGAAAATGAAGATTTATAAATGCATAGTAAAGATGTAATGCCATAATAGGAATCATAAAATAGCATTATGAAGAGTGGTTGGTGGGTATGCTTGGAAGTGATTTTTCAAGTATTAAATACTGCCTTTTAGTTATTTCAAAATCAAAACATGCTTTAAAAATAGCCATGTGCCAGAGGTCACATTCTGAACCATTTATAAATTGTAATCTTTATGGGACTCTTACCTGAAAGCAGAATAAGAAAGGAAGGTTTAATAAGGGTTGCAAAAAAAGGCACCTTAAGCTCATGAACAGCATTTAAACATATTTGGATAAAGTCACAACCCTTTTCAAAGTATTTTTGTAAACTTAGAGTTTGAATCTTTTGGTGTCTATTTATATTCCAATTCTTCCAAGCACTTCCTCTAAGATGCTTGTTGTAGACATGGCAATTCCCTGAACATCTAGGGCAGTGTTGACAGATTTCAGACTGTAGGGAACTGCTTACTTCTCTAAAATGTCTATAAGCTATTAGTTAATGCACCATCAAAAAAGCCAGCTCTTTGCTTTTAAATGGCCGAGTAGTCAAGAAATCACTGCCCCTCGCGTTGTCTGTTATCATTGTTTAAGATATAAAGACGAACATAGTCAATGTTACATTCCTCCATATCTTCCTCCCACATAAAGTTTAGTCTTTTAACAATTAGCTATCCATTTGCTCTGGCCCATTCTTTGAATGATATAAAGTTTTCTTTATTGTTTATAGAGAACATTGGGTTTACCCTTTGGGCTTGTCATGACGGGGAGGCGGTAAAGTAGAGTAATGCTCTAAGACCATTTGTTCTTAATGAAAGCGATTTGTTATGAGCCAAGGGAAAGTGTCCTTTGTCCTTCTGCCAAAACTGCCTTGCTCTGTCGTCTGCATTTGCTGAGGTTGTACAGATTAATGGGACTACTGCAAGATGCATTAAGACAAACAGCATTAGTAGAGAGACACAAAACCTTCTTCTAAAACAATGCCAAATACCGGTGAACTAGCGTGTCTTGTTTAGAGACATCAATTATGGAACCTGCCTAAAATTATGCTCATTATTCCTAATTGCCTTCCTCAAAATGGTGCCTATCTTGCCCTGTTATCCATTCCATGATAAAATATTCTGTGTTTTGATTTCATTGAGTAGGGAGGCAGAGGGCGTTGAATAAGAATACTGGCATGCATAAGGACCACACAGTTTGAAAATTGTGTCCAGTTTATTTTATATAGAATAAGCTTAGAACATATAATTTCATTTTATATTTAATGATCCCTTTGAGTTTAGTGGTAGGACCACTTTGGGAAACAAATAAACAAATAAACAAACAACCTTAAGCATCCTCTGAGAGTAGCAGGTGTTACAAAAAAACAAGCACTGAAAATATAAAAGAAGGTTATAAACAATCTTGGCAAGGTCATAAGAGATACAGTAAAGATTTTCACATCATATAATTGCCAGACAGTCAGAGAAGCCTGCATTTAGAGAAGGTTGCTGTTTAGTTTACAATATATGCTCTATTTTGGGGGGGTGGGGGTGGGGAGGTATGGGAGAGAGCCCTATATTTTTCAATGACTACTCTGGACATTTAGATTCAGAAATATCAGAGGGAATATCTCTCTCTTTCCTTCTTTTGAATTATATTTGGTAGCTATTTCAGATACCTTTTCTTCCCTTTCTTTAAATTTTGTAAGTTCAACCTTGTTTCTTTTCCTAACCCCTTTTATAAATACTTGGTGAATGGTATTCTTGTATTCAGAGAACAGAGGGAATGGCAAATTTGAATTTGGGGTTTTAACAAAGAAAACTCTGTTACTTTTTTTTAACCTCCCTTTGCCAGCATGGTTTCATGTGGTGATGGTTATATATGCTGAAGAAAATATTAATCTTGGAAAATAAACAATGAAATGATTTCTGCCTAAGGGGGACTTGTCTGACTCAAAGTGGACTGTGAGTGAACCACTGAGGGCAGGGATATCCCAGGTTTTCAACTGCTATCTTCATCATCTCATTTCAGAGGAATGCTTTTTCATTTTATTTTCATGGCAGCAATGATTCATCTAACTCTCTTAAGTTCTGACTGGTTTTGGCCTTGATATTTATAGCCCCATGATCAGAGAGCTCTCCCTCCACTCCAACACCAATCACGGATGTAAGGGAGAGGTGGGAATAGTTCATAATTTTATACCAGAATATTGCTTTAGGCTAAACTATATTGTGGAAGTTGACTTCTGTGAACTCAAAACACAAATTTTATCAAGTATCAGTATAATCTGTAGATGTGATCAGGGTGATTCAACATTGGTGTTTTTAGCTACCTTCTTGTTTATTCCTTCACCAAAGGTTTGTTGCCTACAATATTTCCCTTTGTGTTTTATAACAGTGTCTGTAATAACTAATTTAATGTTTTCTCTAAGTAGACATACTAGTGGTTAAAAAGTCTTGGTTTATCGGGACCAGAGAAATGATTTCTTTGTCATCATGGGGTCATTGTTTTGCTGCCATAATATGCATGACATATTTAAATCCCATTCTAGAAGGAGTACTACTAGAGGTAGAAAGGGAGGGAATTCATCATTTTTAGTCACTGCCTCTTTAATTATAGGCCTCTTTGCTGAGGTCATTCACTTGGGCGCCAATTAGTATCACTTGTGATGGTGCATTAGCTGCCTGGACACATGTCAATGAAGCATAGCACCTCGACTGTCGACTCTCCAAATTGCCATCTGAAGTAGGGATGTTTGGTAACTACGCACCAGATAAAAGGAAGAATCTGGTTAGTAACCTAGAGACTGAGATCTAATTTATAATGGGTTGTGATTCAACAGACCACCAAATAATTTGTTTCTCAGTGTTTTCGTTTGTGACATGCCAGGCAAATATAAATGTCTACACAAAACTGTGAGGAATTATTAAAATGTTTAAAAAGGGGAAAGAGGGGACCAACATGACTTTGCTAAATCTTCATAGACTTCTTAGATTGTTTACATTGGCTACCTAGATGAAACTAGGTGGGACAGTGGATAGAACACTGGACCTGGAATCAGGAAGACCTGGGTTCAAATCCAGCCTTAAAAACTTGTTAGTTTTATGACCCTGGGCAAGTAATTGAACCTCTGCCTCATTTTTATAACTGTAAAATAACGATAATGATGACATTTACCCCATAGGCTTGTTATAAGCATGACATGAGATGTTTGTAAACCATAGTACCTAGCATTTAATTGTTGATTGCTTCTCCTTCCCTAATGTCCTCTCTTCTTTCTTTCTCTCTGTTCCTCTTCCTTTCCTTTGCCTTCTTTCCTCTTCCCTTCTTTTCTTAGTAATGACTAAAGCAATAACCATAGAAGTCAGCTAATAAGACCATCAGATAGATATTTAGAAGACGCACTTCCTTAGCATCTGTGTTTATAACAACAGGTAGAATAGCCTTATGGAGAACAAATATTACCATCAAATATAAATTAATAAATGAAATATGATTTTTACTGGAGATGAGAGATGAATTATAAGATATATAGAGACCAAATAACAGCCACAATAGTAATAGCTTGTAGTTTCATAGTACTTTAGAATTTATACTGTGCTATCTTGTAAGTAGGTAAGTAAAGTATTATGAGTATTCACTTCTTGTAGGTGAAGGAGCTGAGGTTCAGAATGGCTAGATGCTATACCTGAGATAGCCAATTAGTGATAGTGTCAAGACTGGAACCCAGATTTCCTGATTATATATTCAGTCTTCTTCCAGTTCTTACAGGATGATTCCTTTCTGTAACAACAGATGAAACAAAATGGTGTCCAACTTATTTTTAAATAGTTGAGTTTATTGTTGCTTTCACCCTAAATTGGAAAATCTCATAAACATAAGTATGAAATTCTAGGAAGTAGGCTGAAGTCAATGGAGTTTTATGGGAAACCCAAGCAAATCCATTTTGGACATACTAACTTGGTGATTATACAAGTTGGAAAGTGAAAACTCCCAAGTGGTAGATTTTCACAATGCCAAATACTTAAGATCATATTTAGGACTAGAAGAAGCCTTAATGATAATCTAGTGTAGGAGTTCTTAACCTTTTTGTATATCTTAGATGCCTTAGGCAGTCTGCAAAAGCCTATGGACCCCTTCTCAGAATAATATTTTTAAATCCCAAAAATAAGTAAGATTACAAAGGAAACCAAGTACATTGAAATAGAGATGTAATTTTTTCGTCTCCAACTTTATGGATCCTATGGAATCTTTTCATTGACCCTCTAAGACCTGCTAATCTAGTCTAATTTCTTCATTTGACAAATGAGAGACATTAGATGACACACCTAATTTTAGCAGAGCTAGGATTCAAACCCAGGCCCACTGACTCCAAACCTGATTCTCTTTCCACTGTACCACTCTGACCATCATGATTTAAAAAAAAAATAAATTTTCCATTATCTTTGCTTAATCAAATGAGATGTTTGTAAAATGCTTTACACATAGTAGGTGATTCTTTCTCTTTCCCCTTAATTGCTTGCCTGCTTTGATGCTATATTTTTGACATAAAATGTCAAGGGTAAATGAATTTAATAAATTAAAATATAATTTATGTTTTAATATGGTTGATTAAAAACACTGAGGTAAATTTAACAAACTATTTTAAATGTGGCCCCTTTAAAATTTGTTTTTCCTATTATATTTTGCTTTTCTTGTTTTTAACTCCAAGTATACTTTCAAGTACAGAACCTCAAGTGAGCTGTGATTGGACCTAGAAGGGGAACAGAGACTGAGAGAATTCTATAGACCCCTAGACTAGAAACAAAGTCTTATCCAGTCACAAAATTTTATACTTGGAAAGGACCTCAGAGGCTTTCTAGTACAACATTTACTGAAGGCATGACTTCCATTTAGTTAATTGGATATTTACTTAGTAGTCTTTGAGGTCACCTGCAATTCCTGAATAATTCTAAGGTGGGCTGTTTTGTAACCCCGTAAACTTTTTTTTTTTAACGCAATTGGGGTTAAGTGACTTGCCTAGGGTCACACAGAGAAACTTTTTTAAAAAATAATGTTTTTTTTAGTTTTCAACATTCACTTCCACAAGATTTTGAGTTTCAAATTCTCTCTCCTTTCCTTTCCTTCCCCCTCCCAAGATGACTTGCAATCTGATATAGGCTCTACTTATACATTCATAATAAACCTATTTTCACGTTAGTCATGATGTAAAGAAGAATTAGAACTAATGGGAAGAACCACGAGAAAGAAGAAACAAAACAAAACAACAAAGGAAAAGGAGAGCTAATAGTATGCTTGCATCTGCATTCAGACTCCAAAGTCCATTGTCTGGATGTGGATAGCATTTTCCATCATGTGTCTTTTGGAGTTGTCTAAGATCCTTGCATTGCTGAGAAGAGCTAAGTCTATCAAAGTCAGTCGTGGCACAATGTGGCTGTTACTGTGTACAATGTTCTCCTGGTTCTGTTCATTTCACTCAGCATCAGTTCATATAAGTCTTTCCAGGTTTTTAAATAATGTATTGTAGGATTGTGATTCTTAATCTCCTCTTCTAACTGCTTCTGTGTTATGGGAGAGTTAATCCATTTACATTCACAGTGTCTTTCTTTCCATCCTATTTCCCTCCCCCACCTCAGCCCCGTGTATGCTTTTTCTCTCCCCTTTCTCCCTTTCCCTCTTTTCTGCTTTCAACCACCACCAACCTCAGCCTGCCCTCCCTTCTATCAGCCCCCTCCCTTTTCTTTCCCCTTTTCCCTCCTACTACCTATAGGGCAAGTTAGATTTCTTATACCTAACTATGTTATTCCCTCTTTGAGCCAAATCGGATGAGAATAAGGTTCCAACAATGCTCATCTCCCTCCCTTCTTTCCTTCTACTGTAATAGTTTTTTGTACCCTTTTATGTGATGTAATTTACCCTTGTTGCCTCCTCCTTTCACCCTGGAAACTTTTACCAGAAACTTGGTAAACACAGTGCCATGCACGAAGTAGGCACTTATTAAATACTTATTGAATGGAATTGGTGCCCAGGAAGTATGAGGGAAAGGTAAGACAATAAGCATTTCTATAGTACTATGATGTTCCAGGCACTGTGCTAAGTGCTTTGCAAATATCTCATTTGATCTTCACAACAACCCTGGGAGGTAAATGCTATTATTAGCCCATTTCATAACTGAGGAAACTGAGCAAACAGAGGTTAAGTCCAGGTTCACATAGCTAGTGAGTGAGGTCAGATCTGAACTCGGATCTTTGCTTAAGGTCTAGGACCCAATCACTGAACCAATAGCTGTTAGTATGCTTGCTCAGCATTGTGGAGGTTGGTTAAACTTGGCAAAATAAAACGTAATGGGCATCAAGTGGGAAGCCTCATCAAAGAAGGCATGGCCATCAGTGCCCAGCCCCATCTTAATAGTAAACAGACCATAACCTCCCCAGTCCTTTTTTCTGTCTTCTCTTCTCACTGTATTCTCTGGATCCATGTTCTACTGCTAAATTCTCTTTCATTTCAAATCTCTTCCTCTCCCATCCCTTCCACCTTCCTGGTACTTACAGAAACATCATTTTCTTTTGAAGACACTATCTTTATTTCTCTTTGGAATCCTCTCCAAAGGTCATTGTTTCTTACATTTCTGATACCTAGGTTCAGTGGGGAAGTTGGCGTAATTATCATTCCTTGTAGCCACTTTCAGATATTTCACCCAGCACCATTACTTGGCAGCCACTTTACCTACTTTAAAGTTCATTCTGTTATTCCCATATCATTACCACTGTCATATGTGATGGCATAAATGTTTTTAATTCATTCATTCATTCATAGATCTCTAGGTCATCCTCTCCTCAACATTTACTTGCTACCTCTTGCCCCTTGCCCAATAATAAACCCTACCCCTACTGAAATTCTTATAGAGATTCTGAAACTTGGAAAATGGAAGAGATAATTAAAATATTCACCAGAGTGTGCCCATTTCTATTCCAGTGTGGGCCTTTTCATTTTTGTCTTTATATCCCTAGCACCCAACACAATGACTAGCACATAGTAGGTCCTTAAGACATGATTGATTGCATGCAAGGAGATTGCTATTTGGGTTACTTCCTGAAGCAGAAACACAATAAAGAATGTGGTTTCAAACAGTGATCAATTCATTCTCTGCTTGGTACATGTTAGTTTGACCACGGGTAGAGAATTAGGAAAAGGGAGGTGGGGAACTCCAGTCAGGATGTCTTAAACCTTTTGGAAAGAGCAGGAAAATTCTTTTCTCAGAGAGTCTAGGGGGAAACACACACACATACACACATGAATACACAGAAACACAAGAAATCAAGACTAACTTTTTACTAGTTCTCATTTATATCTAGTTCCTGTAGAGGCATCTAGATGGTGCAACAAATACAAAACTGGATCTGGAGTCAAGAAGGTCTAAGTTCAAATTCAACCTTTGCCACTTAATTGTTATGTGATCTTAGACAAATCACTTAACCTCTGTCAGCCTCAGTTTCCTTACATGTAAAAGCAAGAACCTACCTCCTGGAGTTGTTGTGAGGATGAAATATGTGTAAACTTCTTTGCAAACCTTGAAGAACCATAACAATGATGTTATTATTATTATAGAATATTATTATTATTATTATAGATTATTATAGAATAATATAACTGAATGTTATCACAGGTCTCTCAAAACTAAAATCACATATACTTAAAATTTGAAATTAGGATTTAATTTCATGCTTTAAACTCAAGTGCTTGCATGCATTTTTGATGTTTTAAATTGTCTTTACTGAACAGCACAAAGAGATGTATTTATACATTTATATCCATCTTTATATATATATTTTAAATCATGTTTGTGGTTAACTGACAAACAATATTGATGAACCATAAATTTGGTTCATAGATTTTATTCATTTGAGTAAGGAATATATCAACATATTATATGTATAATTCTTCTGTTTCTTTCTTAATAATCAGGTTTATTCTGTTATTTTAAATCATGCTTATTCCCAAGTGGAATATCAGCAGAAATAGAACCTAATCATTTCCAAATCCCAAGAGCTGAAAAGCAGGAGCAATTTGTATACATTTTGTTAGTACTGTAATATTTTCTAATAAGAGTTACAATTTCCCAAAGTTATTACATGAAACCCTATGATTGACGAGCCCTATTGAGATATTCACATGAGTTTTGAACTGCAGGAAAGCTCATCAACATTGATGCACTAAGTGATAAATGAAATGCTAAAACAATGGGACACTTTTCAAAAGAAAAGTTAATCTAAATAAATTAAGTTGGTTATGGAGGAGGGTAGGAATCTTAGTTTCTAAGGTTAAGGATTTATTATTACAATTAATAAGAAATTCAATAAATGATTTGGTCATTCTAAAATGTAACATTCAGGGAAATAGTTTTCTTGCTTACCTAAAATACAGTTGCAAGGTCATATCATGAATAAACACAGGGTTTTACAGTTCATAAGTGAAAAATATTCCCCTATATTGTATTTGAAGCCCACATATGTTTATTTTTATGTGACTTTTTCATAAATACAATTTCTTTCTATTAAGATATATATGTATGTATATATATACACACACACACACACATAAAATTTGAAATGAGGAAAGAATAATGGGATAAAGGAATAATGACTTTCTTTTTCACATTAAAAAATGTTAACTTTTGAATTAGATCTTGTAATTCTTGGCCCGAATCTTCTGATTTGGCTTTTTAAGTGGACACAAAATGATCAGGGAATTGCCAAGATTCCTCTTACATTTTCCATGTTTCAACACATGAAGAATGTCTTCTTATATTCCAACTTATCCTAGAAAGTCATTATACATAAAAGTATCAGAATTTCTTTTTAATTCTGTTTGATGAAAAATGTGGAAACTTGCTTTGATATTTCAGTGTAGACAGCTATCTACATTGTCTTTTCATTTTATTAGCTCTAGAAGATCCAAAAAGTTGCTGTTTTTAGAAAGTTGTTGTTTGCATATTTCCTCACAACCTGAGAAAATTATCTGTGGTTTTCTGACCATGAGATTCTAAAAATAGATCTTGAAGACAGACTCTATCCTAATTACCAAATTTCATGATGAAAATTTTATGCTGAATCCGACCTCAGACACTTAGGCATTTACTAGCTGTGTGACACTGGGCAAGTCATTTAACCTCGATTGCCTCACCAAAAAGCAAAAAATTATGCTGAAAATATTAACCATTAAGCCTTTGTCAAATTAATTATCTAGATCAGCCAGGAAATTTCCTGGTTCAGTGACCAAAATATGATGAGCAAAATTCATGTTTTTTTCCTTTAAGTATTTTTGTATTGACATTCAATATCACCTTAATTTCTGAATATGCCTTTTGTCACTCTTCTGCTGATCCAGCTGTCTCTTGAAAATAGGATTAAAAAAAAGAAAGAAAAGCAGTTTAACAAAACCTATCAAAACATCAATCATATCCAGTAGTGTATGTAAAAATTCCACACTTATAGTTCCATCATCTCTGCAAAGATAGGAAGATGGTATATATTTTTCTTTTTTTAGTTTTAACACATTTTATTTTTAACACACTTTGACACTTTATTAACCTTATTTTATTCAATTTTAAATTTAAATTTTGAATTTTAAATTCTCTCCTTCCCTCCTACCCCTGCCCACCCATTGAGAAGGCAAGCAACATAATTAAATTGTAAATTTGAGGTCTATGCGAAACATATTTCCATATTAGCATGTTACAGTAAAAGAAAAAAAAAACTAAAAATGCAACAAAAGTGTGCTTTAATCTGCTTTCAGAATTCATCACTTCTTTCTCTGGAGGTGGATAGCACTGTTCATCACTGGTCCTTTGGAATTGTGTTGGATCATTGCTTGATTAGAGTAACTAAGTCTTTCACAATTGATCACCATTACAATATTGCTATTACTGTGAGTAGATTTTTTTTAAAACTCATCTCCTTTGCTAAGCTGTTTTGTTATTATAATATACACTGTTTTGGTTTGCTATTGTTGTTTTATCCATTTACATTGCTGTAATCACTGTGCATATAATTTCCCTAGTTTTGCTTATTTCACTATATATTAGTCCATTTAGGATTAAGTTTTCTTAGGCTTCTCTCAATTTTTTAAATTAGTCATTTCTTTTGGCATAGTAACATGTCACCATTTTAATGTACCAACATTAGGTTTAGCCATTCTTCACTCAGTAAGCAGCTACTTTGCTTCCAGTTCTTTGCTGCCACAAAAAGTGATGCAATGAAAATTTTGGTATATATGGGAATTTCTCCCTAGGATATATGCTTACATACTGGGATCTCTGGTTTACAGTGTACATTTAGTTACTTTTACCTACCCCAAATGGACTGGCTCAGTTCAAAGATATACAAATTATCTTCTTTTTCTTGTCTTTCCACAGCCCCTCTCACATCGACTATTTTCATGTTTTGTAATCTTTTCCAAATTCGTGATGCGAAGTAACAGTTTACACTTTAAAGCGATTGTTTCTCCAACAACAGGTTTACCAAAACAATGAAAATTTGCAGGTGAAAAACATTGGAAGTTGTGAAGAGAGTGATTATAGGAAAGAACACTGGTTCTGGAGTCAGAGGACCTGTTTTCAAATTCCTCTTTTGATATTTACTACTTAAGTGACCTTGGGAAAATTATTTAAAGTCCTTAGGCCTCAGTTCGCTCATCTGTAAAATGAGAGGGTCAAACAAAGTGTTCTCTGATGTATCTTCCAGCTATAGGATTTTGTGATGAGGAATTGGACTAGGGTTAGTAGGGCCATTGTGTTTGGAGGAGAAAAGGGCCTTGGCCACCATCAAATCCTGATTTTTATAGAAGAGGAAACACACCAAAAAAAAATAAATAGGTTTGTCCAAAGTTAGACAAACAGAAAGTAGCAGATTTGGAATCTTCAAACACAACCAAAAACACTTCTTCCCACCACTACCCTATGATCTCCTCCTAGAAGCAAGAGTAAAATGAAGGAGGAACTTGAGAAATATTTCAAAAGAAAATTGGATAGAACTTGGTGACAGACTAGAAATATGGAATAGAGGAAAGGAAAATTTTTTACTGCTTTATAAAGTGCTTCATAAGCTACTTCCAAAGTCTAAAGGGATACCAAATATATCACTTAATCACATATGCTCCATGGGCTATCAGAATAGGGAATTGTGATATTGTTACTAAGGAGGCAGAATGATGGAGTTGACATATAACCTGGCTGAGAGTTGAAAGCCCTGTATTATAGTTCCAGCTTTGCCACTAACTAGTTTTTCAACCTTAAAAATCATAGAACCCTCTGGGCCTCAGTTTCTTTATCTCTACAATGAAGGGTTTAGGCTAGAATGACCTCCAATTTTCACTCCTGCTTGGAAATTGTATTGCTCTATAATAATTGTCACTATCGATCCTGCAGCAATTAGCTGGGCAGACCAAACAATAGATCAATCCAAAACTATTTACTGAGTGCTTACTCAGCACTCTCCTAGGGTAGAGAAGATGTAGAAGACACAGTTCAGGAAATAATCCCATTTGGTTGGCAGCTAAAATAGCAGTATAAAGAGATGGCAAGGTGTAGTGGAAATGTTACTAGAATGTTCCCTTATTAATAATCCTTGTCTTGTATTCCAATTCCAGGAACTGGGTGGCTGCTTTGGTCCCTCATGCCTCAATTACTCTTAGTGGTTTTTGAATAGGGGTCATGTCTTGTGTCATCTCATGCCTAGTCCTTTGAAGGAGTGGAGTTGTGTTCTGAACTTTAGTCTGGATGCTAGGATCTGCTACCTTACCAAAGATCTCCCTAAGAGCCTTGCCTCCACTTCGTCTTATTCCATTTCAAGCATTTAAGTGTTTCCTTACCATAAGTATCAGACACTGTGTTAGGCCCTGGAGATACAAGAGCAAAATGGAATAGTTCCTGGCCTCAAGGAGCTTACCTTCTACCAGAGGGAACAGCAAGTACACAGATGAATAAATCCAACATACATACTACAAAATATATTTTTTAAATGGGGATATGGGCACAGATATCTGAGAGAATCAGACAAGCCTTTTTTTTTTCTAATGTGAGACTTGAACTGAGCCTCAATGGACATTAGGGGTTTTAAGAGGTACGCAAGAGAAGGAGGAGCATTCTAGGCTAGTCCAAGCAAAGGCATGAAGGTGGGAGATAGAATATTGCAAATAAGGAATATAACATAGGACAATTTGGCTGGAATACAGAGTGAATGAGGTAAGTCTATGTGAAATCAATTAGAAAAACGGGTCAAATCCAGATTCTTAAAGATTATAAGCCTCAAATAGAAGAATTTATGTTTGTTTTCCCTAAAGGCAATAAGGAAGTACTGATGGTTCTTGCTCAGGAGATTGACATGGTCAGACCTATGCTTTAGAAATGTTAATTCCTGTCTGTTTCTCTGCTCTTGGGATCCTTTTTACTGCCTCCCTCTGCTGACATCATGCTCCTCCCATTTATCAGGTTTACTGCTTGATGCTTGTTTCTAGGACTGGCTGGTGCCAGCTACTTGTCAGTCTAGACTTCCTCCTCTTGCCTTCTATTTAGGCCGCCCCTGACCATCTGCCCCATCCCTGAGGTTCTGTCTGGTCTCCAATTTCCCACCATGCCAAATCTGGCTCATTTCTCTCTTGACAGAGCCTAATTATGACAGATTTTTCTTTGGCCATGAAAACAAAAGTATAACACATTTTTTTTTCTTGTGAATATCTATGAAAAGAAAGTGAAATAGAAAGTTAAGTGACTATCCAATATCAGTAAAGGCAATTCTAGGTCAGAATGCTTATAAACAATATTTCTCCCAGAACAAGTTTCTTGGTTTATGTATTGTAAGTAGTTTACAACTTATGGATTGTCAATGTAATTCATATATGTAAATGCTAATAATAGATGATAATTGCTGCTCCTAGTCCTGTCTTACGGCTTTCCAGGGTCAGGAATAAAATGGCAGAGATATGGGTTTATTTAAGAGTGCCACTGGCAGATATGACACTAGTTGCAGCTTCAGGGAGTATTGTGTATTCCATAAGTAAAATTATCTCTTCTCCAAAAAATGCAACACTTTATATTCACTATGGCTCATCCTTCCCTTTTCACTTACCCACTATTCTTTCAGCTGTAATTCCTCTCTCATTCTTCCCTGAATTCCCACACACATGGTCCAGGATATCTCAGCTCTGGAGTTGCTTAACTTCGTCATGTCATTGCCATAGTCCTGCACATGCCCAGTCCAAGTTTGTGGAGTAGATGCTTTTGCAGAGCTCTAACTAGGGCAAGGCGGCTGTGGCTTTGCCCCAGGTGCTTTCTACTTTAGTGGGCAAAGATTTACTGTCTCCTAACTATAGTGTAGAGGCTTCAATCCTCCTGACTCTCCATTTTCTGTTAGTCTAAATAAGTGTCATGATATGACTCTGTCATCAGGCCTTGGGCCACTGTCCCCGGGCTTGCATTTTTTTATTTGGCAGGCCTCCACCAGAGCTCACCTTCTTTCCCTCTCACCCCTGCAGGGATGTGAATCAGACTCTTGGTGAGGGCGGGGGATAGATTGCTCTTCTCCTAATGTTACTACACTCATTGTCAAACTGTTCTCTGTAACACCATAATCTATTGTTTCTGGTAACAGAATCACAAGAATATATAGAATTTGAGAGTTGGAAGGGACTCAGTGGCTAGTTAGGCCAACTTCTAATCTATAGTTTTTCCTGACATTTGCCCTAAATATGTTTTTTTTTTGCATGATTTATTCCTCTCCCAATCTATTGCTTCTGGTTTCATAGAATCTCTTGAATGTGTTTCTGTCTTTCTGATAACTTATGCCACCCCCCCAACTTCTAGCCCTCTCTTTTTACTAACCAATCTCCCCACTGTAGTGTACTGTCCCTACTGCTACCAGAATAACATGGAACTGCTGTGAGAATCAAGTGTGATAATACATTTAAAGTGTGATTTTTTCCCTAAGACACAGCTCTGATTATATCATTCCCATTTTCATGTCATGAATGACTCTCCATGGCCCACTGAACAAAGCCCAAATGCTTGGTCTGGCATTTAAGGTGTTTCATCAGTTGATTCCAACCTTATCTAACATCATACTCTTTTTTTATCTAACAAAGCCTCCCTTTGGTTTCAGCCAAATTGCATTACTCATTTTATGCCATGTATGAAGCTTAAATTAGCTTACATCTGTAATTTCTCAAGTTAATATGATTTCATTAAATGTTTTCTTCCATCAGCTAGTTATTAAATGTCTAGATCCAGGTCTGTAGCATCCCCTGTTCAACTTAGAATATATTGTTGCCCCTCTTTGCCTTTCCATATCATATAATATGAGAGTAAGTGAATTTTACATTTTTCTTCAATTATTAAAACAATTAATTATAGTTGGATTATGTGAGAAACATCTCTCCCTTTACTTTCCTCTAAGGTAATTGTTAGTCGTACACCATTTGACAATGTATCTTGTCTTGTAGTTTAATAAGAGAGGCATAGCCTCCAACAATAATACATTGTACTTTGCCTTCATCAGGTCTTTTCTGGATTATTGTGTTCAGTTCAGGAAAGAAATTGATAAGACAAAAGAGAGAAGACAGAATGGTGAAGGCCTTGAGTTCATGTCATATGAATATGGGTTTGAGGAATGTGGCATGTTTCACCCAAAAAAGAGAAGGCTCAGGGGTAATGTAACTGCTTCCAAGTATTTGAAAAGCAATTTTATGCCAGGTCTCGCATTGTTTTGTTTGGTCTCAGAGGCCAGAACTAGGAGGGGATAAGTAGAAATTGCAAACAAAAGAAACAAAACGAAAAACAAAAAAATAAAAAACAAAAAGAAAAAGAAAAAAAGAAAAAATAAACAAAAATCAACAAAATGAAACATATTTAGGATAAATGTCAGGAAAAACTAGAGCTTATAAGTGTAACTGACTAGCCACTGAGGTCCCTTCCAACTCTCAAATTCTATATATTCCTATGATTCTGTAAAGTAGAAATGAAACCCAGACTAAAAGCACTAAATCAGATGGTCATATCTTGGTACAGATATTCTCCCAAGACCTTTAAGTTCTTGTTAATAAGTTCTCCCCCCTCATTCCAGCTCTATAGCAGCCAACATGATGCAGATGGGTGCCCAAATTCACAGCTGGACAAAGGACAACTGGGGAACCATCAGGGCCCTGCTCTGTGCCAATCCTAAGACTTCAGTCTCCTTTGAATCAGTGATTGACTGGGGACATTGCCATTCACACCACTTAGATGAGCAGAGTATCTCTCTATTATATTTGGTCTGGTAAAACGGTGGATAACTGAGTATAATCATCTATCCAGGCATTGTTCTCTAATGTTCATTACTCCTTACCATCTGTCCTGTCACTATGTCTTCAGGATCTCTGGGCTTTGCCGTTGGCATGCTACTTTACCCAAAGGACCACTCTTTTTCTTTTCTGTTTGGATCCCCAACACTTAGCATAATCTTTGGTATATAGTAAGCATTTAATAAATATTTTTATTCCATTGCATTCCATACAAACATAGACTCTTAGAATTTCAGAATTAGAAGGGACTTTAGAGTTCATCTAGACTAATTATTCCTTGAAGCATGAATCTGTTCTCCAGTATTCCTAATAAGTGATCATCAAACTTCTGCCTGAAGGCCTCTAACAAGTGGCGTTGTTATTTTATGAGGCACATTGAACAATTGGGCAACTTCCTCAGGAAGTTCTTCCTTATAATAAGTTGAAATCTGTCTCCTTGCAATTTCTACCTATCCAAAATTGTTCTGTCCTCTGAGGACATGGCAAACAAATCTAATCTCAAATAAACATGAGAAATTAGAACAAATCTACATGAAGAAGAATTGTACTGAAGATATGCTATTGGATAAACAGGGTATTCTGGTAAAAAGAAAGTAGAATTAGTATAAATATATATATTATATATTTTATATTGATTTATAGTTATACTTAAATATACATTATATATTTTATATTGATTTATATTTATATATATAAGTCATATAAATTGCATTACATGTAAATATAAAATACACATGTAAACTCAAAAGTTCCCAAGCATCAAATCAAGTACATCCTGATATTTAAGGTAAGTTTACCCACAGTCAGACTTGCTACCTCTAAGGGCATTTGTGTTGCACAGTGTGATGGAGAGATGCATTGGCTCATTCTCTACTGCTGAGTATTTTCTCTAGCCGGACATTGTAAATCTTGTAATTACATGTTTCTTATGCCTTTGACTAATTTGTCACTGATTTATGACTCTTGACAAGCTCATCTAAACATGAAAAGTTGTAGCATGCTAGGAACAGAAATTGAAACCCAACTTCCATGAAGGAGAAAAATCAGAACATTTTCATCTTTGGCAACTGGGTAATATAATCAATACATTTCATTACCTCCCTACTCCTTATGCAAGGAGTATGTTGGAGGCCTGGCTTGGAAATGAAGAGTTCAGCTATTGATCTTTGAGTGATAAATTGTACAATCTTCCTGAAAGCATATGTGGAAAGGGGAAATTTTGCATATATTTCAACTTGAGTGAGGGAGTACAGAAGGCCAGGAGCAAAGTCAGATGGGATTGAACTGATCTACTAATAAATAAAAATTGATATTACTCCAATACTGAAATGGATCCGTGATCATGTTCATGTGACTATTCTCTCCAGTGATGTAGATTGCAATCCAGCAATGGCTGCCCATCCAGCAGGATTACCATGCCCACTCATGTCCTCCACATAAATTTACCACAGGGGGTTATCTCAACAGGTTAGGAATTTTTCTTTTATTCTCAGCAAATTGTATGTATTCCAGGGAAACACTGAATTTTTCCATTGGTCATCCCTTACTCTTCATATGTGACTATCTCATTTTTTTCTGAGCATTCATCTCCTTGACAGCATCCTGAACGCCACTTTTGTATGATTATTAATTTATATGTTTAGGATTTCTTATGCCCAAAATCCACCTCTCTGTAAACTTTTGGGTAAACTTATCTATGATTCATTGAGGAATAAGTCAATGTAGCCATATGATATGATTGGAATAATATTGATATTAAAAAGATGCATCTTTGTTTCAGGGAAAGGTTTTGGGGGAAGGTCATTGAAACTACTGTACAATTTTCCAATCGCAATCCAGTCAATTCTCCTCTTGTTCCATTCACTCATTGTCTGTTTGTAACATGTGTCTTAGTTATATGAGCTTACACTTATTTGCAAGTTCCATAGGCTATCTATCCAATCACAGATAATAGTCTGGACAATGGGAAAACTTCATCTACTACTTTGTCTCCCCCCCCATGTATATAAATAAGCCCGACTTGTCTGAGTGATTATGGATTTGATTTAGTTGGTTCTGCATTGTTCCAGGGCTTTAATCATAATATCATCCACAAACAGAAATATTGACACTCTACCATCCATTGAGAATCCCCCTTCAGCTTACATTCCTAATTGGTCCTCTTCCAGCACTGTGATGACCACCTCTGGTGAACATAGGTCTCTATGTGTTGTGACTTACTTGATATTAATAATCAAAAAATTATCCAAAAAAATTACAGTTTTGTTATGTCTATTATTCAGCTAATCTGGGATTGATCTTATGTCCCTACCCATGAAAACTTCATAGCCAGGGATGATGGAAAAGGAAGTCAACAAGTGAATGTTTTAAAAGTGGGCCTGATTGAATGGAGGGATTGAGACAATGTGCCTACATTCTCTGATCCCCTGCATTGCTATGGATGTTGTCTCTTTTCCCATCTTGTTGATGTGGGTGTTCCCACCAGTAATGTAGACTACAACTCATCCATGGCTGCTCATCCAGTAGGACTGTCATAAACACTCATGTCCTCCACAAAAACTCAACATGGGGACTTCCCTCAACATGTCAGAATGCAGAGACTTGGCCATTTAAACTTTAAAGAGGAATATCCCTTCTTTTTATTGCCTCCCCAAAATTTTTAGGATTGCTTTATAGAATTAAAGAGTAAGCATGAGGTTTCTGTGGTAAGATTATTAGACCTATTCCAATGTGTCTAGAATACTTTATGACTTAGTTCTACCTTTTCTTCTCAAGAAGCTTGTCCTAGAGGACACAGAAAGTAGATAGGCACTCAGAATTCTTGAAGCAACTAATTACACATTGACTTGTTAGGTCTTGCCATGACTGTATCATCCCTGGGGTGGATTCTTTTAGCTCCTCGTTGAATGGTTAGGAAGAAGAACTGACTCTTGGATTTTGGATTGAGTGCCAAAAAGTGGGTGTCTGCCTGTTTTGAGCAGTATTTGAGGACCAGGGAAAATGTCCATGAAGTACTTTGATGTATTTATCTTTTAGTCCTTTCTAATATTATGAGTAGAGAAATGTATATGAAACATAATCCTTATATATGTCTTCAGACACCTTGGTAAAAGGCCTCAATTGAAATTTAGCATAAATGAACTAGGAGGTCAAGTTTTCCTTTACGGGATAGGGGTTGAATCCTTAAGAAAAACCACACTGAATCCTAAGACTATTTAGATTCTGGGTCATCTCCTTGGAAGAGTAAGTCTCACTGGCTTTCATAGATTCTGATGGGGTTCTAGGAGATAGTCTGATAGTCCAAAGTGACCTCTTATGTTGGGTGGAGCTTAAAAAAGCTAGAGACCACTTTCTTGACAGCAATGCCCTGGTCCATATTATTGTACTGTCTACACTAGGCAGAGGTTCCAGACTCATGGCCTGGACCACACACCACCAATTTCTATTCAAATTTAACACTGTTGGTTCTCTGTACCCATTGGCACTAAACATATTTCAAGGAATTTTGCGTGATTTTCACACACACACACACACACACACATATATATGTTATATATATATATATATATATATATATATAGGAGACATGTTATTGGAGGGGAGTCTTTAATATGGAAATTTGTTCCAATGAATTTTTTTTTAAGTCAGCAAGGAATAACCACAATGGGATCTGAAAGCAGCTTGAAATTATAACCTCTCCAAATCACTAAACTCTAAATACCTTTTCGATTCTGCAATATCAATAATAGATATATACACTAACGAAACCAAATAAAGAGGGAAAATATCTCCATGTGCAAAAAAAATTGTAGAAACATTTTGTTACACAACATGGTAGAAACAAAGTGGGTGCCCATCAATTGGGGAGTGACTTAACAAATTATAATGTATTAATATATTGGAATATTATTGTGGCATAACTTATGAAAGAAACATGGGAATACTGCATAACCTAATGCAGAGTGGTAGGGAGAACCATAAGAACTGTTTACACACCAGCCCCTACATTGTGAAGGAAAACAACTTTGAAAGACTTATGAAAGGCGCAGCTAGGTGGCGCAATGGATAGAGCACCAGCCCTGGACCTAAAAAAAAAAAAAAACACCCCAGAGCACCAGCCCTGGAGTCAGGAGGACCTGAGTTCAAATCAGCCTCAGACACATAACACTCACTAGCTGTGTGACTTTGGGCAAGTCACTTAACCCCAATTGCCCTCACCAAAAAAAAAAAAAGAGAGAAAGACTTCTGAGCTCTAATCAATGTGATGATCAGTCAAGATGCCAGGAGGGTGATAAATGAAGCATGCCCCCATATCTTGACTAGATACAAAATGTAACATAGCATTTCTAGACACAACTATCAGAACACAAGTTTGTTTTCTTTGAATATACTTTCGTTATAAGGTAGGGCTTTTATTTGGAGAACAGAGAGAAGTAAAGGTGGTAGAGACTGTGATACAAAAAATGAAAATAAAAGACTATCAATGAAATATTTTTTTAAATGCACAGAAGAGAGCAGAGGGAAATTCAAAGAGAAAGAAACAAACTAGGCAGTGCTGGTTTGCCACATTACATTATTTGCATATATGTATATAGACATGTAATTATATACACATGTATGTAATAATTACACATGTAGCCTACATGTAATAGATTCACAACTGTACATATAATCCTTACTTTCTTCTTTCTTTATGGAAATGTTCAAATTTGTGAATAATTTTTCTAGTTTAATAATAACAATAATTATTAGATAGCACATTGAAATTTCCAAAGTGCTTTGCAAATATTATCTCATTTTATTTTCACAACCATTCTGGGAGGTAGCTATGTTACTATTACCCTCATTTTGGGGATGAGAAAACTAAGGCAGACAAGAGTTCAATGACTTCATCAGGATCATCAAATTAATAAGTGTCTGAGGTTGTATTTGAAGACAGCTCTTTTTGAATCCAGATCTAGTGCTTTTTTGACTGGTCTCCACTGTTACCTCAAAAATAATAAATACATTTAAAAAAGAAAAGAATATGGTGAAGAATCAGTGGACAGTGCACAGGACAGTGATCCTGCTATATTCCAGCCTGGTCTGATTGCATCTAGTTGATGGTATTCAGTTATTGGCACCACATCACAAGAAGGACATTTTGAATTTGGAAAGCTTCTGTGGAGGACAATGAAGATGATGAGACCATGATGTATAAGGATTGTGTGATGGAGTGAGAAAAGCTTAAGCTAAAGAAAAACAGGTATGCTATGGAGAGTGAAAGGACATGGAAACTGTCTTTTTGAAATTTGAAAGGGTGTCACATGATCCCCTTATGTTCTTGGGCCTAAAGGCAAGAATGAGAGTTACCGGGTAGAATTTGCAGAGTATCAGATCTTGGCTTGATGTTGGGAAAACAGACCAATAAGCACAATTTCCCCCCAATTTTCTTTTTTTATACTACTTTATTTTTTCTCCAGTTGCATGTCAAGAAAATTTTTAGCATTATTTTTACAAGATTTTGAGTTCTAAATTTTTCTCCCTCCTCCCTCCCCTCCCCTCTTCTGAAAATTGTACGCAATTTGGTATAATTTATATATATATATATATATATGCAAGCATGCAAAATATTTTCATATTAGTCACAGTTATGAAAGAAAAAACAGATCCAAAGAACAAAAAAAGAACTATGAGAAAGAATAACATGGAAAGAAACATGTTTTGATCTGCATTCAGAGTCCATTAGCTCTTTTCTTTTTTTGGTGAGGCAATCAGGGTTAAGTGATTTGCCCAGGGTTACATGGATAGTAAGTGCCAAGTGTCTGAGGCAGGATTTGAACTCAGGTCCTCCCAACTCTAAGGCCAGAATTCTGTCCACTGTGCCACCTAGCTGCCCCTAAAGTCCATTAGTTCTTTATCTGAATGTGGATAGCATCTTCATTCCTGAGTCCTTTGTGCTTGTTTTGGATCATTGTGTTGCTGAGAAGAGCTGAGTCATTCACGGTTTATCATCACACAATATTGCTTATGCTGTGTACAGTGTTTTCCTGGTTCTGCTCATTTCACTTTGTATCAGTTTGTACGTCTTTCCAGGATTTTCTGAAATCTGCCTGTTCATCACTTCTTATTGCACAATAGTATTCCATTACATTCATATGTCACAGTTTGTTCAGCCCTTCTCCAATTGATGGGCATCCCCTCAATTTCCAATATTTTGCTACCACAGAAAGGGCTGCTGTAAACATTCTTGCACATGCAGGTCCTTTTCCTTTTTTTTTTTTTTTAATGATCTCTTTGGGATACAGACCTAGTAGTGGTATTACTGGATCAAGGAGTATGCGCAGTTTGGTTGCCCTTTAGGTATAGCTCCAAATTGCTCTCCAGAATGGTCAGATCACTTCACAACTGCAACAACAGTGCATCAGCGTCCCAATTTTCCCACATCCTCTCCAACATTTATCATTTTCCTTTTTTTGTCATATTAGCCAATCTATTTGCATTCCTCTAATCAAAAATGACTTAGAGTATGTGTCCTCATATGCATATAGATAGCTTTGGTTTCTTCATCTGAAAACTACCTGTTCATATTCTTTGACCACTTATCAATTGGGGAATGGCTTGTATTCTTTTAAATTTGACTCAGTTCTCTATATATTTGAGAAATGATGCCTTTATCAGAAACACTTGCTATAAAAATTGTTTCCCAGCTTTCGTCTTTCCTTCTAATCTTGATTGCATTGGTTTTGTTTGTACAAAAGCCTTTTAATTTAATATGATCAAAATTGCTTATTTTACATTTTGTAATGTTCTCTATCTCTTGTTTGATCATGAATTCTTCTCCTCCCCATAGATTTGACAGGTAGACTGTTCCGTTCTCTTCTAATTTGCTCATGGTGTCATCCTTTATGTCTAAATCACATACACATTTTCACCTTATCTACAGTATGAGATGTTGGTCTATACCTAGCTTGTGTCCTATTATTTTCTAGTTTTCCTAACAGTTTTTGTCAAATAGTGATTTCTTATTTCAAAAGCTGGGGTCTTTGGGTTTATCAAACACTAGATTACTATGGTCATTGACTACAGTGTATTGCATACCTATTCTATTCCATTGATCCATCACTTTATTTCTTAGCCAGTGCCAGATAATTTTGATGATTACTGCTTTATAAAATAGCTTGAGACCTGATTTTGCTAGGCCACCTTCCTTTGTATTTTTTTTTATTAATTCCCTTGATATTATTGGCTTTTTGTTCTTCCAGATGAATTTTATTGTTATTTTTTCTATCTCCATAAAATAAGTTTTTAGTAGTTTGATTGGTAAACAAAATTTCTTGACAAATATAGCTGTCTAAAAATAGAATGAGCTGCCTAAGGGTGGATACAAACTTTCATTAATAAAATAGATAGCCACAAATCGGGGATGTTATAGAGCAGGGGTTCTTAACCTAAGGTTCTTGAATTTGCTGCATTGATACTTTGATACCTGCATTCTAATATAATTGGTTTTCTTTGTAATCTTATGTATATATTTTATGCATATAAAGACATTCTGAGAAAGGTTCCACAGGCTTCATCAGATTGCCAAAAGGGTCCATGACACAAAGCAAAAAGCTAAGAATCCTTGCCATAGAGGGAATTCTTGTTAATCACACATTTATTAAGCACTTACTATGTGCCTGGCTCTGTGCTGGGCCTTCAAGGGCTTCAATCACTGCCCCCAAGGAACTCCCTTTCTAATGAGGGAGGCAATATGCATATACCTATGAACATACCAAATATATACAATGTAATGGATGGAATACCAGGCTTGGAGTCAGGAAGACTCATTTTCCTGAGTTCAAATCCAGCCTTAGATACTAACTAGCTGTGTGACGCTGGGCAAATCATTTAACCCTGTTTGCCTCAGTTTCCTCATTTGAAAAATGAGCTGGACAAGGAAATGGCAAACCACTCCAGTATCCCTGCCAAGAAAACCCCAAATGGGGTCGCAAAGAGTCAGATACAACTGAAACGACTTAACAACAACAACAACAGAATGGAAGGTAGTCTAAGGGGAGGCAGGAGAATCACAAAAGGTCACATTTAGAAAATGGAATTTGAGTTGAGTTTTGAAGGACTACAGGGAGATTAGGAGGTAGAGGTGAGGAGAGAAAACATTCCAGTAAATAAGCACAGACATGGAGTGTGGAATAAGGAACAAACAGGCCAGTGTAGCTGAATTAGAGAGAATGTGGAAGGGAATAGAGTTTAAAAAGACTGGAAAGGAAAAAAAAGGCCCAGGTTATAAATGGTTTTAAATGTCAACCAGAGCTTTTAATATTTGATCCTGGAGGTAATAAGGACCACTGTAGTTTATTGAGTGGGAGAATGATAGGTCAGATATGTGTTTTAGCAAAAAAGACTTTGGCAGCTGAGCAAAGGATGGATTGGAGTGGGGGGTGGGAGCAGAAGTCTACCTAGGTATTTTATGATTATGATTTCTGATATGCCTATTAGCTCTGAGATTTTGTCAGTTTGCGATTCTATTATATCCAAATCAAAGAAGTTAAAGGTCTTTCTATGTTCTATGCTATTCAAAGCCTTTCTTGATTATCATTTCTCTTTCTGGGTGACACTTTTATAAATACATTGACCAGATATAATGCAAACAAGGTAGTGAGAAGTGTGGAAAACATGGAAGTGAGTTCTCAATTTTTGGAACTCATCCAGTGTGATTTGATAGTCATTTGTCAGATATGTAGGTGACCGGGGGGGGGGGGAGGGATAATAGCAATAGGAGACATATTAGGCACTAAGCCAGTTTTAAGACCCAACGAATCTAGAAGCTCTATAGAAGACAAATAATGGAACACAACTTCTATGAGAGAGAGGAGAGAATGAAAAACTTTCAGATTGGATGACCTTGTTTAACTTCTAAAGGATCAAAATTATTTCATCTGGTGAAATTGCTCCTTCCTTGGTCTAGTACATATCTTGTCATGATTTTCCTTGAGTTTAGTACCCTCAAGATCACCTGAATTTCTTTTCCTACTGCTTACCCTTAAAAATTCAAACATGTAAGGGCTAATAAGCAAAAAGAAAGAAAGAAAGAAAGAAAGAAAGAAAGAAAGAAAGAAAGAAAGAAAGAAAGAAAGAAAGAAAGAAAGAAAGAAAGAAAGAAAGGAATCACCTTTAGCGTACTGCAGTCACAAGAAACATTGGATGAAGGGACTTTGTTTCATAGAGCTGACATGTGCTATGGTGGGCTTCCTCCTGAAGTTTATAAGGGATTACTTTCCTCATATAAACACTATTCTAAATACTTCCCCTAACAGCTCCCTTGGCAACAGGGCAACCCAAAGTTTCCACTGCCTTTCTTTGTCTTACCTGCTGTACTTGCTTTCCCCCCAAAACTGCATGGGAATATGTGGGTTGTAATCCCTTTTCAGGGTTATTATACTTTACACGTGTGGAAGACTATATTCTATTCAGTCATACTACCACCCTCTCTCAAGTCAACTCAATTTGTCCCAAACACAGTTATAGTCACTTGTGGCTCTACATGGTATGATAATAGTAAATATGTTTCTGTAATACTTACAACTACCATGGCAGCATGATGTGATGGGAAGGTAACTGGGATTGGAATCAGAAGACTTATGCTGAGTCCTGGTTGTGCTACTTGCTTTCTGTGTAACCTCAGGCAAGTCATTTCACCTTTGTGACCCCTAGTTTTCTCATCTATAAAGTAAAGAAAGTAGATTATATTTGAATTCTAAAAGTCCTGTCTACCCCTCATGCATAATTCTACATCTAGAAATTTTTATATATAGATGCCAGAAGTGAAATTGACTTCATGACCCATCAATTTCCATTGAAATAACTACAATACTCATGCTGTTACATATAGCTATGATTCTTTTATTCAACAAATAAAAATGGAATAATAGAGACTAATTTTAGTTAGATTAAGCTAACCAGAAACTTCAAAGAATTTGGAATTACACAACTATTCCTTATTCCTCACTTTTTGGAGGGGTTTTAATTTTTTTCAGGTCACCTGGGTCCTGTTAAATATCTTTCAATAGGCAATTTGTAAAATGAATCCTTGCAGCTTGATGAAAATAATGCTTCTTTAAAAAGTGAGCAATTTATTTCTCCCTTTGCAAGGGTCATGAGCCAATAAGATCTTGGATTTTCTTATTCATTTTAAATATAAATAATTTTTAAAGTCACTTCTACATTTTAAAAAATGACAAATTAACCTTTTTAGTGAGAGGGAAGTAGACTATATTATTACCATCAGTAATATTAAAGACAATAATATATTTTTTTGAAATACTAAACCAATTCGGGAAGTCACTAGATAGAAGCAAGTCAAAATAAACAATTGAAAGAAAATATAAATAATGTTTTATGTGACATCTGCATTATTATATGCAAATAAGGGGAAAATCCTGACTTTTACAAGAATCATGTAGCTTAGAATTACATAAACAATTCATCCACTCAAACTCTCCATAGATTTAGACACCCAGTATAAAAAATCCTGCAAATGTGGTATTAAAATACATTCCACAAAAACAAAGGAAACCAATTAAAATGTGTAACACTGTCAACACAAAATTTATATGCTTTAATTTCTGCTGATTCTAATAACATCACCAATTATTAACACTGAAAGAGTTTTAGAAATCCAACTTATATTTTATCATTTACGGGCATGATTTTCTTTTTTTTCCATTCCTATCAGCTTGGGTCCTATAAGAAGACAGGCTGCTTTCTTGACTCTAATCCTCTTTTTTCTAGTGTTCCTGCATAGCAGTGGTGATTCTTACTGGCAAAACTGAAAAAGGCTGAATATGAAAACATTTTTTTCCACCTAATGCTTTTAAATGTTACTATTGTTTCTGGAACTTCTTGCTCCTTCTTGTTTTAATTTCCTTTACAAAAATAGCATAGGATACCTTGGCTAAATGAATAATATTATTAACAATAATAAGCTAAGAGGGATTTTGAATCTTCACCCAGAGAGCTGTAGATTTAGGTCACATAGGAGATTATCATTTCATGTAATGTTAGGGAGAAACTGTAATTTTGACATTTTAATAATTACTTTTTTATTTTAACTGAGAATTTGCCTATTACTCCCTCTTCCCTCAAGCCCAGTACAAAGGAAATCATCATCCTTCTGATAATTTTGTTAATGAAATTCATTGTTTATGCTGGAATCTACTTCTAAGTTGTAAAGAGATAAGCAAAAAAGTGACAAGTTGTAGCGGAAGCCTAGGAACAGGCAAATTATTTCTCCTCACTAAAATCATAGGAGAGGAAGGAAATGTCCTTCAGGTCTAAAGATATCCTTAAGAGAGTCAGTGGGGTCTATCAGAAACAGCATGGACCTTGAATCCAGATGTATGTCCTAGTAGCAGCTGTCATTCACTTTTGGGGGAAAATCACCAGATTTTTTGGACCTCAATTTTTCCCTCTACAACATGAGAGTAAAGGGCAGCTAGGTGGTGCAGTGGATAGAGCATTGGCACTGTTATCAGGAGGCCCTGAGTTCAAATCTGGCCTCAGATGCTTCTTAGCTGTGCCCTGGGCAAGTCATTTAACCCGATTGCCTTAAAAATAATAATAATAAAATATAAAAAGTAAGAGTATTTGATTAGAATAATGTCTTTTATTTATTTTTTAAGCAATCAGGGTTAAGTGACTTGCCCAGGGTCACACAGCTAGTAAGTGTCAAATGTTTGGTCTGAGGCTGGATTTGAACTCAGAGCCTACCTGACTTCAGGGCCGGTGCTCTATACACTGTGCCACCTCGCTGCCCCCTTAGAATAATTTCTAAGAACCTTCCCAGCTCTAATACTAGTTGATGTTCTTGCCTTTGTTTAATTGTTAACAGGACTCTTAGAGATATATATATTTATTCAAATGACAATGAATATAGCCCTGAAATATTGCACCTGCTAAGGAACTTTTAAAAACTTACAAAGTTTCTGTAAGTGAATAGATAGCTGGAAGAAAATAAGGGGAATATTGAACATCTGAAAATGTTAGAACAGAAGTTAACTAGAATCAACATTGAAATAAAGACTTAAAGTATTAAAGTCTTCTAATACGCTAAGATTAGTCTTATACAAAGGGCAGTTGGGTGGTGCAGTGGATAGTGTGCTGGGCCTGCAATCAGGAACACCTGAATTCAAAACCAGCCTGACATTCACTAGTTTTGTGATCCTGGGCAAATCACTTATCCCTATTTGCCTCAGTTTTCTCATCTGGAAAATGATTTGGAGAAGGAGATGGCAAAGTACTTCAGAGTCTTTGCCAAGAAAACCTTAAATGGAGTTGCAAAGAGGTGGACCCAACTGAAAAATGAATAACTGACAAGTCATACACAGAGCCCACTCAGAGCCCAGTTTGCTGATGAATGAAAAAAAAAAATTGGTCAGCTAAGTCAAATAATTTTGAACATTACAAGTCTGCTCTTATTCTTCTAATTCTGCTCATTAATAGCTACTCATTTATTTCTGCTAAGCATTTTTCTCTCCCTTTGTTTTCCCTTTAAAATGCATTTTTTTCCTGAAGAAGAGAATGTTAAATTCCTAATAATAAAAAAAATGATGACTGCTTGATTTACCTGAATTTTAATGGTTATAAAGCATTTCATATGAATTATTTTATTTGATAACATTCTAGTGTGGAATACATTTCTCACATTGTTTTCTTCCAGATCATCATTGAAAACCCAGATTGAGAGAAGGAGTCTAAATAGATTGACAAATAAATAGACAGGTAGATAGATATGGATGGGTCATTTGTTAAGTGCCAGGGATACAAATATAAACAAGCAAGACAGTGGGAGATTATTGTGCAATGGGGAATGGTGAGAAGATCACTAGGAAGATGGATGGTGAGATCAATCCAGGGTTGGGATCCCATTTGATTTAATCCTATCTCTTTTCCAAGTGATCCTACCTTCCACAATCCTGATAGTTCTTGTAGTGAGTTTGATTAGACAGAAGTCTTTATATTTTCCTAAGCAAATGTAGCTTATGATTTCTCCATAACATAATTGTTCAAAATACTTGTGTTTCTCCTCCAGTTATTCTTTTTCCTTCACCACATACAAGGTTTGTGCTAGGCTTTGAAGGAGATACAAAGATTAGAAAGAGCATGGCTTGCCTTCATAGGGATAACAGTTCAGTAGGCATAATGCACATTCTAAATTGAATCACTTTTCTTTGTCTTTTTCAAAAAAATAAAACTGATTTAATTAACTAAAAGAAGAAAGGGAGGAAATCTTGATTTACTTTTCAAATTAATTGTAGTTCAAACTGTAGGTGCTTTTTAGGGATTTATGGGTTCAGAGCTTCTCATATCTCATGAAGTAGCATTCAATTATCTTCTTTTTATTATTTGGAATCTACCCAAATTTTCTGAGAAAGAGGACTGAAATGGGTATCTTAGTAGAGAGTTAGAAATTATTTGAGGCAGTGGTGCCTATTCTGAAGAAATACATGCAAAAATATATAAAAATCAGGTGCCTTAGACCAGAAGGATGACATTAAATGGTATTTCTTAATTTGTAGAAACTTTAAGCCTTTCTACAGGATTGTAAAAGTTTCCAACTACAGTGATTACAGCTACTCATGACACCCTTCTTCTTTTTATCCAACCTCCTATGACAACCTTTCCCCTGCCTCAATGACACACATAAATCCAAGAAAGAAATTCATGTAAATTTCATACTTGCTTTAAAGAGAATAGGGAGCAGAAGTTTTTCTTTCCTTCTTTTTTTCTCTTCCTATGTCAACTATTATGAGGTCTTAGCTTAATTTTAGCACCTGACTACCCTCTATCCTTCCCCTTTTGTGCTCAATTCATCTCTAATCAGGGTAGCTAGGTGGTTCAGTGTATAGAGTGCAGGGCCTGGGGTCAGGAAGACTCAACTTCCTGAGTTCAAATCTGGCCTCAGATACTTATTAGCTATATGATCCTGGGCAAATCACTTAACCCTGTTTGTCTCAGTTTCCTCCTGCCAGAAGGAAATGGCAAATCATCGTAGTATTTCTGCCAAGAAAACCCCGAATGGGATCATGAAGAGTTGGACACAGCTGAAAAATAACTGAACAACACCACCTCTAACCAAGGCCTCAATTTTGTCCTATTTTGCCATCTTTGTTAGAATTTCATTAAAGACAGCTGAAAAGATATTCTAGGACTTTTGTATCCATGGGTAATTAATCAATGACATGTTTCCATGAGGGGAAAAGTATGGGTACTGAACCTCTACTTTTTATTTTTTAAAAAAAGAAAGAGTACTAAGTCCTCTGTCTCACTACCAGAAAGACAATTTCAACCACCCAGAAGTAAGCCACGCAAAACTGCTGTCATAAGATGAATATTTTCTACCTTTGCTGTTTTTCATCTTTCTATGCTGCATTCTAGAGCAAGTATGCAAACAGAATCGTAACCTTTGTAATAGGAAATCTGTCTCCAGGTACTGCTGCTGTGCTGTCAAAGTCATCCAACTAGTGATATTGATGGGACTTTAATGATAGAAATTAATTACAGGGTTGAGGTATTTCACCATCATGAGCCACCATGTTGTCACATTGCTTTCAGCTTCGGTGCCTCCTGTCACTTGTCCCTCAAGAAAGTTTTGTTAGTAATTCAAGTGTGTGTATGTTTATCTTGACATGAGTATGTGTGTGTATGTGTGGTGTGTGTGTGTATGTGTGTGTGTGTACATGCTTATATGTTTGTTGGGAAATTCTATCATGTGATCATAGATTATAATGTTCACTTGATGATCATTTAAACATTTAGACCAAATTTAACTTTACAAGGCCCATCAATCCCTTTCTGGTGACCTTTATAAGTGATCTATATAGTGCTTTCAATTCAAGACTTATAGGGTTTGTTCTTTGCATTGGTTTTACAAAAGAAAAATAACTATAATCATCTTAAACTTGCCCTTTCTACTTAGATAAGATGTGCTATTGTTTTTACATACTAGATGAGGCTACTTTTTAAGTGCAAAATATCATTCTTTGGCTAATTACTGGTGATTTTTATTAAGAAGCAAAACCCTTTATGGGTAAAAAGGGACCTTGCGGTATATATCATCAGGGAATAAGAAATAGAGTGTAAGGGAGTGCAAGGAAATGAAGCAGATCTTACCAGGAGCACGGGGACAAGTGTTTCAAGTCAGTGCCCCTGAACTGAGAATTATATGGAATTTAAATGATAACCTTAATTTCATTTGGAAGTTAGTTTCACAATTTAAATAATTTTAGGGCAGTAAAAGGTCTTAAGCAGGGGTATTGTGAGGCTTAAATTAGATGACTGATGTAAAGCACTTTGCAAACCTTAAAGGTCTCTATAAGTGTCATTAATTACAATAATAATAATAATAATAATAATAATAATAAGCTTCTAGTTACCATGCCTCCAGTTTGGTGATGACTTCATTTCCTGAGCCTACTACTGCACTACTGCTGACCTTAAACATTATTTAAAGAACATTGAAAGCACGTGTTAGTAAATGTTTAACAACGGGTCTCTCTGAAAAAAAAAAGATGCATATGCTTAAGTTTAATCTGCATTATTAAAACTTTCTTAAATCTAGAAGTCAACAAAATAATAAACCAATCTCTTATTTGTGCCAATTTCTGAAGTACAATTGCTCACACAGAAAATTTAATTAGAGCTGACTTTGGAAGACCCCTGGTCTAGCCATCATCTCCTTATAGAATCACATGATCCACATCTGGGAGGAAGTTAAAGATCATCTTGTCTAAGACCCTCATTTTATAGGTGAGGGAATTGAGGCCTGGAGAGACAAATGAAGTTTTCCACTGTTATATACATAGTAAATCACAGATCCAGGATTTTAATTCATGCCTTCTGGTTCCAAATACATTTTCTTTCTACCACATCTTCCTTCACACTCTCACCCCCATGGCAGACCATCATACACTTTCCTCTTATTCTCTTTACTCCTTCTGCCCTCACTTTTCATTTAGGCCTCTCTTCTTGATGGTCTGCTTCACCTCTCCTCTCCTGGCCCTCTTGACTACCTAAGCCTAGGAATCTGTCTGACTCTGTGGCTATGGTCATCTTAACCTCACTTTTGTTCTGGTTGTAGATTTCTTGGCTTAACACAAAAGGATATTGGAGGGTTAGAGTGGTAGAGAGGGAAAAAAATCTTTTTGAACTTATACTCTGTAGCTCAGGGTTCCTATCTGGTAAACTGATGTTAGATTGCAAAAGCTCGTTCCAAAATGAGATCATTCACAATAACTTCCTATCTCTCTTCCCTCAGGCAGAAGGCCCTAACACAGCTGCTTATCTGTCCCCACTTAACACCTAGTAGGATATAACCTCTCATACTATCACAAGAATCTCCATCCCTTTCCCAGTAAACATACAAACACACACACACACACACACACACACACACACACACACACACACACACACACCCCTCTCTACCTATGTACCTGTGGGAAGTCTCTAGGATGAGGTTATAGTTTTATTTTTTGGATTTGCCTCCAATTTTATTATCTTACTGTTGAGAAAACTGAGTTCCAGAAACAGTGCATAACTTATTCAAGGTTACACAGCTATTTAGAGTACTTAGCTTGGAATAAAAAGATCTGAGTTGGAATGCTATCTCTCTCACTTAGCAGCTGGATAACCCTTAGGCACTTTATCTTTCTTAGCCTCTGTTACCTATTCTGCAAAATTAGAGAAGTCCAATAGAATGACTCAAAACATAAGAACCATGTATTTCTGGATAGTAATGAAGGAATACTCAACAATAAAATAAGAATAAGATAAGAATTCAACTTCTTAGAGTTTTATAAATAAAATCAGACCCTAAATTATAAAGGAAAGGGGAAGGAAAAAAGTTGCTGATATATAAACATTTATTTTTCTATCCATCATCTCTATATACATATATTATAACGAGGAGCTACAATGTCAGAGGAAGAAAGTCAGTAGGAAACCCAATAATTTTATAAAAGACAAAAATTAAGAAAGAATCCAGCTAAATGGTATCATAGCCTCTAAAAATCCTCATATCACTATAGACAAATATACATGATATAGGTAATAAGCTAAATAAAGATCCTAATCCAAAGAGGCAAATTGTACCAAAGGTACTAAAATGATAGGAAAAACTCATGGCTGGGATAAGACTTTTAAAGTATATACCTTATTTAAAAAAAAACAGAATGAGTAAAGGAATAGTGAAGTGGCATTGTACATTAAAGAGTTATACCGAGGAAATCCAGGAATCTAATGGAGTAAACATTAGAGATAGTTTGAGTGGAGATTAGTGGAGGAAAAAAAAACCCAAAGTCTGCAGAATATGCTATAAACCTCTTAAACAGAAAAGGAAAATAGATAAAGAATTTAGAAAGTAGATCACAGCACTATCACGGAAATATGATTGATTAGCAATGGGGGAGAGGGAGAGGGGTTCTAATTCTCTGGGAATCTGTTGGAGAGCTCTCTACCCAAAACAGAGTCATTGGACTGCCTTCCTTCCTTAAGAATCAGGTCAGCAACAGAACTCAAAGATTAGCTATAAAAGGATATAACCAAGTTATATAACTGTCAGTTAGTGAAAGCTCTGAGCTTTTGTCTCCATCAAGTTTTTCTGGCCAGGGTTATCTTGTGTTCCTGTTTTCCGGTACTTTCTATGCTCTGGTACTTCTATGATCTATCCTGGCTTGAATTTCTTAACTATATTTTAGTAGTCTATTTTGACACTGCGATTCCCAATTACTATCTTTCCGGCATTGTCCTTTGCCTTGTATCAATGTGTGTAGTGTGTATAGGGTGTTCAAGGAGGACTAGCATCTTTAACGTGAGGGCTTGCTGAGATCTTTTCAGGGCTGCTCATCCACCTTTACTGTCTACCTGGCGCTCAACTTTCACCTGTGGCTCCACGAAGCTGTAGCAGGTACAGCGGCCATACTCCAGTACCATCTGGGCAGATTGGTTAAACCTTTGAGGGTAACCAACAGGCCTCAGACCCATCATTCAGTTAGGGTAGTGTCTACCCCAAGCATGTAAAGATGGACAGATAAGGAACAATTTGTTGCAACAGCCATGAAAGTGGCTGAAGCAGGCCCTGTGTAGTACTTAGAGCTTGGTCAGACGTTGAAGATGCCATGGTCATCCACTGCATCACAGGTCAGTTGTCTTGGGTTAAATAAAGGACAAACAACATTGTCAATTCTACTTATGGTTGAGGGTCAGTCTATTATGGTTCCTGGGCAGTATATTACTGTACATCAACCTCCTACAAACTTTATGGCTGATTGTTGTGGCTAGGCTTTTGCGATCCAACCTCAATTTACCAGACATAAACCTAGGGCTTTAGAATCCTAGTTTAAATCTCTTTCCATTCCACTATTCTACCTCTCTCATATCCTTTTGTATTAAGCCAGAAATCTACCGCCAAACCAGAAATGTGCCTGAGAACACCACAGCCACTAGGTCAGATAGAATCCTAGGCTTAGGCAGTGAGTTCAGTACTTTATTAGTTATCCCTAAATTAGCCATAATCATAACCATGGTTCTCATGCTAGCTAATTCATAGAAGCTAAACCTGGCGCTCAACTTTCACCTGTGGCTCCACGAAGCTGTAGCAGGTACAGCGGCCATACTCCAGTACCATCTGGGCAGATTGGTTAAACCTTTGAGGGTAACCAACAGGCCCTTTTAAATCAGAGAAAAAGTATAACAAACAATTCCTCTCTGTACCTTTTTTTCTATGATAAATTTAGATATCCTACACATGTGTGTTTGGGGTTTGCTATCCAGAGGTAATGATAGGGAGCCAAGGATTGTGTATGGAAGGACTGAATGGGCAATCCTGGCTTAATTCTGAATAACTTGTAATCCCTGGAATATTGTTACATTCCCTATCAAGGATGGTTGCGGAAAGAATAATCATAATAGCTATAATTACTATTTTATACTTTAAGGCTTGTATAGCACTCTGCATATGATAGCACATTTGAATTCATGTGACAGGAAATTCCTCAGTTTCTCCCTCAGGCACCAAATCATTTATCAGCCTTTCTGTCTCTGGACTTGAGCTGTATCTTGTCTTGTTCTATGTGATTCATGTCTTCTCTCGGTTGATTTAACCCTCTGCCACCATGACACTTTGAATTTAACTTTCTTAGTATGATCTTATTGAACAATTCTGCCAATAATTTGATGGCTTATCATGAAGCAAAGCTTACATAAGGCTACAGTTTGCATATCAATATAAATATGAAGATGTGCTGGCATGGGTTAGCAGATTTCTAGGACTTGGAAGAGGTTTCCATGTCTGGTGTGAACACTCCCGTCAATGATTTTATTATGCCATAGCTACTGCTCAATCCTGCTGCCCATGATCACTTTCCTGGTAACTAATTCCATTCTGCCTACTCCTGCCACTAACACCTGGCAGAAAAAAAAAATTGTTGTTTGTCCGGGCTGCACATCAACTTCCTACAAACTTTACATACAAGCAATAAAGTTATATGCAAATAGTAAGCTCATGAAATGGAAATATCATTCCTAAATTCATTTTAGTTTTTAGTTGTTTAATAGCCTCTTAGATTGAGATTCAGGGAGGATGAATCAGCCAGAAATTAATTACCAAAAAGAATGATCAATTTATTAAGAGGACCTACCAAACATACAAGATTGTTCTCAACATTTACACTTCCAATAACTTATACTGGGTCCTCCTTCCCTCCACTCTCATTTGTGCTTTTGCAGGATCTGCCTCCATATCTAAAATGTTCTTCCTCCTCATCTTCTCACTGAATCCCTTACTTCCTTCTAGATGCAGCTCAAGTAGCATCTTCTAGTTGAAACTTTTTCTGACTTCCCCAAATACTATGGCCTCCTTCCCTACCTTATTGTTGTTCAATTGTTTCAGTTGTGTCTGACTCTTTGTGACTCCTTTTTAGGGATTTCTTGGCAAAGATATTGGAGTGGCTTGCTATTTCCTCCTCCAGCACCTTTCATAGATGAAGAACTGAGGTAAATAGGAGTTAAGTGACGTGCTCAGGGTCACACACCTGAGGCCAGATTTGAACTCAGGAAGATGAGTCTTCCTGACTCCAGGATTACTACTCTACACACTGAGACACCCAGTTGCTTTTCCTACTTACTACATCTTTATCTTACACACATATATACTACAAAAATGTGTATACATACACATGCTGTCTCTTCCAATAGTGTGTAAATTCCTTGAGAGCAGTAATTATTTCATTTTTGTCTTTGTTTTCCCAATGCTTGGGACATCATAAGCACTTAATAAATGCTTGCTGAGTTTTTGATTGATTTAAAAGGTTTTAGTCATTCATTCCTCAGTGTGAATTAGTTTAATCAAATTAATTTTCCTCACTCAGTCATGTCCCTTATGGTTTAAATTCAATATTGACACAAAATAAGACACAGACTCATAGGTCATTCAATAGTCAACAAAAGACATTTACTTAACCATAGCAGGAGAAGGATATTTACCAAGTATAAGCACTGAGAACACTCCTAGTTGGTTTATCTGGGTGAAGCTCCCTTGCCTTCATTCTGCATTGGGATCCAACAAGCAAGCTTTCAAAAATGACTCTCCCAGAGCTCCCCACACCCACCTCCCTGAGAGAATGAGAAAGAACCTGTCAATCATCTGAACCCTTAGTCATATGAGGCAATCAAGTCTGGGAAAATGTCTCAGTACCTTTTAAGGAAAAACTAACCTAACCTACATGAAGGAGAGGGGTTAAGATATTGCTCCTACCACACCCTCTCAACATCAACTTGTGATCAACTGCACTGAGAGAAAGGAATCAGTGATCAGTGGGTTGGAGAAGTTAGGAATTTGGAACATTGAGCAAGAAACACTCTGGAAGTTATGCTTGTCCTTTCCCTAAAGTAGAAATTTATCAATGGATAGATTAATAGTGAATGAAGACAGTGAGGACTGCAGATAAGGAGCATGAGGAGGTGAGAGGGGTATAAACAGAAAAGTGGGAGAGTTTCAAGTGTAAATGTCTAGACAGGTATTTTGCTTAGAGATAACCAGGAAAGAATTGGGATAGAGAATGGACCTGTGGCTTCATCAATATAAGGAACTTCCAGATGAGAAAGCTCCCTCTACCAATGTAGGTCAGTACCTTCTTTGTAACTCCTTGTCTTAGTTCTCTACAGTAATCAAGTCAAACTCAAAGATAAATGAGACCACTAAACAGTAATAAGGATCCTTGCTGGGGGCAAATTGACTTAGAAAAGCAAACATTAATGTTATCTGTTTTCTATTCTATTTTTATTTATTTTATTAAATGTTTCCCAATTATATTTCATTCTAGTTCACTTCTGGCCTAGAGCACTGAGAAATTCAGTGACTTGCCCAGGGAAAAATGATCAGGATGTGTCAGAGAGAGTACTTGAACTCAGGTTATTTGGACTCTGAAGCATGCCATCTATTTTCTAACATGCCACATTGTGCTATGAAAGGCAAAGGATATTATCTTATCCTTCTCTTTTTCTTTCCCCTTTTGCTTTCTTCCTTGTCCCTCCTTTACCATGTAGTCTCCTGCTCCTAGGACCCAGACCTCAAGCTAGTTCTATGGATAAGCTAGTACAATGTAATAGGTTAAATAGGCTTTTGACACTAGCTTGTAACCCTTGTGACCACTGATAACATCACCTTGGTGTAATGTGTTCAGTGATCCAAACAACCACCTTGCAAATTAACTCTTGGAGTACAATATGTTTTTAAGCCAGGGACTATCTCCTAACAGGCATATCCATACATACGTGCGCACACACACACATACACACACACACACACACACACACACTCACACACACACACACACACACACACACACACCTCAAATCTAAAAGTTTTAGCAATTAAAACCCAGAGAACTGGGCATTATATTTAATTTTGGACAGTCAGGATCCAAACAACAATACCAGGTTCTCCACCTTTAGATTAGTAATATGTAAAGAAAGAACATGAACATATACTTGGTATTCACAAATTAAAGGAGCTGACAGAAGGTAGATCTAGCTTCCTTGGTATGCAAGACCATGGAGCTGCCATTTCTTTTCTTTTTTTCATCTGTTTGTTTGCCATTGACCATAGAAATGCTAGAGCCTGCTTTCTGTCTGCAGCCCCAGGCACTGTATTTTTCATGGAAATGTCTGTGCGCCTGTCAGTATATCACAAATGTACCAGGATTTTTCTTTTTTCTTCCTTCCTTCCTTCCTTCCTTCCTTCCTTCCTTCCTTCCTTCCTTCCTTCCTTCCTTCCTTCCTTCCTTCCTTCCTTCCTTCTTTCCTTCCTTCCTTCCTTCCTTTCTTCTTCCTCTTCTTCCTCTTCTTCTTCTTCTTCTTCTTCTTCTTCTTCTTCTTCTTCTTCTTCTTCTTCTTCCTTAACACAATTCATTTTATGTTATTGACTGAACAAAAGCAGCAAACTTACAAGAGATCAAAGGGGGCCTTGGTCAGTAGGGACTGAATTACAGAAATAATCTCTTGCTAAGGAACTGTTTATATGATCTCTCTTCTTAAAGACTTCAAAGGGGTTTGACTACAAAGGTCGAGGTAGGCCTAGCATCCATAACTTGGGTTGGTGTGCACACTCCTAAACTGCTGACCACTATATTTTGAAGTGCAAAAGTCAATGTCTCCTCTCATTCACACACACAAAAAAGAATATTGAGGTTAATTTGCTTCCAAAGTACATAATAAATTTCAGGACTGAAAATGGTGCAACAAATATTCCTTGGCTCCTCAGGTAAAGCTTAATTTTATTTTACCTAAGAGATAATAATAATTACTATGAAAATTCATGGCAAAAATGTTGTGCTATTGGAAAGCAAAAACACTAGTTTATGTATGCATTATAAAGACTCTAAATTTTCCTTTCGGAGTCCAAATTGCAGGGAAGACATTTAAATAGCAAGAAGGATGCCACAAAACTCAGTGAAGTTTAAATTGTGTAGTATACTTAATCAAATTGCTAAATTATCTTTGTTGTTGCTGTTCAGTCCTTTCTGATTTCATGACCCTCTATGGGGTTTTCTTAGCCAAGACACTGAAGTGGTTTTCATTTCCTTCTCCAGTGGATTAAGGCAAAGAGAGGTTAAGTGACTTGCCCAGAATTACACAAAAAGTGAGTATCTGAGGTCATATTTGAACTTAATTCTTCCTGAGTTCAGGTCTGGCGCTCTATCCACCAAGCCATCCAGCTGTCCCAAAAAGTTAGTGTTCCTTATATTGTTGTTGTTGCAACAAAGTCAGTCTTTGAGTTTATCATAGTATAGAACTTCAGTATGGAAAATCTCTTCAATGTTGCAAACTGGCAAATCATCTCTAATTTAGAGAGATTACTAAGGACACTGATTTAGAAAGTTGCCTAGGCCCCTTCGAGATTAAGTGTCTGGCTTGGGTTGAGATAGCTAGTATGTGCTGGAGGTAGGACTTGGTCTCCTCTTCCTTACTCTTTCTATTATATCATGCTGCTTCTCATTGTTATTATTACTACTCAGGGTGTATTGGGTGTTCAGGAAGGATTAGAACCTCTGCTGTGAAGGCTTACTGAACCCTTTTCAGGGCTGCTTATTGACACGTGATGCCCACCTGCCACCCAACTCTCACCTCTGCCTCCAAGAATCTGTAGCACGTGAAGCAGTCACACCTGAGTAGAATCATCTTAGCAGATAGGCTAAACCACGTTAAGCATAACCAAAAGGCCTTTGGTGAATTAGGGGGATGTCTACCCCAAGCATGTGAAGACTTCCCTCCTTGGAAGGGGCAGCTGAGAACAATTTGTTCCAAAGGCCATGAAGGTGACTAAAGCAGGTCCAGTGGAGCACTTAGAGATTGGTCAGACATTAAAGATGGCAAGGTCTCCATTGCATCTTGGGCCATTGCCAGTAGTCTTGGCTTTTTGTCTTGCCACTAAACTTTGATGACTCTGAAACAAAGAGTGAGGCTGACAACTTTGAGCAACAATGCTTCACTTAAATCCAATTCACGTATAAGTAAAGACAAAATGAAGGATGAGCAGCATTATTGCTACTCACCATAGCATTTCAAATTTATACAGTCTTGCATGAAATAACGCAAATTATAGCACCTTCTGGAAGCTTGATGATAACAAAAATCTACTTTCCAGATATCTTCTGTTGTATGACTCTTATCTTCATTTCATGTGACTCTTGAACATGTCCTCCCATAAATTCACTGAACTGGGGGAGGTCTATCCAATTGCCTGGAGTTGTCTTATATTGTCTTGATTTTGCAGTTAGAATTCTCTGGAATCGTTCTCCTAATTCCCTATTGACATTAACAGATGCTTAGATTTCAGTTACTACTCTTTCCCCTCAAAGGACTACAGGGATTATGAGTAGGCTATAGATAGTGTCTTTCTAAGCTCACGAGTGTGCTTCCCTCATGACTATCAGTTGATGACAATTAGTTAGGTAGACTTAATTGGCTTTTAGAAATGAATATTTACTAAGGTGCAATAATAAGAATACTTCACACATAACATCCCCCCTCCAAATACTCAAAACAATCTGTGACCTTCTTCTGCCAGTATATACACAGTCCAGTGGAAAGTGGGTTCAGGCTTAGAAAGCACAAGATTCTGACCATTCTTTGGCTAGCCTCCTCAGCATCTTGTCCATAAATAATGTGAATTTTTTTTTCTCAGCTCAGCATAAGGAAAGCTACCTTTCCTCCGTGTATTTAATTTGTTCCCTGTTCCTGGTTTCTGATCCAGACAATGAGTCACCTGTTCCAGGGAAGATACTAGGTCTTAGATGCCAATGGGAAACTCTCAAATCTTTTAACCCTTCAAAGTTTGTAAGTTGTCTTTTTGTGGGGGGAGGGAAGAGGAAAGACTCAGGCTTTTTTGTCTCTTCCGTAGACTCTATTTTCTGCCAGGGCTTGGCTGGAATGGCTCCCACTAATAAGCTTCCAGGCAGCTAAATTCCTGGCTTCTAAGTTGACTTGCTATTTTATACAAAACCTATAAAGCATGACCAAGTACCTTTGACCAATCCAAATAAACTTCCTAGGGAGTCTCACTCTACTTCATGGAATTACTTTCAAGAAATTCTAAATTGATCAATGACTTTTCATACCTGGCATAAAACCCTTAATTGGTTGGAAGTGTCCAGGTCTTGTTCACACCTAGTTTGCACCTCTGATTGACTAATGAAATTGAGATAGTGTTCTGCAATGATAAAATGTATGGGTGCTAAGTGGGGTGGAGTGATTGATTTATTGGCTTAATCAACTTCCATCCTTCTGTATGGATACAATTGGAGTGCTCTGGCTTTCCATTGGTTGTATTTTACCCTCTCTACATAACTAGTCCATCTTTTTTATTTTTTCTAGTAATACATTTCTTTGATGATATCCTTAGGTCACTTCTCCTACCTGATACCTCATTTGTCATGTGTTGTAGTCTAATTATGCATACCACGGGCCTTTCCACTGCTTTTTGGGTGATGACGTATTGTGATAAGCAAAGTTCTAGGGAATATTTCACATAAGTAAGATTACAGATCATTCGAGTACTGGAGTACAGTTTGTAAAGCACCTCCCTTACAATAACTGTGTAATAGTACAATCATTATTTCCATTTTGCCTATGAGGAAATGAAGAATAAGAGAAGTTAAATCATAGGATAGATTTAGAGCTGGAAGTGACTGTAGAGGCCATCAAGTTAAAGACCCTAATTTTATAATTCAGGAAGCTATGGCACAGAGATGTGACTTGCCCAAGATTACCCAACTCTTATGTAAGTCAGCATTTGAACCCAGGCTTCTTTACTCAAAGTCCAGAATTTTATCTACTGTACCAAGTAGTTTGCCCCACTGAGGTAACTCACTAGTTACCTCAAGTTCACGAGTCTAGTAAATAGAAGAGCTGAGTCTTTTAACTTCTAGTCCAATGTGCTTTGTACCTCACCCCCACTACTTTTCAATAACAAAGAAACAATGAGTAAAGTGGTCATTTCAGCTATCTTTTTTCCTGGAAACCAAATAGCTTTCTGAAGGTACAGGTAATCATGAGAGCTTCAACTATAGTGTTGACCTGGGTGTCAACCCAAAAGATATCTTTAAGGTTGAAGCTATGTCAAGTAACTCATACAAATATTTTTATAAAATACTGATATGCACAAAAACATTTTCCAGGTCAAAGTAGTGTGCTGGTGGGTGGACCCTTCTCCATACTGAAAATGTGTGATCTGGTGACCCAGCATTTCAAGGCTCTGATTAAGTTGTGGTGCTTGCTAGAAGTAGCCTGAGGGAGTATCAGCTTAAGTTATTAGTGCTTAACTAAAGCACTTAGTAAAATTACTGTATTGACATAGCCATCAATTTCATTTATAAAGAGTTGCTTTGGTGGGTTTGTCTCCCCTGTCAATCAGTCCTAGCCACTAGACAATTAGGGAAGGAGCAAAAGAGCCTAGATGAGAGGGAACAAAATAGTGAAATCCAATTATTGAATGTGACCACATTCTCTCTGGAATTAAAAACCTTTTTTGGTGACTAAATCACTAATTTCACCATTATTCCTCCTTAAAAAAATTTAGAGGCGGTTTTGTTGGCAAAGATATCCTTATACTTACAAATAACGGGTATTTAGGACCTCTGCCTAGTTGATTGCTATGAGAGAGCTATACATCTCTAAAGAAGGCAATACATAGTAGTTTATAAGAACCCATTCATTGTGACCATATAAAAGATGGACTTAATTGTAAAGACCAAAGGTGATTTCTGCTCCTTTGTATTCATTCCTCCTCCTTTCAACATCAATATGTCTTTCAAGCTTTTGGGAAAACCTTAGCTATCTGGAAATCAGATATCTGCTAGGAAAGAAATCCAGCAGTTACTAGCAATGACAGCATCCAAGAAGAGCCTCAAACTTCAATTTTATGCTCACTATAGGAGTATGGTTGTTTGATGAGGTAGACAAAAACAGAGGAATGCTCTCATTTTTCTGAAATACCTCAAAGAGGACAGCTAAAGCGACAGGGCCTAGAGGGAAGGTAAGGGAGAAAAGGGGATAGAAGGAATTCATTTCAGTTTAACAAGCATTAATTCAGTACCTACAAAGTACTAAGGACTAAGCTAGGCACTGGTGACACAAAGACAACTAAAACAAAATTGTTCTTACCCTCAAGAAGCTTACATTTTAAGGGACATCTATATTTATTAATAAACTAGTTAAAATACATAAAAAGTATGTAGAAAATTAATATAAAGTACATACAAAGGAACTTCTAAAGGGAGAGAAGGTAATTAGAACAAAATGCAGTCTGTTAAAAATAGAGTAGGGGTGACAAAGAACTCAATAGAAATTTATGGTAGATAGATGAGATAAGTTGACTAGTAAGAGCAGAAAGAGCAGTGAGTGGTGACCAGAGAAGGGAGCTTTATTGAGCCATGTGGCTCTGAGTTGTTAAGTCTTTCACTGCACCCTGGTAATGTTGATTTCATTATCAGTCCTTGAACAATAGGTAGAAAACAGAGTGAGTAGAGGAAGACATGTAGACAAATGAAGAGTCCCTGGCCTGGCCTAATAGTAAAGGCAGGGGTTGGTGGAATACTGGGAACTGACCTCCAATTCTTTTTTTTTTTCAGCCCAAAACAAGGTTTATTAAAGATCTGCCATATTGCCAGACTCTTGAGGAGTCTAGGAGTCTGCAAGTATTGGCTAGATTCTAAGAATCTGAGCAGTGGCTAGATTTTAGGAATCTGAGCATTTTAATGGAGACAAGATGAACTTTATATACAGAAAGACTGTGGGAGGGATCTAGGAGTGGACAAGAGGAGGGGTCTAAGGAGATCTGGATGACAGTGGCCAGTAAACTGGGGTGAACAGGACTCCTGAGACCTGGACAGTGGAGCCTAGCTAGGATTAAGTGTGGGAAAGGGGGGGGGGGGGGGGGGGGGGGCGCCATAGGGAGGGCTAGGCTGGGTTAAGGGTAATAGAATTGGGAGATTAGGAACTGGCCTCCAATTCTCAGCCACATCTCCTTTCCCCTAAGGTTCACTTCAATATTTTATGGACTACCTCCCATAGGGTGGACAAAGAGGGTCTTAATTCCTCTGTTGATGGCTCTTGTGGAAGGGATATCAAACAGATAAGGAATCCTTAGTCCTACATAAGGTCAGAAGACAAGAATAGATATTTAAATTGGTATCAGTAGCTGTGGAAGTTAACAACAATTATTAGAATGAGTGACAAAAATTTGAAATAACAAAAGAGGTGATGAGCAGTTGACACTTTGATGGTAGAGGAGGAGGGGAACCAGTGAGTGAAAGATCAAAGATAGAACAACAGTGCAGCACTTTATTTTTTTTAAAGAGGGGGTGGTAACTAGCTGCTGCTTATACCTCAGTAGGACTTGAAGTGACAGTGCTTAGAGGTTAAAACCTTGGTTATTTGAAAGCCTGTTTTTCTCCAGCATATCATTTATCCTTTGGAAATATCAACTAAGTGAGGCCTTACTGTATACCTTTGCATTTTCCCCCTTGAGCATAGCTAATACAATTATGAATCTCTTAAAACGTATGTACACCTGAAATTTAATCTTTTATCATTTCTCCTGGTATTCCCTACTCCTTCTTTGTGCGAATCAAGGAATCATATACTTCACAGCAAATTTTTTTTTTCCTCCCAAATTAAGTTCAGTGAATCCCACTCGGCTAATTTGCATCATTACTTTTGTCTTGCCAACACATAAAGAGAGACAGCTATCGAAATCAAAGTCAGCTTCTGAAGGTAAATTGCTCAACTCAAATAATGGGTTATAGTTTTAATAGAATAAAAATTTGTGGAAAAAGAGAATTTAATTGGCAGTTTGCTAGTATTGGCAATTACTCTCTTCTGTCCTCTTATTCTGGTTATTTATTTATCAAGTGCTACTACCTAAGTTATCTAATTTGTTTTGACATTTTAGTTTCTAAGACTTTCAATAGTACTGGTGGTTATGGAAGTTATTCTTCTTACACTAAAAAAAAATGTTTCTTGGGAGTTCTTGCTGCATTTCTGTGCGGTGGGCAGCTGCTTATCATACCTGCTCCACAAATGAAAGCAGTAATAATAGTTATTGAAGTTATTTGTCCAATGACACATTATAAATCAGTGATAGAAATGAAGGTTGAACTCATTATACCAATGCCTAAGTTAAGGCTTTCCTTGAATTTTTTTTGTGTGTTCCACTTTGAATGGGTATTCTGGAAAATATCCTAATATCCCAATGGAGCTTCAGTCTCATGAATGCAGACAGTTTTTGTGGTGATACAGATTGTAAACCACCCATGTTTGATAATCCTGCATGACTATAGATTATTTCCTCCCATAAATTCACCATAGAGTTTGGATGTGGGGAGGGGGGTTGTCTTGAGTTTTCTTCAAAATGTATGGATAGTAGTGTGAACTCCATTCACACTTTGTACATCAGGCCACATTTCCTTGCTCCTGCTATGTGGTTGGTCCATCACTATGGTTATACATCCTTTACCCTGGTATGCTACCCCTCATTAACAATTTGTAGGGATTCTCTATTATAAAAAGGAAGCACGAAGTTCAATTTTGTGAAGTGAGATAACTGCTATGAGCTAAAGATTTCTCCTAGTAACATCATTCCCTATAATTGTTTTGTTTGCCTTTATCTCTGTAATTCACATGGAAGCTCATTCACTGACCCTAATGATAAAAAACAAAACAAAAGAAAACAAAAACAAAGCAAACAAACAAACAAAAAAACCCCAACCAACCAAACAAACAAAAAACAAAACCTGAAAAAGGGCTATGGGTGCCCACACTGCCTAAACTTTCTTTGACAGTGTCATATTAGTATAGTGGGGGGGGAGGGGAGGAGAGGAAGTGGGGGGGGGAGAACCATGATTGTGAGTAAAAAAACAAACACAGACACAAAAATACACCAAAACCACAACACCTAGGCTCTAGGGTAAGCTAAGATCTGCTACCTAATAGCGACATAGCCTTATTCTTGTGGTACTCTGTTAGAAGTCTCCCAGAAAACAGGCCCTGTATTGACTACACTTGAAGCCTGGTCATTCAACATTTTTCAGAAGCTCTTAACTGTGCAATCATCTGGCCCAGACAACTTTCTTTGTTTGGAGGGACAACATGATTGATTTTATCAAGTTCTTTGCAGAAATATAGGTAAATGATTCCCTTGATTTACCAGTCTAGTAACCTTATAAAAAGGAAACCGAGGTTAGTTGGATATGACCTCTTTCTGTTAAGAGCATACTGGCTCTTAATGATCACTGCTTCCCTTTCTTAATGTTCCACAACCATTCCTTTAGTAAGTACCACTGAATAGAATGACTTGAATCATCACGAAAAATTGTTCTCTTTTTGTGTGCTCTCTTTTGTGTGCTTAGAAGCTACTTGAAGGTTTAATACTTATTGCCTGAGGAGAGAAATTCATTTACAATGAATTTCAGATTAGGAAGTTTAAGTGTCTTTCTCCAGTGTCCATGAATTTATTACGTTTTTGAAAGCATTTGGTTATAATAAATAGGTAAAAATGATATAGATCTAGATATAGGAATTTTAAAAATAAGCATTTATCTTACAGAGGCGATTTGTATGATATAGATTTTACTTTAAACAGATATTAAGAGCAATTATTAAAACAATGACCTTTCCAAAAAAGAAAAAAAATCAGGCAATATATGTGCTAAGCACTAACATGTATAGAATAAGAATTCATTTCAAATGTATATTGTACATATACAATATTTCTTTTTGATTTTCTTTGTCATTAATGTAAAATTTCTTTTTCCTGTCATGCTTTTGTGTCACAACTATACTATTCATTGCCTGTGTGAATTGGAATAGTCACTGTCTCTCTGAGCCTCATTTCCTCCATCAAATGCTTGCAATGGTATTTGTACAACCTGCTCCACACATTGTTGTTATTGTGGGGGAAGCTGCTATTCATGAGGCAAGGAGTCGGGGGTGCTGGTAAATGTTTCATAGCTTGTTTGGGTGAGTGGGTGGGAATATTCATTACACACTTCTAAGTTTAGTCTATCTCAACATTTTCTCTATCTTTTTCTTAAGCTTAGACAATCAAAAAACAATAAATCAAAATCTGAATTGTGGCATTTGCCAATTTCTGAGATGCAATCACTTTGATCAGATCGCAAGAGCCTGATAGGGCTGGTCCCAGCACACCCTTGTGCAGAGTGCTGTGTGAATGCTATTATTAAGTACCAAAATATGTAATTAAATGTATCACCATTTAGAAGGAAGAGAGAACCATGTTGACTTATATAGTGTCATCTTGGTGCTAGAGTTGTGGAGGACTCCCCTTCCCACTTCACACTAGGGGTAGATATCTTTTGACTATTTTTGTCAGCTGTGATGACTCCTTGAGGGTAGGGGCTGTCTTTTGCCTCTTTTGGTATACCCATCGCTTAGGTAGTGCCTAGCACATAGTAGGCACTTAAATGTTTATTAACTGACTTACTGACTGCCAAGAATAAAAAAATTGTCAAAGAGAGAGAGAGAGAGAGAGAGAGAGAGAGAGAGAGAGAGAGAGAGAGAGAGAGAGAGAGAGAGAGAGAGATAGGAGAGGGGAGGCAACATAAGATACTATAAAAGAGGCTTGAATACTCACCTCATTATGGATTATAATCACACTATGATTCTTTATTACTTAGCATGTATAGGAACAAAATGGTCTATTCCATACTTTATTGATACTGAAATATTGATATTTATTGTTTATTATTTCCTCACCTATGCTTGGGTTGACTCTTTAGTCTAGAGTTGAAAATAGAATTGTTTCATAGAAATGTGAGGTGGGGTGGAATTGAAGAAATCTAAGTTGGAGGCAGAATTGAATCACTGGGAACCTACTTTGGCTATTTAGGAGGAGGCTGGCAATCCCAGAGTAATAAAGCAAAGCAAACCTCATGGGTAGATAAAAGACGCAAAATGTCAAATATCCCTACCTTTAAATCCTTGGTGTGCCAGTGGCTGGCTAGTTTTTGTGCTAGATTTGTATTACCAATGTGTGGGACAGAGACCACTTACTCAAAAATAAAAACAAAGTCTTAGATACCTGGAAAGCAGAAAGGAGTTTGTGGCTTTCTCATGAGAAAGGGTACCCTCTTAGTTGCCATTGCGGGCCAGGAGAGTATGAGTTCCGTACAGAAATCAAGGCTTATTTATACCCTAATGCAAATTCCTCTTCCCTAACCCCCTTCCCCTTATCCCATTGGCTGGGCTTTCAGGGGTACAATCTATTAAAGGATACACAAATTTGCCCAGAGACAAGAAAAGGCAGGAAGCTTTTCAAGGGCAAGCAGTTCAGCAACAACCAAGAACTATTAACAAGAGCCATTGACCCCCTGAGGAGGCTTCACTTCTGAGAGATCATCTCTCACCCCAATGACGGCTTCACAGAAGATTGATCCTCAGGTAGGCCTTCACATGCCTATAATTTTACCTCTGTGTTCAATGATGCAACTCATTTTATTTTGTGCATACTATGGATACCTGCATTAGGGGCCCAGTTCCATAGCACTCTTTAATCATTGGCTAAATGTGGCTCTCTCATTCAGCAACATTTCTGTCAGTGTGGGAAAAACCCGTCAAGTGTGACAAAATTTGAAACAGTATGGAGCCATGCCAAACTCTATAATACAATCAGAAAGAGGTTTATCTAAAAGGATGTTTAGCAGTATTAACTAAAGCTAATCTTATCAGGGCTCATATCCACAGATACACATATAATCAGTAGGGAGTCCTTGTGGGTGGAAGTTGAAAATAGGCAAATTTCAGTTCAACACGAGGGTAAAATTCTTCAAAATTCAAAGGACTGGACAAAAGTTGAATGGGCTTTAACTCTAATATTCTACAGTTGTACATGCAGCTTTATATACACGTTAGTGAAAATAGATTCAAGTATAGAATCTAATACTTGAAAAAGGTTATGTTTTAATAGACTTTAGAGAATTTCAGATATCTAAACTGAAAAAGGAAAAAAATAGATTATAAGTGAAGCACAACGCAATCTAGTAACCATTTATTAAGCACCTACTAGGGGCAAAGCATTGTGCTAAATTCTGAGGAGAGGCAGTACAATGAAAAACAGCACTGCTTTCAAGGAGATGACATTCTACTCAGAGCAATACAATTTGTAAAGAGATATGAAAACACAAGTGGAGAGAGGAAAAGTCAGAGATACAAGTCTACAATATGCTGCTGTAGGAAATGGGAGAAAAATCACAGTGTATCAGAATCCTCTAGCCGGCACAAAAGTTTTTAGTTGGCATAGTCTGGAGGGGGAGAGGATGTTGAGATAAGGTTAAAACAATTCCTGTACCATAATATTTCTGAAGCCCATTTTTACTTAAGGAATTCATGCCCTGAGGAGACATGATAGTCGAAGGTTATAATAAATCCTACATACTAAAATGGGCTTGTGATGATAGATTAAGTGAACTAAGAAGACCCAGGGAAAGCTGTAAAGAGAACCAGGAAGTTCATTTAAAAAGTTCTGTTCAGTGAAGAATTCAGATGAGAAGTATTTAGCAGAAAAGTTTTAGGAAAAGATGTAATTTAGGTTAAGACTTTTATACTTACTGGCATAGCCTTGCTGGGGAAAAGAATGTTTCATAGCCATTAGAGAGAAGCCAAGTTGAGTGTGCTACAGAAAGCTTCACAGCTATTGGCTTAAGATGCTAAATGAGGATAGCTATAGCCTTCCTAGTAGGGGGAACAAATTTTAAATTTCCTCCAATGTATGGAGGTTGATTTTCAGATTCTATCTGAAAAGAAGACATGGAATGAAGACCATAGCTGAGGCACAGAAGGTGGCTGAAAGTTCTATAGCCGCTCTTTCTTGGGGAGAAGCTTTGCAATCACAGCATCCTCAGTACACTGATGAAGTGGCTCAAAATGCTGGTGAATGAGCTGCAATTACTGTATCACAGATTAGATGACTGAAAACAGCCAGAGTTACCTGTCAAGGAGCTATGGAGAACATGCTCTTAGATAGGGTAGCAAAGAACAACAACTATTGGAGAGCAAGTCTAGAAGAATTGGTGAAATCAGTGGAAGACATAAGTAGCTGTATAGTATCAGAATCATGAGTAGCCCACATGTTTAGATACTTATCCTCACCTGTGTATATGTTCATGTGTTTCTCCTGTGTTGATTTGCCATACTTAATTGAAGAAGACTCTTTCCACTGAAGGTGTTTGTATTTGTGTGAGAATGATGTCAAAATTCATGGAGGAAACGTTCTGTTTTTATTTCATTTATATTGTTATTTAATTAAAATTCCATTTAAAAGTAAAATATATTCATGGGGGCTATGAACTGTGATGTAGAGAGTATTTACCAACAAAATATGTAGAATCTGGGTAGCTCCCAGTGAGGAAGGGGGCATATAGATTATTAGTAATAGTAACAATAACAATAATAACAATAACAATACATTAACATTTATGCAATGCTTGAAGGGTCTCACAGTACTCTAAATATCATCTCATTCAATCCCCATAACCCTCTAAGGTAGTGCCTTTATTATCCTAATTTTAAAAATGAGGAAACTGAGGCTGAGGAGGAAAGCTTCTTGATGGTTTATTGTTTCCTTCATTAGATTGTGAGCTCCTGGAGAACAAAGGTAGTCTTTTGCTTCTTTTTGTATCCCCAGAACTTCTCACATTGCTTGGTACAGAGTAGGTGCCTAATGGATACTCACTGGTTGATCAACTGTCCAGGTTCACACAGTTGAAGGCATGGTATAATATTTTCAGTCTGAATTTCATAGGTAACTTCAAGTAGGTATAGATTAATGGGGAAGGGGGTAACTGCAAGCTTGTATATTAACACAGAAATATGATTAGATGTGTATAATAGGCAATATTACAAATCATGTATAAGATTTAATAAAATTTCATGTTTTTTCAAAGTTTCAGACATGTAGATTGACTAAAATCTTTGCAAAGTAGAAACATACACAAACCACACATCCAGCACTAGGGAAGGGTCTCTAGCTGTTCGGCCATACATATAGCATGACAGGGAAATCAAAGACATCACATGCTTCAAGTCTCATAAAAAGAAAATGTAATAACAGAGTTTTTATGGACCACCAGAACCTCAAACCTTTTGTGTAGAACAACCCCTCCCCCATTTTTAATAAAACACGTGCCAAAAATTCTATAGCTATTACAAAATGAATAATGACATAAGATATTGTTTAACTTCAAAGTACCTCAATATACAGCAGTCAGGTATATTATATTGTGTACATATAATTCATGTTGGGAAGTGTTCTTATTTATTTCTTCAAATGCTAAGGCCTCAGGGCCATATTAAATACAGTAGTGAGTATATTCTTTCCAGACCCTTAGTGAGCTCAATTTTTTGATTTATTTCCCTGTCAAATTGCTCCTGCTTTTACCAATTAAAACAAAAAAAGCCACACTACCTGCACATTTTCAAGTCTTTTGAGTGTTGGTTCCTTTAAAGGTTATTCAAGATTAGTATTTGAAAATGAAATTTTACCTACAACATGGGTTTATTCCATACTTTTAAAGATATTTCTTTATATACTGAATTAAGAATACAAAATAAAATATTTTTTTAGAATGAGAAACTAAGATCTTTTTTGATGATTGCACAGAACTGAATGCCATTAATTCAGACTTTACTAATTCTAAAAAGCTGTAATTCAAAAACATGATTCATGATTCTTACAGGATAACTATTTCAAATTTTTTTTCCTGTATTCATTTTTGAAGTTTGACTTACCAGCGCAGAAAAGTGATAGTTGGAATCAACAATTTCTCAAAACCAAGGCTTCATTTATGAACTGATCTCCAACTTTCAGGTTCTGCAGATTATACTTAATGTTAAAAGGCTTTTATTTCAATGTTATATGAGTAAGAAATAAAGACTTTTTCATTCATTTTACTTATATGTTTTCACTTATTTCTGTTGTGACACACTCTAGTTGAAAGACATGTCATCCTTAGAAACATAGTCAATATTTTTCTCTAGCCTTCCCTCATTAATCTTGATTAGTTAGCTTTCACCATATTCCTTTCTTTTAGAATGAATTTGGGCAAAGATTTGCCTCATCATGCTTTAATTCCCATGCCTATCAAGAATCTTCTTACCATGCTTTTGTGATTTGCAAATAATTCATGTCACCATGATTGCTGAAGATGTCCTCAGTGTCTGTTTACGTTTATGGCTTCCCAAGTGTTGTTCAGATACACTGTCATCAGATGATGATTTTTTAATGTGACAGCAGTGATAAATGGTCATTTAAATATCGCCTAGCACCCCTTGAAAACTATAATGGAGAGTAAGTGTGACTATCAGACAAAAGGTGAAACCACTCTGAACTTGTCGAGAAATATGCTCTCTGTGCACTTTGGGGGAGAGGGAAGGATTGGGAACGCAGAGGAAAGAAAGAGGCCATATATTATGGAAAGTAAAGTAGTCCCCATTGTAGTATTACAGCGTCTGTAATTTTATGTGGCATTCTTATGACTAAAGCATTTATAGTGTCATAAGAATGGCTTAATGAATGCACTGCCTTGTAATACTCCACAGAGCCTACTTTATGCTCCCTCTATTATTGCTTTTCTTTCTACAGATAGTTCCAAATGCTCAGTGTTAAGAAAGCAGAACAGCTACTGATCATGTATGTTTATTAGAAACAGTTGGTCATGGGGAACACCAGTGGCTTGGATGATTCAAACTTATCTAGATTTTTTTTTCAGGTAATTAAACACAGATGAGAATTGATGACTGCTGGGAATTTTTTTTCCTTTTTGCACTTTTCCTATTGCACTGGATAATAACATATTGGTATGCATTGAAGCAACATTATACCTGCTGCCTCTGAGATTTGAGTAATAAAGTCCTTTTTTTTTTGTTCCCAAAGATTTCTGCAACTCAATTATGATGAAGGAAATGTATGTTGATGAGCCTCTTTACTCTCTGAGGAATCATTATGTGCCTGATGGGGCTGTTTGAGCTCACTTTGGCACCACGACATAGGTAAAGAGGTTTTACTTCAGTTTTGCCTTGATTTAAAGTTCACTGGATGAGGCTTAGCAGCATTTCCCCCCTCTTCTCTCAAACCATTAGTATAATGAGGGTTGAACTTTCCCCATATAACACATTGGAAAGTTTAGGTCATTCCACAGGCCATAGGACAAATTCCTGGCTGCCTTTGGAGTATCACAACCCTGAGGGTAATAAATGTGGCCTCTTGGCTCCATTTCCTGTGGCAAGTAGGGCCAGGCCAAAGACAGACCCTTTCAGAAGTCTTCTAAAATTGCTTATTTTGCGATAATTGAAAACTTGACGGGAATAACTTTGTTACCTGAATTAAATCACGCACATGGCATGTTAATCAGGGACCAGCAAAATTTGGGAATTAGTAATTATTTTAAGTAGCTTACTTTGCTTTTTTCAGAACATCTTTTAATCTTCAATTTTCCAAAATTTTGCAAATCAAAACTTACTTTGTTCTTATTGTTTTTCCTACTTTCCTAAAATTCTAAAGCTCTGTTGAAGACAACCATTTTCAAAATGCAAAATTTCAATCAACCTGGTTATTTACTAGCAGGTAGATTTTTTATTTTTTGAGAAAGACAGTTTTTGGCCATTTATTTAGCCTTATCTTAGGTACCTGATTGAAACAGTTCATCAGCTCAGGCTGCTAATGATGAAAGAGCTAAGTGCAGATGGTACAGCTTATGGGACAAGTCCAAAAGCCCAAGAATGAGGTAAATTTATTCTGACTCATTCTCCCGTAATGTTTTTCCATTCTGGTAGATTATGTCTCCTTAGGTTACAGCCTGATATTAATACCTAAAACTACTAATTAAGTATCTATTTCAAAATCTTTAATCATTTGCTGTTGATTTCTAGACAGGTCTGCATATGCCAAAATCAATGTAATGTAGTAAATATCTATGAAGAGCAGAACTCTACTGAAGTCTGAGATTTTCATCTTATGAAGTGTCATTTCCTTTTTAGATTGATGGGAGAGCTCCCACTAATGCATCCAAGTACACTCCTCCAGTGATAGGGAAAATTCTTAAAACACAAAAATATATACATACACATGTACACTTTTTGACTGTGTAAAGTAATGTAGTTTGCTTTTCCTTATATGCTAAATTTCCTTTATATGCTAAAATATTAAAATAATTCAGTGACTAGTGATTATGATAATTTTGTGCTTTTTAATGATTTTGTATTATGCTATCTAGAATCAGTTAGTATACATTGCATATAATATGTAAATGTGAAGCAGGCCTGGAGATATACATATACATATGTATTCATATACGTATATATGCACATACATGCACATATTTTAGATAGTATTTATATATATATACACATATACATACTCTAGATAGCATTTAATATATATGAAATATATGTATACAAATATATATATTTTTCTGTTGTTCAGTCATTTCAGTCATGTCTGACTCTTTGTGATCCTATTTGAGGTTTTCTTGGCAACAATACCAGAGTAATTTGCCATTTCCTTCTCTAGCTCATTTTACAGACGAGTAAACTGAGGCAAAAGGCAGTTAAATGACCTGCCCAGAGACACACAGCTAGTAAGTATCTAAGGTCAAATTTGAACTCAGGTCTTCCTAACTACAGGCCCTGTGTACCTGTGCTTTCATTGTGCCACCTATATAAATATGTGTATATGTATGCATACACACACACACACATACACACACACACACGTTACTATGTATACACACATATATGCATGCACACATATGAAATGCTGTCTAAAATCAGTCAGTATTAGCAGTGGTCACATAGCAAATGGGAACGCAGCCTTGGATGATACAGAAAGTACAGGAATAGGCATCAGAAAATCTGTATTTCATTCCAAACTCTTGTCCTTGGACAAATGGCATATTAGTGTGCAGGTCTTAAACCCTTATTGGGGTTTGAATATCACCTTAGCCATTTGAAAGCTGTGTGACTTTGCAAAAGTCATTTAATCTCTATGAGTTTGGATTTCCTCATCTATAAGATAATGATTAAAAACCCCTGTTGTACTTTCCTCACAAAGTTGTTTTCAAGAGTGCTTTGTAAATGTTAAAGGACGTAGATTCATATTCATAGATTCATAGTACTCATAGCATTCATAGATTATCATCATTGCCTAGCTCCCTAAATTTCAGCATCCTCATCTGTAAGATGGGATTCATAATACCTTGCCTGTTTTTATTACAAGGGAGCTATGATGATCATATGAGATAAGGTAAGTGAAATAATTTTGAAAACTGTAAAGATTACTACCAGTGTAAGGGTATATTCAGAGCATCCCCATTAGGCAATATTACCCATTTTTATTCCCCCCAAGAGAATTTAAAAAAAAAATTACGAAGATCATGTTCTAGTCTCCTCTAAATCTATACTCAATTACCTCACCATAATGTGGAGATAGCATTGTATCCTTAGTATAACACAGTGTAAACACCTCCATACCCCACACCCCTGACTTATGGGCCAGTGTGTCTGTTGTTTGAATTCTAAGAGACTCTGCACCAGAAGGTTAGTAATCAGGTGATGACTGACCTTGTCTAGAGCAGGTAGTTCATAAGGGCTGTTGGCATGGCTGCAATGTTTCAGGTGACAAAGTATCAGTACTGATAAAAGGAGAGATCTGAATTTCAGAAGTAAATATAAATTATCACAAAAGTATCAGCAAAGTACCATAAAAGTGCTATTTCTAATGTAAGGTATAGTTTCTGTCCATACAGTAAAATTATATTTTGAAAAATATAAACATTATCAACTTTTAACTTGAATTTATACCAGACAATTGTACATCCAGGTCTCCCCAATACCAAAACAAAAACAAAACAAAAAACCCTTTTCATTTTACTTTACCATCCCAACTACTATCTTATTTCTTCTCTCTTTCATAGTCAAACTCTTAAGGGGAGGAGGACATTTACAAGCTACAATAGTTACCTTTATGTCCTCTTTGCTCACTCCTCACCCCTTTACAATTTGGCTTTCAAATTACATTAATCAACCAAAGGTATTCTGTCCAAAGTTACCAGTGGTATCTTGATCATCAAATAGAATGAATTTCCCTTAGACTTCATATTTCTTGACTTTTCTGCAACATTTTATACTTTTGATCACTCTCTCTTTCTGGATAATATCTTCTCCTGGAGCTTGCCTGATATTCTCTCCTAGTTCTCCTACTTGTCTTAACTCTGCCTTTTTAGTTTCTCAGTGTCTAACCATGCTCTGCCCTCAAACCAATGGTAATTCCCAATCTCTGTCCTGGACCTTCTTTACTCCCTTTGACTTCTTTTTCTTGGTGAGCTCACCACCCCTTGTGATTTGTCATCTCTATACAGATGGTTCCCAGAACTATATATCTAGCATTATTACCTCTGCATTACTTACTGCTAGTTAGCCTTATCCAAGTGGGTGACTTGTACATACTTCAAGTACAAAGTAGAAATCATATAACCTCCAAAGTAGACATTTCCTATATCTGTTCAGGGTGCCATTATTGTTTAAAACCTCCTTGTAATATTCGACACTGTTGATGGCCCCTTCCTCTTGTATACTTTTGCCTTTCTGGTTTTTTTTTGTTTGTTTTTGATGAAATGTCTCTTTTCCAGCACTCTGGGTATTTGTCATCCATTTTCACCCATGTTCATAAACTTGGACTATCTTTACTCTTCCCTTTTGTCAACCTTCTCCCAGTAACCAATCAACTGTCAATTCTTGTCTATGTTAACTCTACAAAATCTCTTCTTTGTTACCTTCTCTGTGACTATAGTGGCTACCCTCATTCAGGTTCTCATCTCCATAGACTTAGCCTTTTTTTAAGTGATATGTTTATTGTGCATTATGATCACAAATATGCTGAGTTCCCAAATATGTTGCCACCTAGTTTCCCTGTCACTTCTCTGGCTCTCTTCTACTGCTGAATTTTGTTTCCTGACAGTAAATAAAATATTTTGACACTGCCATAATTACTGATGCTACTGGAACAAGCATAGGCACCTCAGCAGAATATTGGCCTCTGTTCTAAGGTACAGAGTTCCTGCCTCCAAAATTTCCTCTTTCATAGGACTAAAGTGTGAATACTGATTGTTGTAATTGCCAGAATCATTATGGCTTTAAACATCTCCAAAGAAACTTTCATCATTATACCCACCTTCACTTCTGCCATATCTTCTACTACCACAACTGCTGCCAAAACTACCATGACCACTGAAGTTTCCACCATGATCAAAGTTATCATTTTCACCGAAGACTCCACAGCACCACCAAATTCCCCAGAATGACTTTTACCTCTTTGACTAAATGAAGCACTGGCCACATCTTGTTTTAGCAAGACTTTCCTTGTTGAATAATTTTGGTCATTCCCAGTGTAGTGTTTTGAAAGACAATATTATCCACAGAGTATGCTCATCAAAAGTCACAAAAGCAAAGCTTCCCTTTCTTGCCAAATTTTTCATCAAGCATCATTTCCATCATTTCAGTCTTTCTGTACTCTTCAATGGAGTTTTTTGTGACTTTCCTCAGTGTCTTCTTAATACCACCCACAAAGATCTTTTTCATAATTAAATGGTTACCTGTTCTTTGAGATGTTTTTTCTGGAAATGATCATCTTTGGTTCAGCAGCTCTGCCATCAACTTATTGAGGTCTTGCATTCATGACTATATCTACCTCTCCTACTCTGATGATAATACAAAAGCCACTGGAAAACTTGATATTTGAAGCTCTCATTAGTGCAAATTCTTAAAGTATGCCTTATTGCTCAGAATTGATCCTTAGACTCATCTGTCATCTCTAAGCTCAGTCCTCTGATAAAGAGTTTTCATAGTTGCTTGGTCTTTTAAGGGGAATCTGACATTGGCATAGTGAGAGTAGTAGCAGTCATTTCAGTGACATCATTTAATAACATACAGAAAGCAGACAGACTTCTGCTACAACCTCCTAATTGGACTTTCAGCTTTCAGTTTCTCTGATTTCCATCCATCTTAAACATAACTACCAAGATCATCTTCTTAAAACACAAGTCTAACCATTTCTCATGTCTGTTCAAAACTTTCAGGGGCTTCCAGTTATTTCTATGATAAAGGATAAATGCCTCAAGTTCCTATTTAAAGCCTTTCATGATCTGACTCCAACCTACTTTTCCAGGCTAATTGTTCACCTTCATGTATTTTACATTTAGTAAAACTGTCCTACTTTCTATTCCCTGAATGAGATATTCCATTTCCTATCTCTGTCCCTTTGCCTAGAGTCTAGACTATCTTCCATGTCATGAATGCACATCCTTCTCACTCTGTCAAATACCTTCCTCCCTGCTTTCCTTTGATCTTTGCTTTGTGTGTCATGTACTAAGGGATTTTTCCCCCCTGATTCCCTTAAATTTGAGTACTCTCTACCTTCTCTTCAAACTAGCATGTATATTCCTTAACTCTTGACATACCTCCAGTAAAATGAAAGCACCATGAGGGCAGTTTTTTTTTTTTAGGAGGAGAGGGTGTCTATATCCAGGATCCAGTGCAGTAACTTTGGCATGGTTAATAAATGCTCTTTGGATTGTACTAGCAGTAATTTTCATCTCAGAATTAAATGAACAAAGGTTTCAATGATGTCAAGCTTTGAGCTAAAAATGGAAAGGAAGCTCTGGGTATACTCTAACCTGTCCTAGTCTTATAGGAGAGGTCCTGGAAGTAGAGGGATATATTAATACAATCACTATTACTGGTATAAAATAGCTAACAGGTTTTTTTTATATATGTGCATTGAATAAAGCCTTATAGCAGTATATTTTGCCAGGCTGTAATTACTGACAGCTATTTATATCAGATACTAAAAGGCCACACATAGCTTAGTCACCATGTACTAGGGACTCAGAGGTGGAGAATTTTAAATCCCACTCTTAGAATTCATGCTTCAGTTAGATTTTGGACAAGATAATCTCTGAAATATTTTCCTTAAGAAAGAAAGTGATGCTTCAGTGTAGGGAAAAAGTTGTGAAGTAGAGAAGGGGAATGACCTTTCTCAAAAGGTTGAAGAATGGAAGAATGTCACACAGAGGAAAAAAGGAGGTAAAAAAAATACACTTGGAACTAAAAACAAAGCAAAACAACAACTAAAAACAGTATCTCTTAAAGAGAAGGTAGCTGTATATTCTTTAGAGGAATTAGCTGCTTGACTTCAAAGGAGTCAGGTAGGAGATCATCTGATAAGGGTCAGAGACAGAAGCAAATAGTGAAAGTTAGTGATTTGCTGCTCAGGGGGTGTTGAGGCAGCTAGATGCCAACCTAATGATAATAATAGAGAGATCTATTTTCTTCCTAGTCCTTTATCCAAGACATAACAGACAATATTGGGAGACTTATCTAAATGGATACCTACTACCCACTTCTGGTGAGTCACATGGGCATAAATGAACATAAGAAGCGTTGCTAAAGAGCATAAAGTCTTTGGCAAAAAAGATCAGAAGAGCATATGGGTATACCTCATGTATTCTTCACTGATGCCTATTGAAGGCAAGGGATACAGAAAAGACAGACTGATTTGGGAAGTGAACAGCTGTCTCAGAAGGTGGTATCTGAGAATGGAATTTGGATTTCCAGCCTACAGCTTAAAATATAAGCATGACAGACTCCTGGCCAATAATGGAATACACCTAACAAAGGCTGGCAGGAATGTATATTTATAAATATCTTGAAAATCTAAGCAGAAGGGTTTTAAAATATAAAGGATGGAGGACTGACAAAATTGCCTATACACAACCACTAAACTATATACTATAGACAGTAACTAAAATGAAGGAAAAATTAAAGTTAATGTAACCAGAAGTTTACAGGTGACAAAATACAGGAAAAGAGCCAGTAACCATACCTACATCCTCATATATACATGCATATATATAGTATCTGTGTGTATGTATGTGTATATGTATATATATATATATTATATATACACACACATGTATACACATATATACACACGCATATGCATATATGTAATACATCTAACATTAAGAGAGGAAGAAAATTTAACATGATAGGCCTTACTGAGACTTGCTGAGATGAATTCTGTGAATGGGACATAATATGAATGCAAAAGATAGCATTGTATATTAAAAAGGTATGCTGAGGGTACTGGAGGTAGAGCCAAGGAAAAATACAGCCATTCTCCTCTACATAACTACTCCATAAATATCTATAAAATGTACCAGAGTACATTTTGAACTGTGATCTAAAGGCAAGGAAGGAAAGGACAAGAACATTTTATTAAGCTCTGGGAGAGGGAAAGAGAAGAGGGGCAGGGGAACAGAAGCAGATTGTACTAAATGGGGAACACTGGTGCTGAGCTCACTTCTTTCTCACTACCCACTTTTTCTTTATAATGAAGGGACAGGGGAAAAGAAGTTAAAGTATACAATATCAGAATGGGTGGAAGTGCACAATTAGCAATCATAACTATGAATATGAATAATATGAAATCACTTGTAAAATAGAAGAGGAAAGAGAATTTGAAAATAAAATCCAACAATATATTGTCGACCTTAAACAAAGTTTAAACAGAAAGATGCACACAGAGTTATTGTTTTTTAAGGGTCTAAAGGAAAATATCTTATGCTTCAGCTAAAATGAAAAAGGCAGGAGTAGCAATTATGTCTCAGATAAAGCAATAGCAAAAATACATTTATCAAGAAGAATAAATCTTAATACTGAAAGGAAAAGCCAAGTGAGAGAAGTAGATAGCAAAACCATACAAGCCAAAGACCTTAAATTATCCTTCTTGACTTAGATGAATTTAACAAAAATAAATGCAAAAAAAGTCTTAACTAGAATTTTTTAAAAAGATAAATATGATGGATCTTAAGAGATTATTGAATGGGAATAGAAAGAAGTATACATATTTTCCAACTGTGCAGGGCACTTTCACAAAAAATTTTAATAAAAAATACTGCCCTTAAATCGGGGCATAAAAACTTCAAATACAAAAGCAGAAAATCAGAGTTATTAAATACATTTTTAATGGGCCACAACACCATAAAAATGATGTTCAATAGAGGGACACTGGAGAAATGATTAAATAATAACTGAAGACTAAATAATCTTAAAGAATGATTGTGTCAAAGAACAAATCATAGAAACAACAAGTAATTTCATCCAAGATACTGACAACGTTGATACAATGTATGAAATTTTGGGGATACAGCAAAATCAGCTATAATGACATTATCTCTAACCGATTTCTTCAATAAAAGAAAGAAAGAAGATGCCAATGAATTGGGCATGCAACTAAAAAATACCCTAGAAAACCAACAAATTAAATTCTTCTAAGTATACACCAGAATTGAAATTACAAAAACCAAAAAAAGAGATTAACAAAATTGAAAGCAAAAAAATAAGCACACGGAATCAATAAATAACATAAGGAATAGGTTTTTTGGTTCAATAAAAGGAGAAGGAAAAAGTATTAACAGATTTGATTTAAAAAAAGAAAGAAAAAAGGAAATTCATTTGTTTTTAAAAAAAGATGAATTCATGAGCCATGAAAAATAAATAAAAGAAATTATTAGACACTATTGTCCCCAGTGATATGCCAATAAAACTGAAGGTATAAATGAAATGAACAAACACTTATGAAAATATAAATTGCCCAGATTAACAGAACTGGAAATGGAGAAGTTAAGAAACTTTATTATGGAAAAGAAATTGAACAAACCATTAATAAACAGAAACAGGGGAAGGGGGATGGAAACTACCATATATATTTATAAGGAAATTCCATCAAACATTTAAAGAATAACTCATTTTATTACCTAAACTGTTTGAAAAAATAGGAAAGGAGGCTTCCCAAATTTCTTCTGTGAAATAGGTGTAGTCTTGATAACTAAACTAGGAAGAATTAAAACAGAAAGAAAACTACAGATTAATATATTTAATGAATATTGATGCAAAATTTTAAAACAAAATATTAGGAAGAAAACAATAGTAACATATCACAAAGATTATACGCCATGACCTTAAATTTATACCTAGTTTGCAGGGCTGGTTTAATGTTTGAAAAACTAGTAATACATTTTACCATGTTGATAATGAAAACAATAACAATCATATGATTATATCAATAAATGCAGAAAAAGATTTTGACAAGATACAATAGCCTTTCTTAAAATCACCAGAAATAATAAGGAAAAAAAGATTTTTTTCTAAAAATGATAAATAGTATCTATCTAAATCTAAGAACTAGCATTATCTATAATGAGGATAAACTAGAGGACTTTCCAATAAGATCAGGTATGAAACATCAATGTCCATTACCACCATTACTAAATATGTAAGTTATAGCAATAAGACATGGGGGGAAATATGGCCAATGTAAGAATTTGTTTTTCTTGACTACATATTTTTGTAATATGAGTTTTGCATTTATTACTTTCTGAATGGTGGGAGGAGGGCAGAGATAGGAGTGATAGAGAGTAGAATGTTTTTAATGGAAATTTAAAAAAATAAAGAATATATACCCATATGAGGAAATACAAGAACCAGAGGGAAGAAGCAGATGGAGAATATTTGAGTGAAGGTTAATGGAGGGAGAAATGAAAGTGATATTAGAATCATAGTATACTACAGATCACCTGAAGAGAAAGAAGAAATAGATTAGGAATTCTGGAAACAAATCATAATAGAGAGACATGCAGAGTAAGAATAGGGGGCTTAATCAATACACATATTTACTGGAATTCTTATTTTTGTTGAGTTGTTTCAGTCACGTCCAGCTCTTTGTGACCCCATTTTGGATTTTCATGGCAGAGATAATGGAGTGGTTTGCTATTTCCTTCTCCAGCTTATTTTACAGATGAGGAACTGACACAAGATCAGATAAAATTTCTTGACTCACCAGAACTATTATTTCATCATTCTGAATGTGGAAGACCCCAAAATGGGAAAATTTATTCTGAATATGAGTTTCTAAAATGGAGGAACAGTTTGATGAGGGGGAAATGTTGAGAATCTTGGGGAAAGTGGACAGTTTTTCTCGAGCTTGTGATAGAGAAACAGAAAGTGGATCTAGTCTGATATTCACCTTTGGGGAGGGTGGATTTCAAAAGGTTCAGAGGAAGAATAAGCAGGATTTCATGGATTTATATCTGTGAAGAAAGTCAGTTCAGAAGTGATGAGAAATTCTTCAGGGTGAAATCCTTAAGACACAAAGGGAAACAATTCTAATTAGGAGAATAAATGGGAATTGTCTGAAGAGACAAATATGGATGCACAGGGAACTCAGCAATCCACTTAAATCTTATGTACAGACAATGGAAGCAAAGAAAGGTAACAGAAGATCAATAACAGCTCTTGACATAGTCTTGTTCAAACCCTATCAGGAGTATTCAACTAGGAATGACTTGAAGCTTGTGAGGAAAACTAAGAACAATAAAAAAGGATAAAGGGGACTTTCAGAGGTCCAGAACAGTACTCGGGAGTGAGATGATTCCTTTTCTCTCCTGGCCCCACTTGTTCTGTGCATGACCATGTAGGCAACTTCGTGTCTTACCTGAGATCAAATCCTATTTGTGTTATCTTTTCTTTGGTGCTTATCATTCCCCGTTTTCACAGGAGGGAATAAAACTACCTGTACCATAACTGATTCATGTTTGTATCTTGGGTGCCTTTTTATCACATTTCCTCCCTTGACAGGATGTACCCCATAGATTAAAGCCAAAACTAGAATTGTTCCTTGGGAAACTGAGGTGGGGGTAGAATTGGAGCACTAGAGAGCCTAGTCTTCCTACCATATTAAAGACAATTCCAGAGCAATGAATGCAGGGTAAATTGTGAAAGCAAGTCAAAAGAAAGGATTGGACAGTGTCTCTAGCTCATGTATTTTCAAGCTAGTAATGTTTGGTTAGCCACCATCCTAGGTCACAATCACAGATCACAGATTTGAAACTAAATATAAGAGATCTTAGAGTCCTGAATCCCCCTTTTGCAGATTAGGTAACCAAAACCCAGAAAGTGATTATAATCACACTGTTTCTCCTTATTAGCTTCTTACAATAGTATTGATATTTCTAGGATCATTAAGAATGCTAATCAAAAAAACTGTTTACTTCTTAAAAGATAGCAGAAATCCCCTTACAGCTGTGAGCAATCTTGACTCTAGAGGAGGGATGATGCACTCTGCCTCCTTCCTCTAAGTGGAAAGTTCGTAGACTCATAAGATCATAGATTTATAGCAGAAAGAGACCTTGGAAGTCATCTAATCCAAGTCCCTTGTTTTGTGCAAACTATAACCATGAAAGGAGATATACATTGTCAGACATTGCCAATGCCCTCATTAACTTTGCTTAGCTATATGTCTTAGTAATAAAGAAAAGTGGGAGAACAAGTAATAGCCCCCCAAGTTCTAGGACTTTAGGCTGTCTCTTTGATAAAGCAGGATTTAGATGGAAGGGGGAGAGATAAGGTTTGAATTTTGCTCAAAATTCTGGAAGAGTGTTAGATCCTGGGAAGGGGAGGGGAAGTTGAAAGGGAGGCTTATATTGTTGAAGGAATAGGAAAGCCATTGATGCATGATAATAATATAAAAAAGAAAAATTCACAAATAAAGCTTTGACATAAAAGAAAGTATTCATTTAGTCTTTTGCAAATAGAATATGTTAAAATATATGACAATAATAGAACATTCATTTACCTCCCCCCCCTTTTTTTACATAAACTCTTTAGCTCAGTCTTTCATTCCTATTTACAGTCTAAACCATCTCACCAAAGGCAGGGTTCCCTGAGGAGTTACTTTGTCATAGGCCCAGAATCTTACTAGCATGCATGTTCATTCACATAATCCTAATAAGCAGCATCCATTGATTGCTTACTGCTCTGCAGTCAAGCACTAGGGAGCATTTGGTTAAAGAGGCATTATGTTTAAATTGTCAGCTTTATCTATGTGAATATTCATGGGGCATATATATTGTAGTCACTGGGAATTTTTTTAAACAAAACAAAACAAAACAAAAACTAATGCTCTTAATCAGAAACAATTGTTCCAATAAATACAAGTAGGTTGTTAACAGTCTAATCTTGCCATATTTCTTAAAAGAAGAAAAAAGACCACAAAAAAACCACATTGGCAGCTGTCAGACTTGACATTTACAATGAGAACTATTTAGTCAATGATACTTATTAAATGGATATGAAAATTATTTCCATCCATCTACTTTTTTTTTCCTTCCACTTCAGAGATAGTTGATTACCTTTTAGTTTCTTGAAGTAGAGAAGTGAAGATATTACTTTTCCTGAATTCTGGATCCTAGGGCAAAAGTCACTTCCCAACAGAAGAGAGCAAAAGCCTAACTGTGTACTCCCTTCTTCTGACCAAATAAGCAGCAATGAGTGCTGGCCCAGAAGGTCCCTGGGAGTGTCTATCATTTGCAGTCTGCCTGCTGTGTCTTGAATCACAATCAGCAATTTAATGTAAGAATGAATACAACAAAAAATGGAACCAAAGTAATGAAATAATACTAGATGTTTACCTTTGAACACATTTTCATTTTTTCTTGATGAAACTGTAAGTCAAAAATCTTCATAGATGTTGTTGATTGTGGTAAGTACATGACTGAGGTGAGGGAATGAGTCTCCAATTCAAATGATTTCTCTGTGACATAATTAATATCTATGGGGAACTTTTGTCTTAAGGAGCTTAATAGACTTCAGGATTCTTCCTGCTTGCATTCATTTCCTTTATCCAATTACTCACCAGATTTTGTCAATTTTTTTTTTTACCCTGGAGATGTTGCTTGCATTTGTTCCTTAATTTTCTTCTTTTAAAAAGTAACTTTCTGGATGCCTGGTTATGCCATCTTCCACTGTGGTAAGTATTCAAACCGTGGTCTTTGTGAATATCTCTTAAAACTGTTTCAGCGTAGGAGTCAAAGATTAAACATTATAGATTATACTTAGCCTGAGAAGTAATGAAGTCCCAAGCAATTAGTTTTTCATTCTTTCCCCTTTTCTCAAGTAAGCTATCTGATCTCAGTTTCCTCATCTGCAAAATGAGGAGTTTGGACTTGACCTCTCAGGTCCCTTCTCTCTTCAAAACCATTACCCTATTATGAACCTACTCTTCTCTTTCTCCTCTCTTTTGCTCTTCCCACACAGCTTTATGGTACTTGAAACTTTCCATTCCTCAGCACAACTCTATAGCAGGTCTTACTTTGCAGATGCAGGAAGTCTGAGGTTCTTTGCTGGCTAAAATATAGCAGCAGAGCCTGTGCAAAAAACCTGCCTCACACAGATTAGGCAATGAAGGTTTAAAAAGACTAAGTGATCTGTCTAATACTATAACAATTTCCTTACAAATTCTTGATATAGACTCAGTTTCTGAGGTTCTAGAAATAGCTTAGTCTACCTACTTTATATTGTATTAGAAGAAAAGTAACTTCTGGGTGATACTACCTCAGTACAGTTTAAGTCAGGTACAATCCTTCACCTAGCTGATTGCTAAATCCTTTCATTTTTCACTGTTTCTAGTTTATATTTGATATATGTACATTTCTGAAATCCTTTTCCATTCACATTGTTTTCTCCTCACGTCATTTGTTTTTGTTCAGTCCTTCAGTCATATCTGACCCTCAGTGACCCCATGGAACATAGTATACCAATAATGTCCATGGGGTTTTCTTAGCAAAGGTACTGGAATGGTTTGCCATTTACTTCTCCAGTGGATTAAGGCAAACAGGTTAAGTAACTTGCCCAGGGTCACACAGCTAGTGTCTGAGGCTGGATTTGAATTGAGGTCTTCCTGACTCTAGCCCAGCACTCCATCCATTGAGCCACCTGGCTGCCTCTTTACTTCATGTAGTCCTTACTTTATTCTCTCATCATACTCTCATTCCTTTGATAATTTCTGGCCATGATCCCTTTCTTTACTCATGCTTATAGCATAATCCATCTTCTCAGTCATTAATAATATTTCCAGCACAAAAGACTTGGATGAATCATAGCATACTCTACATTGGTGATAACAGGAATAGTTTTATTTCTGAATATATATTACTAAGAGAATGGGACTGCATATCCATCCCATCCTGGTTCTGTGTGCCATTAATCAGCCAATTAATTAATCAATCAGTTAAGTGCTATATGCCTAGTAGACTCTGTGGAGAAAAAGGAAGCTAATTTGTACCTGGTATGGCATAGTGTAACACTGGCATTGGACAACTTGGTTTCCTGGTATGGTATAGTGTAACACTGGCATTGGACAACTTGGTTTCACATTTCAGCTCTGAAACTGATTTCCTGTAAGAAAGTCACCTCTCCCTGAGCCTCACTTCTCTCATCTACAAAATTAGGGTCATTGGAATCAATTATCTCTAAGGTCCTTTTCAGTTCTAAATCTAAATCAAGAAATTTATACTCAAGCTGGTGAGATAAAAATTATACATATGACCCAATCATATATGACACAAAAGGGTATGCAGTTAATTGTTCCCCTTGTATTGTGTGAACTCAAAGAATTATTAGGTATTAAGAACAAACAAGAATGTAATTGAGAATTGTGACAGTCAATTAAGTAGTAATGGTAAAGGTAAGACTGGAGCTAGGACTTGAAGGGAGACCAGGTGGAAGGATAGATTTAAAACATGGGCTAGAAATAGCAGGTTGGCCTTCTGAATCATCAAGAGCAGGGGAATCAAAGCAAGTAACACTATAGCCAGCTAGGGGTGATGGGAGACTGCCATTTTTAGGTACTAGGATAGTGGAGAGAGTTAGAGGAGGGAAAGGAAAATCTAGTTTAGATCTCATTTTCCATCACTATTCATTTTTACCACCAAACCAGTACTCTGGGACCCCGTAAAGGATACAAGAAATTCTGGGTCTGTCAACCTCTGAAGTTGAATGCCACTTTTTCTTTCATTTCTGCTTGTTACAGCAAAAGTCTTTCTAGACTTAGTCAGCTTTTCTTTAGTTTTCCTTTTGTTTGTGAAGAGTATTTGGCAGTATATCACACCACATTAGCTTACATTTGCTTTCCAATTCACTTATCCATTTAAAATGCATGTAACATCTGCTGTTCTGTTTCTCAAACATTTTTTCAAAATATTAATAATTATAGTTTATGAAACACAGTGAATTATGGTGTTTTATATCAATTCAAATACATTTAGTTTGTGTAAAATGATTTCCAAGTAAACGCATATTTAGGAAGCATTTCTCCATTTACCTCTCTGGATATTCTGAGGAGAAAGCAAATTGCATCAAAGCATACAGAACCTTAATGATGCTGTAGGGTGGTTCTGCATAGGAACTGGACATGAATAAGGTAAATTTGCAGATTCATAAACTTAAGAGAAATCAAATTCCAAGCCAGAAGTTTCTTTTTTTATAGTGTCTATATTCTATAACAAAATACCTTAGAACTATTATATCAATCCCTGGAAGACTTAGATTAAATAATATTTTTAGATAACGTAAGGCTGCAGTTATATGCTATGGAAATATTCCATTCATTAGGTACATTATTCAAACATAAGCAACTTTGCTTTTAGGAGGTGAAAATGCCTGGGTATATGAGAAGTACATAAGTACAGAATGCCATTATTATTTTAGTCAACCCTCCATTATTCATGTTAATGGATGGGAACCGTGGAATGGATAATCCAAAAGTCACTGGTCTCTTTAAAAGTCACTGGTTCACTTTAATAATAAGTATGGGTTTACATTATTTCAGATCCCACACCATGTTCATAGGATCATAGAATTTGAGAGCTGGAAGGAACTCATGCATGAAAGGAATTGATGCTATCATATATCCAATTGGTCATCAGCTTCTGTTTGAAGATCTCCAAGGAGCAGAAACCCACCACCTCTTGACGTATTCTTTTCCACTTTTTGTTGCAGCAAAATGAGATACCCAGAATATATGAATAAGGGAAAACAATTAGTCTTTGATTAAACACTTTTCATAGACAGTTGATAAAATGGATAAGCTATGTATGAATAATTAAGAGTTAACTGAATACTAAGAGGAATATCAAGGCATATGCATATATGACTGCAGTATAGGATGTGTGACTAGCAGTTGCCTCAGTCTGAATGGGTTAAATATAAGGTGTCTGTGCTAACCTTGTGTTCCCTCAATAGAGTGGGAATGAGTACCTTTTTCCCTTGTTGGCCTAGTGAATAAATGAATTTTAAAAAGCATTTACTGTTTACTGTGTGCAAAGCACTGTGTTGAGCACTGGAGGTACAAATAAAAAAGTAAGATACTCCCTGCTTTTAAGAAGCTTCTGTTATAATGAGGAAAACAGTAAGTAGGGAAAGTTTTAGCTGCAAGTCAGATAGAAAATTCCCATGGTCCTTAGCATTCTATGGCAAAGCTGATTGCAATGTCTTTTCCTCCTCCAAAAGCCTTTCTTTAATGCTATTTCCATTGATAAAATCATATGAGTTTTTTTTTTTAATCCTTTGAGTGCCAAGGACTTTAGCATCAAAACTTTCTTTTCTGGTCTTTAGTAGCTATGACCGTAGCATATGCAAGGATAGGTGCAAGACTGCATCTCCACAGGGGTTATTAGGGGATCCTAGCATCATCTAGGGGGTGATGGCTATGGCATTAGGCTAGAGAAGCATTGCTATTCCCGAAGCTCTTGGGCTTGGGGTCCTGGGTTATCTCCATCAGGGCTAGAGAGGAGAAAGTAGTCAATGTGGTGGTAGTTATTTGATTTGCTTAGCCTGTGTTACATCTTGTCTCTTCCTTGGGGTTCCTTACTACTTCAGTTAGACTGGCTTATCTTCCCTGTGACCAAAAATGTTGGCAGTTGGTGGGGATGGCTTGCCTTCTCTCTGCTCCCTGGGTGGTGGCTAAGGGCTGGTCTGGAAGCAGGACTCGTAATCTGGAGGTTATTACTGTTCTTAAGCTTTGTACCTATTTGATTTTGGGGAATAATTTGTCAATGGTTGTTGCTGGTGGTGGGGAGGAAGATGGACCTCTTTTCTGCAATGCTATCTCCCCTCAATGATAGCTGTGGAGGCTAGGCTAGAAGCAAGTTTGATGGTTTGGGGTCTCTGCTACCCCAAAGGCTCTTGGATTTGGGCTCCTGAGTTGTCTCCATTGGTTGTCTGTGGAGAGAGAGAGAACAAGGACATGGTTATAGTTTGACTTGCCTGGGATGTACTGACTCCTCTTTCTCTCTCACTGTACCTTGATAACAGGAAAGAGTGATACCATATAAACAAAGATTTATTGGGTCATGACCATGACAGAGGCAGCTAAGTGGGGAAGTGGATAGGGCACTGTGTCTGGAGTCAGGAAGACCTGAGTTCAAATGTGACCTGAGAAATTTCCTAGTTGCAAGATCTCAGTCAAGTTCCTTACTCTTAGCCTTAGTTCCCTTAAATTTATAATGCAAATAACAATTGCAACTACTTCCTACTATTGTTGTGAGGATTAAATGAGATAGTATTTTTAAAGTGCTTAGCACAAAGCCTGGTATATAGTAGGCACTTAACAAGTACTTGTCCCTCCTCCCATACCCAACTATATAATGATTTTAATCATTTACCTTGCAAGAGACAGAGCTAGAAATAGAATTCAAATCTTCTAACTCTGAATCTTTCACTGGTTTCACTAGGCAACACCACCTCTCTGGTATGCAAAGAGAGTTTGAGCCTGTATTTAACTTCTATATAAGAGGCTAAATATAAGTGTATTGTTACAAATTTCACCTACTCCCTGCCTACATAGTCTTCACCCCAACATTGTTGATCTGAAGTGCACCATTAGACTGACTCTGACTTCTGTTCTGTTTCATTTCCCATGTTAGTCAAATCATTTACTCATACTGTGATCTCCACTACCACCAACTTTACTACTGTTGTGTCAATGTTCATTCTTTGGCATCCCTGGCAACACTTTGCCACAGATCTTTTGGATCTCTTTCCAAAATCAAAGTTTATTTATTAATTAAAAATATGTATTTCCTTAAAATAAATTATCTACATTGGTGCCAGGAAATTATTAACTGCTTCCTCAGTAAATAAGGATAATAATTATGCTCTACATTTATCTATCCCTTCAAATAAAGTTTACAAAGCACATTCACATAAATATCTCATTTAATCTTCACAACAACCTTTTGAGGAAAGAAGATCAGGTATTATTATCTGCATTTTACACTTAAGGAAATTGAGGCTTATAAGGTTAAATGACTTGCCCAGCTGCATATTAATTATAATCATTCACTTTCCAAGAGGCAGAGCTAGAATCAGGATCCAAATCTTCTAACCCTGAATTCTTTGCTCTTTTCGTTAGGCAGCACTGTCTCTCTGGTATACAGAATGAATTTCAGTTTCTAGATAGAAGACTAAACATAAATTGTTTTTTGTTACAAATATTTCACCTACTTCCTGGCTGTGTGGTCTTTACTTTAGGCAGCTATTTTCAGCAGTTTTCCACTGCAAGCCTTCATTCAGAGCTTGACTCTCTCTAGTGCATGAAGGCAATAAAGGTAGGTTGTTCTGAGAACCTGAGAATCAAGTACAATTTTTGTAGCACATATCTGCCCACTTTCTCCTTTGTCCTATCTTAATTACAATTGTAAACCTCATGGCTATTGATCACCTCCCTAACTTCTGGTTTCTGTCCTCCACTTAATGTCTTTGTAACAGGCTACGGTGCCCCTACTGTGCCCATCTGACTCTGACCCTCAGCTTATTCTTTTACAATTTTCTTTGTTACATTTTGAGTTCTCAAGTTGTCCCCTAGCTTAGTTTTGATCTCTGTGCTTGTTCATAAAGATCCTTCAGCCTTATTCTGGCTCCTGCCATTTGCATATCCTGCCAAATCTGCTAAAGCTCTCCCAGCTTGGCTACATGCTATGCACCTGCCATCTACCCTCCTGCACAATAGAACCAAGGGGAGTACTATTTGTAATCTGTATATTTCAGAAACCAGCGAGTTTGTGTGTGTGTGGGGGGGTGTATGGATAACACAGAGAGAATGTATGTTGGGTTATAAGGAAAGGAAACATTTCTTAGTGAGGTATTTATTGACTAATTATAGAAAAGCTAATTTAATTGCCTTTATTTCTTGGGTTTCTATTATACTGGATGACTGACTATATTTACATATAAAGGAAGTAGACCTTGTGAGTCATAGTAGATAATAGACTACTCCTGAGTCAGCAATGCAGTTCTACAGTTTTAGAAAATACAAATAAAAAAGCAAGCTCACTATTAGGATATACATATTTTAAATAGAATGTTGAAATTGTAAGGTGCTCTCTGAGTCTGTTATACTCACAACTGTATATGTGTGTGTATATGTATATATGTGTGGATACATGTATATATATATATATATGAGAGAAAGAGAGAGAAAAAAAGAAAGAGAGAGACAAAGGAAAAAGAGAGGGAATATCCTTATTTTTTTTTCTGATTCTTTGTATCATTTCCATTTATTATATGTGTTTCTGCTGGCTCTGTCCTAGGCTCTTTTCATTCTTCCTCAGCCCTTGATAAGTATCTTTTGAAAACAATGGAATGACAACTCTGTGAGGTGGTGAATTGTGCAAGAATTATGTCTGTTTTACAGATGAGGAAACTGAGGCTGAGAGAGCTTCTGATTTGTTCCTTAACGTTAGTTAAGCCAGAGTTCAAACCCAGACGTCTTTGACTTTAGTTCTCTTATTCTTTCCACCACACCAATTATGACTTTGACTAGGTATGTGAATATTGTCAATATTGGTGTATTATTAACTGTTGAAATAAGTTAGGAAAATCAGGGAGTCTTTTCTGGATCATTTCTACCCATTAGATTGTGAGCTCCTTGGGGACAGAGACTCTTTTTTCTTTGCCTTTCTTTCTATACCTGGCATGTGGGCACAGTACTTGAAGTGTTGTAGCTGCTTAATAAATACTTGCTGACTTTCTCTCTCTCTCTCTCTTTCTCTCTCCATCTCTGTCTCTCTCTATCTTCTCTCTCCTAGGTCTCCACATTATGAATATCTGAATAGTACTGTAAAATTATAGGATAACAGATTTGGAACTGGAAAGGAACTTTGAAGTCCTCTAGTCAGAACTCATTTTCTAGTTGATTAACTGAGGCTCAGAGAAGTCAAATGATTTTTCCCAATATCACGGAGATAGTGAGTGGCAGAGTAAGGATTTGAACTGAGGTCTTTTGATTCCAAATCCAAGCTCTTTCCTTTGTAACACAGTTCTAGTAGAGAATGAAGAAAAATCATTAAAAAAAAAATTAAATCTGAAAAATCTGTGTGGTTCTGATGAAAAGGTTTTCAGAGAGAAATCACAGTCTAATGGAAAGAAAATTAAACTGGAAGGGAGAAGTCATGGATTCTAGTCCTGATTTCTATTAGGTATGTGAAATATACAGGGCATTTAATCTTTCTTGTTCCAATCTCTTTATCTACAAAATAAAGGGATTAGATTTGTAAGGTCCATTTCAGCTTGAAAAGTCTATGGCTTTTTGCAAATACATAGGATTGGCTAATGATATTTTAAGTTAAAGTAAAATATCTGTGATTCTGTTTGTCTAATGCTTTCTTTGACCAATTTGGGCAGCTATTTGTTATTCAGATTTGCTGATAGTCTCAAAAGAAAGCCTCATATTTACTTTGTGTTTTTCAAATTGCTTTAAACTCATGAACTTGTTTTGGTTTATATAGCATAGCTGAATTGAAAGCAGAAGACCTTTAGAGAATGTCGTTATAATACTGACATGTTCCATATACCCCCTATTGTTTCTTTACAAAACCTATGCAACTCTATGTATTAATATACTGTACAATTTTAAACACTGTAAGTTTCTGGGCAGAGGAGAAATGGTGTATAAATTGTTTGCTGGATTACATAAATGCATAATTTTGTTAATTTATTTAGGAGAAATATATCACTTAACAATTTGAAAAATAGTGACTTCTGATCAGACAGATCACAGTGGTGGTTTTGTCAGCAGACTTGCCATATTTGAGCCACGATTTCTTTGTGATAAATCATTTTGAGTTAATTGCTAATTTCCCTCTAAATTATTCAGTAGTTTTGATTTCGTTTCTGCAACACCTAGTGGCACTGATCTGTACCAGAAACTAACAGCCTGTAAAAATTTTATTTTTAACAAATGTCATTTGCTCTTAGAGGTTAAATAATGAAACTCTTGTCAATATAACTGTTACAAAAAAATTTAAAAAAGCCTTGTGAGTAGTACTTAGGAAATATGATCAGAGAATATACTAAACATAAATTAATTCTAGAAAAAAAAGTTTCCCCAGGATTTAAGATAATTAGCTAATGATCTAACCAGATCAGTGGGAATGAGATTTGAAAAATTATAAAGAATGATGTGTACTACATAATTAGAAAAAGAAGTACACATTTGAAATGAAGATAAGTAATCTTGGCAATTGCCTGGAAGTGAATTTAATGCCAAAACTTAACAAAAAATTTGCACATAAACAATGGAATTATCTATGAAAAGAGGAGGAGAAAATTCAGGCAATAATAAATACCATACTCAATCTGCCTGTGGTACACTTTAATTTGAAAAAGAAAATTCAAACTTGAAGAAGGAAGAGTTAGAAGATTGCTATTTTAATTGTAGACTTCAAAACACAAGTGCTCCCATGTTGTGAGTCCTTAGGGCCACTGCTGAAGGTGCAACAAATTGAATTTATTCTTGAAATCTGCAGCTTTGCTCTACCTTGTTTCAGTTTTATTTCATTGAGCTAATCCGGAATTATGATCTGAGAGCACTAGTATGGGCTGGGCTGGGGGCTAACTAATGTGATTCAATTCAACAAGCACTGTGTATGGAGCTGATAAAACAAAAATTAAAATGAAAACAGTTCCTTCCTTCAAGGAGCTTGCATTCTAGGGAAAAAAAATTGTGAAGAAGGCAAAAAGTTGAGTCCTGAACATCAAAGAATGAATTGATAATTTCAGGCATCAGTGGGGGACATATTTAGGGTAGGACCTAATCATGCCTTTGAAACAATAATATTGTGGTCATAGCATTTGTCTTCTCTTTTGCCACCCTCTTTTCCTTTCTTTTACCCCTCATCTTCCCCTTCCCTCCACCTCTTCCTCTTTTTCTTCTTCCTTCCCCTTTTCCTCCTCCTCTTCTGCTATTGCTTGTTCTGCTTCTATGTTCTTCTGCTTTTTCTTCCTCTTCTTTTTCCTCTTCCTTCTTTTTTCTCCTTCCCTGTCTTTGTGGTTTTTCTTGGCAAAAATATCAGAGTAGTTTGCTATTTCCTTCTCCAGCTCATTTTACAGGTGAGGAAACTGAGGCAAAGAGGCTTAAATGACTTGCCTAGGGTCACACAGCTAGTAAGTGAATCTTCCTGACTCCAAGCTCAGCCTCTTATCCACTAGCACCTAGTTTCCCCTCCCCTCCCCTTGCCTCATCCCTCCTTCCCTCCTCTCCCCTCCCTTACCAGAGGGTGTTCTGCCCAAAGGAAGGTAAATTTTTTATGTCCTAAAGCTGTCAAGTTAATTTAGGGTTTGCTGGCTATATTTCTTTCCCAAAGACCTTAAACTCAATTCGCTCTGGATCTCATGGATTGGACAACAATAGGTCCCTGTCCAAGTTGTTTTTTGGACCCTCCTACCCTCCTAGCTTACAGTGAATGTAAATAGTAACTGTTTCTCTTTTGGCCAGCAACCCAGAAGGTCTTCCTCTCCTATTTTTTTTTTATTATTAAATTGTGAGTTAGCAATTGACTCACTTCTTAAAGAGGCCTATTCACTAAATGGGCTTTGCCTCACTCAAAATGAGAACCTGAAAAGACCTTAGCTTAAAAGATGGCCAGGGTCTCCCTGGGCCATCTCCAGTCATCCTGATGGATATCTGCCACTGGACTCAGATGGCTCTGGAGAAGAAAGTGAGGCTGGTGACTTTGCACAGCCTTCCCTCACTCAAATCAAAACCAATTGCAAGTCATGTTGTCATCTCCCTGATGGCATGGTCCTCTTTGAGAATGAAGGACAAACCACACAACTTCCCTGTCTAATCATTGCAAATGGAACCTCCCAACCACCTGGGGAGGAACTATTGTAATTTAGGGGTTAAGGGATATTAGAACTCCAAAAATCATGTCATGTAGATCCAGCCCAAAAGAATTTGACCCAAGCCTTCTTTCAGCCAAAGACAAGGTTTATTAAGGATTCACCACATTAGCCAGACTCTTAAGGAATCTGAGCACCTGTGAGGTATTGTCTAGATTATAAGTATCTGAGCATCTTAATGGAGACAAGATGGACCTTATACACAGAAAGACTCTGGGAGGGATCTAGGAGTGGCCAAGTAGTCTATGAGGTAATAGAACTCCAGGGACCTGGACTACATGCCAAGGGAGAATGGAGCCTAGATAGAATTAAGGGTGAGAAGTGGCCTGGGGCCATAGCTGGGTAAGACAGAGGAGGGCTAAACTAGGTTAAGGGTAACAGAATTGGAAGATTGGGTTTAGGCCAAAACAAAAGGCCAGTTGATAGTATTATAGCCTCAGGTTAATGTTAAAGATTTGGCCATGTGAGAAAGTACAGGGTTTTTCCTTTTTGGGGCCTAGATCCAATCTTCATCAATACCAGAGGTATTATTAGTCTACTTTAGGGGAGAACAATGAGGGGGCTAGTCCTATAATTTCCTTACTCCCTTTGCTAATGCAGATCAACAACTCTTGGTGTTAGAGTGTTGTCTGGGAACAATGAGAGATTAATGAGTTGTCCAAGATCATCTGGCTAATAGTATCAAATATAAGACTTGAATCAAGGTTTTCCAGGCTCCATAGAGGGCTTTCTTGTCTTATTCATAGAGCTAGAAGGGAAAAAAGGTAGTATTAGAACCTAGATCTTCTTGAATTCAAGTCCAACATTCTAGTCACATAACGTGATTGTCTACTTTCCTTCCTTTAAAGCTATGCCTGACAATGAGACCTAAGAAATAAAAAAGAGCCACTAAATATGTGATTTATTCTTTCCCCACCAGATAAGTGGTAAAAGTGATGAGAATGGGATCTGGACCCCAGAAAGGAAAAACCCTGGACTTTCTCACATGGCCAAATCCCTGGCATTAGCCTGATACTGTAATCCTATCAACTGGCCTTTTGTTATCACCTTACACCCAATTTCTCAATTCTGTTACCCTTAACAGCCTAGCCCTCCACTGTCTTACCTCCATATGGCCCCTGGCTGCTTCTCACCCTTAATCCTAGCTAGGCTCTTGACCATGTGGTCCAGGTCTTAGGCATTCTAGTTACCCGAAACTACTTGGCCACTCCTAGATCCCTCCCACAGTCTTTCTGTAATATAAGATCCATCTTGCATCCATTAAGATGCTCAGATTCTTAAAATCTAGCCAATAGCTCACTAATGTTCAGATTCTTTAAGAGTCTGGCCAATATAACGGATGTTCTAATAAACCTTATCGTTGGCTGAAAGAAGACTTGGGTCGAATTCTTTGTACAGGACCCCTGTGTTGTGATTTTGGGGTCCCCGTGCCCCTAAACTCCTAAAACTCAACAAAAGGATATGAACAATTCTGAAAAGAATTGCAAATTATTTAGAACTGCATAAAATCTGCTCTGAATCTCTCATTATAAGACAAATGCAAATCAAAATAATCCTGAAGTTTTACCTCACATACCAAATTTGGCAAAAATAACAAAAACTGGCAATAGTCAAAGTTGGAAGGGTTGTGGAATGACAGACACATTAATATATTGTTGGTGGAGCTGTACAATGTTACAGCCATTTTGGAAAGCAATTTGCAATTACAGAAATAAAGTTGCTAAAATGTCCATTTCCTTTGAACCAGAGACTCTATTCCTGGGCTTATACCATAAAGAAGTCATTCATAAGAAGAAAGTCCCCATTTATAAGAAGAAAGTCTCCAAAACATTTATAGCAGCACTTTCTGTGATAGCTAAGAATTAAAAAAATAAAGTAGATGCCCACCAGTTGAAGAATGACTAAACAAATTGTGGTACATGAATGTAATGGAATATTACTGTGCTACAAGAAATGATCTGTGTGATGAATATGGAGAAGCATGGAAAGGTCTATGTGAACTGATGCAGAGTAGAGTGGAGTAAGCATAGCCAAGAAATCAATATGCCTACTAACTACAACAACATAAATGGAAAGAAAAAATACATACCAAAAAAATAAAAAGTAAATGTAACAATATTATAAATATTAAAATGAATCAAATGAAGAGATATGAGAGGACACTGCCAACCCACCATCTTTCAAGAAGGTCAGAAATCCACGGGAATTTCATATTGCACATGTTTTCAGTTTTTTCCCATGTATTGATAAGTTATGCTGAATTTTTTCTGCCTCTTAATAAGTGCTATTTTTTTTTATGGGAAGGCTCTCTGGAAGGGGAAAGGGAAGGAAACAAAGATAACAATGATGACATAATAGAAGATAACCAATAAAAGCTTATTTTTAAAAAATATTCTTCTTTTTATGAACTATCTCACAATCCTAAAATAGCATTAAATATTTTCATGTTTGTGAATGAAATGCAGACAATATTTTTGTCATGTGTTTTTATAGCCTTCTCCTATTTCAAGAAGAAAATCAAGAAAAAAAATATTTTCCCTGAATAATTTCACTCCCTTCATTTATTTGATAGTTTGGATTTTGTTTTACATCAATAACTACAACCCTCAGGCCAAGGCTCCTTGGGGACTAGAAGAACATGAATTGGTAGAATACACTTTTATCTGTGCTAGGGCAGACAGAGGATTAAAGAAAGAAGTAGCTAGCTGTTTGCCACAAATGGTGGGGGAAAAGGCAGAAAGGGTGAGAGTCAGATGTTATCTCTTGTTTGAACCCAACTTTCTCTTTCTCAACTTTGCTGAACTAAGGCTTGCCTGATAGTAAACTCTAATCAAAGCTTAGCCAGGGGACAAAGTGAGTGCTATTTTTAACATTTGCTTAAAGAGCTAATATAGATCCAACCCTTTGAGTGAGACTGTAGAACACTAAGAGCTGTGGCAATGTTCAGGTCCTTCTTCCCCTTTACCAAAAGTGCTCAATGCTGAACCTAAAACATCAGAGTAGCCTGATCCAGAATGAATGAATGGTGTGCTATTATTGGAGTAAAACCTTACATTTATAACATTTTCCCAATTGCTTTGACATTCATTATCTCATTTAAATTTCACAATAATCCTTTGGGTAAGTAGACAGCTAGTATTAAGTTTAATTTACAGACAAAAGAACTAACACAGAATTTGAATAACTTGACAAAGTATCCTTAGTGAGTGGTAACAGAGCCAGGATCAGCACCCAGGGGTCCTGACTCCTATACCATTGTACAGTTTTCATTATTATCATAAAATCAATCAATCAGTCGATTATCAAGCATTTTTAAAGTTAATGATGGTGATGCAGAGAAAAGAATGAAGCAATCCCTGATCTCATTCCATTATATGGGGGAATACATGCACCCATACTCCAACACACTAAATTTCCAATGCAATTCCTTAGTTATGTGACAGAAGTTTGGTACAATTTCAGGTCATCTAAGGTAGTGTCACCTAGTTGGAAGATGCCTGCTTCCTGGAGATAGGAGAACTGAACATGTGTAAACATTTTTTGTTAGCCTAACATGAGGTTAGGAGCAACCTTTTTCCATTGGCTATAAAGCATGATATGTTTTTATTTTAATACTGTCTGAGCATAGCCTGGGCTTTTTCTTTCATTCACATTTGAAAGACATCTTACTCATTGCAGATGACATGTGGTAAGGGGAAGAGCCAGAGAGTCACTTGCCCACTCTCCTTAGGCCATAATATGGCCCTGAGAAATAGACCTGCAGTGGTGATGGTAGTGGTGGTGGTGGGGTTGACTATTTTTCTTTTTACATTTTTGGTTCTAGGTGCTAGAGAGTGTAATATCCATTCCAGGAGCTTGAGTAATGTGGATCTGAGAGTATAGGAAACTAGATCAGCTGTGGCAGTCAGCCCAGAAAGCCCTGAGGAGTAAGGGTCTGGGAGACTAGCCCAGTAAAGCTTTGGATTTTAACTTGGTAGGGCAAATGCTCTGTAGGAATGAAGTTAAAATGTAAGCCTGATTCACCTCTCTTCCCCAGAGACTGAGGTGGTATGGGGAGAGGGGAGCACTCTTATGCCCCAGGTGCTGGGGAAAATGTTTATATATTTATTCTTGCTATAGCTTTGAAATAAATATATATTTTTCTAGGAAATTGGGGTTAAGTGACTTGCCCAGGGTCACACAGCTAGTAAGTATGAAGTGTTTGGTCTGAGGCTGCATTTGAACCCAGGTCCTCCTGACTTCAGGGCCAGTGCTCTATTCACTGTGTCACCTAGCTGCCCCTAAATATCTCTTTCTTAAAGCTAATTAGATATATAGTGGTTAAATGGTACTAGCATGCTAGTGACCGGCCCCTAAAAATGGAGGTAATATAACTTGTGGGAGCTCAGACCAATGGCAGAGAAGGACTTCCCAATCCCCCATAGAAGACTAGAAAAAAATGGTGGAGGGATGTAATAGACCCAGTCCTAAGATAGTTAGGCCAGAGCAACTAAATTATATGTTAGAAATTCTTTGTCTTTCCTCTATAAATGTCACTTTTTCTTTTTTTGGTGAGGCAATTGAGGTTAAGTGACTTACCCAGAGTCACACAGCTAGCAAGTGTCAGTGTCTGAGGCTGGATTTGAACTCAGGTTTTGCTGACTTCAGGGATGATCCTCTATCTACTATACCACGTACCTGCCCCTAGCTGTCACTTTTCCCATATGTAACTGGTATAAAGAAGAAGTGTTACAGGAATTAGTTTTTATTATCATTGTCATTATCATCATCGTCATAACTTGACTGCATATTTTGGGGAATGAGAGATCGGAATATCAAGCAGGAGGTCTGAGTACCAGTGTATAGTACTATGGAGCTTGATAGTGAAATAAGTTTTTGGAGGCAAGGACTCTATAGAATTCCTATTCATGGACAAAAGTGTTCTCAGAAAATCAAAAGGGAAAAACGGATGTCAGGTACAAAGTTACTATTCTCCACTGGTACCCCTGAGATATTCTGAGAAATCAAGAAAAGTTTTTAGCACATTAGATGGACTATCTGGGTCAAACCTTGAGAGAATGTGGTCGAGAGACGTGGATGGATTTTAGTCTGATTTATTGAAGAAAACCCCTGAATCAAAAAAAGATTGCAGATCTATGATTAAAGAATATAATCAATCTTGTTATTTTCTCTCCTACTTCAATGTAGGTATGGGGATGGTTGTAGTTGGAACCTTCTATCATGTATTGTTTCTTCTGCAAACACATATCTTGAAGATGTTGAGTTTTAAGATATCCTAAATCCAAAGTTTTATATGATATAGCTTCTTCAAAAGGCAAAGACCCTCTAGAGCTTATTTGTTTTCCATCTTCCTTCACTGCCTTTTCTATTCTCTATATTAGCTATGGTCTAATTAGGAGATCCTTTTTCACTTAACTTATTATCTTTCATGGCTCACTCCTTTCAAAGTCTGTGAATTACATAAACTGATGCAACTCCTCTGGCAGCTGCATTCATGAAGACTCTGTGCTGCCTGGCAGATCCAGAAATCCTTCTCAATAGGCATTTAAGCATATCTCAACCAGGTAGACAGGCCAGACATCATCTCATCCAGAGAAAGCAAGTGGAAGGGCAGCAGATATGTATTCTCCAAGGCTAATACTTTCATCAAGGGAGGTGAAAGAGGTTGAATAAACTATATTTCAGTAGTCTCCTGAACCATCTTCTGCTTGTTAACAGGAGGGAAATACATTTAGAGGACATTTTAAGGTGTTGAATTAAGTACTTCTGCAAGAAGCTAATGCAATGTGGAAGGAAGAGAAAGAAATAAAGGAAGGAAAGAAAAAAGGAGAGAAAGAAAAGAGGGAGGGAAAAAATCAATGAACATTTTTGAACACCTAATATGTGATAGGTACTATGCTAAGCTTTGGTAATATAAAAAAGAGGCAAAAAAGTATTTTTGCCCTCAAGAATTTACAATCTAGTGGAGGAAAGAAGAAGGGAAGAAAGCAAGGAAGGAAGGAAAGAAGAAAAGAGAAGGAAATAAGAGAGGGAGAGAATGAAGGAAGGATAGATGGAAGAAAATGAGCATTTATTTAGTGCCTACTATGTGTCAGGCTGAGTGATTTGCAGATATCTCATCCGAGCCTGATAAGAATCCTAGAAGGTAAATACTATTATTATCTCCATTCTAAAGTTGAGGAAATGGAAGCAGACGGGTAAAGTGACTTGCTCAGAATTAAACAGCTGCTAAGTATATGAGGTCAGATTTGAACTCAGGTCTTTCCAACTCTGGGTCCAGCACTCTATCCCCTGCTCTACTTAGCTTCCTCTAGAAAAGAAAGTCACCTTTTTTCCATGGAAAACTGAAGAACACCAACTATTTGTGTATCAAATACATTTGAAATAATTCAGTCCTTTTAAGAAAGGCAGTCAAAGACAACAACCATGAATAACCTTCAAAATCTTCCTGTTTTCTAAAATTACTTTAAAAGTTCATTATTGAAGGCTTGACTTCTCAGAAAAAAAAAAATCTAATGAGCAAATACAACTACTTGTTGCCATGGGAAACCAACAGCTTCTGATGATGATCTCAATGAGCTCCTTCGGCTGCTCCATTCAGAATACTGCCTCTTGATATACAGCAACCATGTATATATCTGGTGATCCATCCTTAGTGGGCTTTTTTGAAGCTGTAGAAGGGATTAAGTTATGCTGGGAATAAAAAGAAGTTGAGATAAGGAGGTCTTCAACTTTATCTTTTCAGATACCTGTTTCTTTAATTATAGTTCCAGGAATTATATTTTAAATTACTTACTCAATGATTGCTACTTTCCTTTCTTGTCTAGAGCATAATAGATGCTTAATAAGTAGTTATTGATTGACTAACTTTGAATGAATCTTGTTTCATATATCATAAACATAACATCACCCACTCAGAAGGATTTTTTTTTCTTTTGTATATAGAGATAGTGATATAGCAAGTAAGGGTATGAAAACATAATCTCATCAGTGTGAGAAACTTCTTCACATGGAAACTTCCTCCACCAATACAGACTGTCAACTTTTCTACAACATAAAGCCTTGGACATTGTCTAAAAGCACTGAAAGGTTAAATAAACTATGGCTTATGTTGTAAGTAGTTGTGTTTCTCATGGTTGAACAACTGGTGTGTATTGGAAGTGGGGCTTGAAACTACAGCTTCATGATTCTGAGGATAGCTCTGAATCTGCTATAGCATATTGTCTCCCATAAAATGATGGTGGCAAGGAGAAATTGGGTGTAAACAAATGAGAGAAATTGCATAAATTATCTTGCAACATGTTTGATGCAACACCATATGAGGATGTATGAAAAAGCTAACAACCTGGGGCAGCTAGGTGGCACCGTGGATAGAGCACTAGGCCTGGATTCAGGAGGACTTGAGTTTAAATCCAGCCTCAGACACATAATACTTATTAGCTGTGTGACCCTGGGCAAGTCACTTAACTTCATTGCCTAGCCAAAAAAAAAAAAGCTAACAACCTGAGAAATACTTAGATAGTTTCATCTGTGTTTTTATGATCTTGTAAAATTAGTCTCATTTGTGTTTTTATGATCTTATAAAAGTTTTTACCTGATAGTGCTTTAGCAGTGACTTTTTCCTCTGAAATGATGCAAAACATTTAAAAAATATTCCTGTCTTTCTTAAAGGAAGGAGTGGGATTCATGTTTCAATTCAATGGACTTTGCTGATGAAACAGTGTTCTAGTGAAGGTCACAGGTTTTGTTTCCACGTCAGTCACTTCATTCTGTTTCATAGTCACAAATTACTCCTTTGATACTTCCATTCTTTGTGTTAATAAAAGACCTAGCAATAGAATACAGATGGATCTGTGAATATTCGTCATTATGACTAGGAAAAGAGTTAAAAATGTCATCCCTTCAGAGTCTATCTAGGTCAGTAATCTGGTTGTGTTCAGAAATTTTGTATTAATAGGATCTCAAAAAGTCAGCAGGAGACGTAACTATTTCTTTTGCGTATATTGGGAGAAGACAACTAGGTAGCTCAGTGGATAGAGTACTGAACGTGGGGGTCAAGAAGACCTGAGTTTGAATCCTGCCTCAAATATTAATTAAATGTGTGACTTTGGATTAGTCCCTTAACTGTTCTCAGCCTCATTTTTCTTATCTGTAAAGTGAAAAGATTGAACTCAATGACCGCTAAGGACCCCTCCACTTCTAATCCCATGATCCTATGACTTTCAGTTAAGGTGTGTGCCAGCAACCTGGGAACTCCTGTCAAATGTCATTTTGTCATTTTATATGCAAAGGATAACTTCACATATGCACAGTGTTGCCCCTTGCAGAGTGGCTGTCAATTTAAAGTGTGCCCTTCTTGGACTCAAAAGTAAGTTTAATAACCCAAGCACCCAAAGTAACTGTGTATGAGTGGGTCTCAAGGGTTAGATACTTCCCACTGAGTTACTCTCCCACTAGTCAGTCTTCAATAGGCTGTAACAGTGGAGGATCTGCTGGCTCCATCAAACCAAACTTGTCCTTCATTGGAAGCAGTTTATAAAAGTAACAAAAACCCAAAAGCCTAAGAAGGCATGGATAATGTGGCTCTAAAAAATTTCCATCATAATCACTCATATTTATATGACACATTTTTGCAAAGTATTTTCCCTGTAACCTCTCCATGATTTAGATAGTGTTTGTATTATTTCCCCATTTTGCTTATGAAAAAACTGAGATTCAAAGAAGACAAATAACTTGCATTAGTCACGTTGCTGAAGGAATAGGAAAAGTAATATGATGGGAGTCAAAGTGTGGGGAACCTATGGCCTTGAGGCCACATCTGGCCCTCCAGGTCAAGCGTGGCCTTTCGAATCAAAATTTCACAAAATAAATCCCCTTAATAAAAGGATTTGTTCTGTAAAATGACGACTTGGTCAAAAGGTCACACCCAAGGACCCAGAAGGCCACATGTGGCCTTGATGCTGCAGGTTCCCCACCCCTGGACTAAAGGAGATGTTAAAAATTGAATTTGAGGTGCTAATAGGAATGGAATGAAAATCCACATATGGAGCTTGAGCTTTTAATCTCATTTCCCAGATTGTGTATTTCCCTCTTCCCAGTGACAGTTTGCTCCAGCCCAAAGATGAGCAAGCAATATATAAAGCTTTATCTTTAGTGGTCAAGTGAGTCACTCAACAGCATTCATTAAGACTTACCATGGTCCAGGCACTCTGTTAAAATCCAGGGTTATAAAAGAAAATCTAAAAGAGTTCTTGCCCTCAATGAGCTCACAAGCTAACATGTAAATAACTGTGTGGATATTTACTATATAAAACACAAATGGAAGGTAATCTCAGAGGAAAGTCAATAGCAGTCGGGGCAGGAATTAGTGAAAATCTTCTGCAGAAGATGGAGCTGAGTTTTAAAGGAAGTCAGGGAAGCTAGGACATATAGGTGGCTTCAAACAGTATATGCAGGCTTAGAATATATTTTAGTAATACATTTTCAAAGTTGGATTAAGGATTTTACATGTAAAATTGCATTACCAATTGATTGTATAGAAATTTAAAATTTTTCTCCCTTTTTTGAAGTCTCTGTCTTATATTATTAAGAGACAGAAGGGCTCCTTTTACAAGTCAAGTCTCCATGGCTCCTTTTTAAAATTCTCCTTTCAGCCTGTAGAAGTCATTGTCCATATCATATACAAGGTTCAGGTAATGATAGAGAGAGCATGTGCTATGTGAAAAACAAAATTCTTTGAACTTTCAGGTGAATTATGGGTTCCTAATTTAATGTTTTTGTAGCTCTATCATTAAGGTTAGCTCCATAAGTTTTGGTGTTTAGGTTTGTAAGTAAGGTGGATTTTGTTATTCTATTTTCAGTAATAGTTCCCAGGATGCTAGATGGTAGTTCTCAGGATCCATGGCCATAATAATCTACCAGTTCCCAGGATTTCATATTGTAGACAATTTCTACTGTGACTACAGAGTGAGATATAAGAATGAAATAATGCTAATATTTGAGTTGTTTTGTAAATAATCTGTTGTGCTTTCACTATGCTAAGTCAATATAATATTGCTAGAGTTAATGCAAACTTGTGAGGCTACTGCTGGCAAATTGCCTTCTTTGTGTGCTCCCCTATAAATCAAGTGAGCACTTGTCAGGGATTTGGGAATGTGCCAGCTAGGAATGCTGTGCATGCCTTCATTGGTCCCCATCAAGGCTTAGGGGGGAATATACAAGCTGGATTGCTGTGCTACCTTGATAGGTCCCCCTTGAGGCTAGGGGAGTGAGACTCCTATGTAGTGGTTGTTGCCCCATTCTTGCCAGCCCCTATGAGAAGAGTAATTAGGGGAAGCTGTAGGAGTTGGTGCTTCTATTATCAGCAGCCCCATTGAGAAGAATAGAATAAAGCAAGTAATTATTTAACCCCTCTTTATGTCTCCATTCCTGTCCTCCTGGCTGCCCAGATCAAGAGTGAACCTGCTAGAGGCTGGAGCCCAAAGCCTCCAGTGTTGCCTGTGTCCCAACAATTGGCATAGTTGGTATCTTCTGTCCTTACAAGGTTTAAAGTAGCATTACCTACAGAATCTCTGCAAGTGACTTGGAATCAGAGAAGTAGATCTACTAGAATGAACACCCCCAAGAGTTGTCCTGAGAACAAAGATTATTCCAGAATTTCCAAGAGCAGTTGTTTCTAGGCTCAAATGACTACTTGTGATAGCTTGGAGTTAAGATGAAATATGCTGATTAAATGAATAGACAGAGGGCACAGGTGTGAGTTAAATATGATGGGATGGTATCTAAAGAAAATAAAATTAAAGGGTGAGAAAGGAATGCATCGTGAGAAAAGGGAAAGGGAGAGGTAGAATGGGGTAAATTATCTCACATAAAAGAAGCAAGATAAAGCTTTTTACGGTGGAGGGGAAAGTGGGGAGGTGAGGGTGAGTTAGTGAACATTTCTCTCATCAGAATTGGTTGAAAGAGGGAAAATATATATACAGTCAATTGGGTAGAGAAATGTATCTTATCCTACAGAAAAGTATAAGGGGAAGGGGATAAGAGAAGGAGAAGGGTGATAAAAGGGAGGGCATATTGGATGAGGGGTAGGCAGAAGTAAAACATTTTTGAGGAAGGACAGGTTGAAAGAAGAGAAGAGAGAGAGAGAGAGAGAGAGAGAGAGAGAGAGAGAGAGAGAGAGAGAGAGAGAGAGAGAGAGAATAGAATAAAATAAACAGGGGTGGGGGAATAGGATGGAAGGAAATACAGTCAGCAATAGTAACTGTGGAAGTAAAGTTTTGAAGCAAATTTCTCTGATAAAGGCCTCATTTCTCAAACATATATTGAACTGAGTCAAATTTATAAGAATAAGAGCCATTCCCCAATTGATAAGATATGAACAGTTTACAGATGAAGTCATCAAAGCTCTCTATAGCCATTTGAAAAAAAATACTCTAACTCACTATTGATTGGTGTAGAATCAACACTCCTTCTACCTGCCCTGATAATGAAAAAAATTCTTATGTTTACCTTTTTATGCTTCTCTTTAGTCTTGTTTTTGAAAGTCAAATTTTCTATTCAGCTCTGGTCTTTTCATAAGATACTTGAAAGTCCACTATTTCATTGAACTTCATTTTTTCCCCCTGAAGGATTATACTCAGTTTTGTTGGACAGGCAATTCTTGGTTGCAATCTTAGATCCTTTTCCTTCTGGAATATCTTATTCCAAGCCCTCTGATCCTTTGACATAGAAGCTGCTAAGTCTTGTGTTATCCTGACTGTGGGTCCATGATACTTGAATTGCTTCTTTCTTGATGCTTGCAATATTTTCTTCTTGAACTGGGAGGTCTGGAATTTGACAATAATATTCCTGGTAGTTTTCATTTTGGGATATCTTTCAGGAGGAGATTGGTGATTCTTTCAATTTCTATTTTACCTATGGTTCTAGAATATCAGGGCAGCTTTCCTTGATAATTTCTTGAAAGATGGTGTTTAGACTCTTTTTTGATCATGGCTTTCAGATAGTCCAATAATTTTTAATTATCTTTCCTGGATCTGTTTTCAGGTCAGTTGTTTTTCCAATGAGATATTTCACATTGTCTTCTATTTTTTTTTCATTCTTTTGGGTTTGTTTTATTTCTTCTTGATTTCTCATAAAGTCATTAGCTTCCATTTGCTCCATTCTAATTTTTAAAAACTCTTCAGTGAGGTTTTGTACCTCTTTTTCCATTTGGTCAATTCTACTTTTTGAGGAGTTTTTTTTTTCTTCAGTGAATTTTTGTGCCTTATTTTCCCCATTTGTCCAATTCTGCTTTTTAAGGCATTCTTCTCCTCACTGGCTTTTTTTAATTCTTTTACCTTTTGGCCTAGTCTGTTTTTAAGGTGTTATTTTCTTCAGTATTCTCTGTGTGTGTGTGTGTGTGTGTGTGTGTGTGTGTGTGTGTCATTAACCAAGCTTTTGACTCATTTTTCATGATTTTCTTGTGTCATTCTCATTGATCTTCCTAATTTTTCCTCTACCTCTCCTACTTGATTTTCAAAATCCTTTTTGAGCTCTTCCATGTCCTAGAACCAATTCATATTTTTCTTGTAGGCTTTGGCTATAGGAGCTTTGGCTTTGTCATCTTCTGAGTGTGTGTTTTGTTCTTGCCACCAAAGTGACTTTCTGTAGTCAAAGTTTTTTACCCATTGTTTGCTCATTTTCCCAGTCTATTACTTGACTTTTAACTCTTTCTTAAATCAGGTCTGTGCTTCCAGGGTAGATGGGGTACTCTCCCAAGCTTCAGGGATTTTATGCAGCTGTTTTCAGAGACACTTCTAGGGACCTGTAAGTTTTCAGTTCTTCCAAGGCAGTATGATCTAATGAGAGATGTTTAATACTTTCTTGGCCTGTGGTCTAGTCTATGAGTGACCACAAAAACTCTTTCCCTAGAACTATGAGGAGGGTCCCCTCTCTACTGTGTCTACAAGCTCTGATAGGCTAGTGCTCCTCCTTGCCCTGGGACTGCCACCTAGGGCTGTGACCTAGATCAGATCAAAGAATGGGCAATACAAGTACCATCTTGGTGCTAGAAAAGAGCTTTCTGTACTTTTGACCAGTTGTTCTACCTCCTTACTGTGTGTGGGTTGAGAGCTCCAGTAGTCACTACTACTGCTAATTCATTCAATCTCAAGGCCTGCTTCTGGTTTGCTGGGACCAGGTCTGGGCTGGTACAGCCTGCGCTAGATTGGGCTCCACTCTCAACCAAGTCTAACAGAACTTTTCTGCTTTTCTTCTAAGTTATCTTTGCCATCTGTGAGATGAGAGGTCTAGAAACTGCCACTGCTGCCAGTGTTCAGTCACCCAGAGGCGTGCTCCAAGTTTGTTGGGCCTGGGTCTGGGCTAGCACAGCTTCAGCAGGACTGCATTCCTCTCTCACCCTGGTGCAATAGACCTTTCTTGCTGATCTTCTAAGTTGTCTCAGACTGGAAAATTGTTTCACTCCATCTTTTTGTGGGTTGTACTGCTCTTGAATTTGTTTAGAGTCATTATTTAAAGATATTTGGAGAGGGTTGAGGGAGAACTCAGGTGAGTCCCTGCTTTTACTCTGCCATCTTGGCTCATCCTCTTATTTCCTGGTATTTATGTTTGCCTACAAAAAGGATATGCCTTAATTACTTTTATTCATTTTTAAGGAATAGAGGCCATTCCTCCTACAACTTTTGGTTAACTGAACACCTGTCTTCTGTTAATATTAACCTCACCTATCCAAAACTTGACTTAAGGAATAAATAGTATTAACTATTTTACATTCTTCAGGTAGAAGCCAAAGGGAAGTCTGAGATTTCCAAAATGCTTTAGTTATTTGTCATCTCCCCTAGTTGTGTAAGAAGGGATTTTCCTGATGTGGAGTTTCTATTTTTGTAATATGTATATATACATACATATATATATATACATATATATATAATATATATGTGTGTGTGTGTGTATATGTGTGTGTGTGTGTGTGTATATATATATATCCTCTCAAGCAGTCTATTGTGAACCCTCTAAATATAGTTGAATCTGTAACCTGATTTAGTTAGAGTCTTTTAATAAGGTTTGTCTCCTTAAGGAAATATGTGACTGTGACTGCATAACTAAATTTGTTCAACTTTTATGACATTGAACTAAGCATAGGATTATGATGTTTTGCAATACTCATGGTCACAGTGAACTCATTTCCTGGCATAAGTTTAAGTCTCTTGACTTATAGCCCCTGATGATTATTCAAATTGAATCTTCTCATCATGAGAGGTTGGGAGAAGTTTGACCCCTACCTCTCCTTGTGGGAAATCTATCAAATTTTAGATAAGTAGGTAGTAAGGAGGATGTCTCCACTGATTCAAGATATTTTAATTAACTTCCTTTGAGACCTTAAATCAGCTCTCTGCTTGTAAGAAGGTTGGAGCTTTAATAATCCAAAAAAAAACCAATTGTGGGGTAATATTTAATTTTTATTTACTAATATTTGCACCTAGTTTTACATGGCTAGAAAAAAATTCTAACCCAAAGCTATGGAGGTCAGGCTGACCTCAGAGATATTCCTAGGAAATTGGATGGTTTGAAGGGAATTCTTAGATCCTACCCAAGTCTTGTTTTGGGTTCCCCAAATTTGAATGTTTATGCTTCAGTGCTAATAATACATATCAAACTACTTTACTTCTTGCCTGTAGCCAATCAGGCAAAAGTGTCCCTATGCCCTTTTCTGAACTCTATATGATAGGAGCTCCTATATAGAGCTGATATATAGAGCTCCTGTATAATGAGAAGAGAGCTACAACTTTCTCTGGCTCTCTCCTTCGCCAAATGACAACACAATTCTTTCTAAAACTATTTCAGGTTTGGGGGTTTGTTCTCAACTGACATTTAGCAACAAGTAATGAATGAGAAAGATTATGTAATTTGAAAAGTTTGGGTCAAATAAACCCCCTCTTCCATTAACATCAGATGTTAAAAGGATAATTGAATAAAGAACAACAAATAAAATAAGTGAAACATGTATATTTTATTTTTTGCTAGACTTGTGATTTCATCAGGATACAAAGCTTGTAAAAATGAACACTTTCATAAGAATTGGAAGAAATTGCCCTAAGTTGGACCCATATGCACCCCCCCTTCCTTCCTCCCTCTCTCTCCCTGCCTCCCTTGCAGAAGACCTAGTACATTTCTAACAGCAAAAGACATGTGAATTTATAATAAATGTTAAATGTATTTATATTACATGTAGTGTGCAGAGCTAAACAGCCATATAAAGATCTAATTAAAGAGGTAATTAGAAAAAAAGTTTCCTATAATAGATATACAGTAGCCTGTAGCTGTATCCTACTTTCTCTTAATTTTATTATGCAGATACAATGATAGTCTCAAATTAGCTAATAATAGGGGTCCCATGATTTATTTTGGATAAATCTATATATTTCTCAAAGGCACTCTCAGCAAAGCATCATTATTACTTTATTAAATACTACTTTTGCCTACTTGAGCTTAACAAACAAATCTAATGGTACGAAAGAATTTAATTTCAGAGCTGAATGATAATTTGTTAGGCACTGTTAATTCACATAATTCAAAGTTAATTATGTTTGCAATATTAGGAGTGTGGTAATTTTGTTCTGTTCAGCTACAGCTTTTATGAAATCTTACATCCTGATTAGGCGAACCACATTGCCAAGAATGAATGGAAAATAATTTTGGGGAGGGGGAGGGAAAGAGGAGGAAAGAGAAGGTAGGACTTTTGTAGTATGTGTATGTGCTTGTAAAGATTATATTAAAGAATCACTCAGTCACACTTGATCAAATATTTCCATACTATAGGACATCTGTCTCATGTGTTTCTGTTTGAGGATCATGGTTCATTGGGCATCACCCAAGTAGAAATTCATGAATAAAGTGGCTTCTCTCTCCACCCCCAAACCAAGTAGAACTGACACTTAAAAGTCTTCCAGAATCTGTAATTTCATTGCTGTGAGTAGTCTGTCCACCAGTATAAATTGCATTCTCTCTGTGAGTTAGTAAATGGGACTTATCTGCTTTTGAAGGGTTTGTTTGCTCTACAACCAATCTGCTGATGTGACTGTTCACTTACCAAGGCTGTTTGTACATACGTGCTTGAAAGCTGTCCACTTTGGTAGAAAATATATACAAGTTAAAATATGACTTTATTGGAGGAGAGTATAGTTCATGAAGGAGTGAAATGGGAAAAAAAAAAGTTAAAAGAAGACAGGTTGGAGGCAGTTTGTGAATGCTTTTGAATGTATCCTTCAAGTAGAGGCTGACTGAAGCTTCTTTAAGAGGCCAACAACACGATCAGGACTTTAGGAATATCAGCTTAGCAGCTCTGTGGAAGGTCAGCTAGAGAAAGGAGACTGGATTCTGAGAAACTAACTAGGAAATTACTGCAATAATCTGGGTGAGAGGTGATGAGGGACTGAGATAGGATGATTACAATATGAGGGTCAAGAACTTCTACAAACAGGATCTCTCCAAAGCACTAGAAACCAGTGTCTTTAACTTTTGACATTTTGTGTGTACCAGTGTATCACTCAGACTGCCCCCTTTGTATTCTTTCTCGCTACAGTACATAACCGGCCCACCTTCTTTTCTGAACATGTCTACTCTTTATGACGTTTTTGCATCACTTGTATATGAGTATGAGACATAGCCTGGGCTCACTATCTCAATGACCATTTTGACTATCGGGTTAGGTCCCCAGAGCATGGCTATTTATTTCTCGTCTCAAAGTTCTAAAGGTAACCTTGAGGAGCTTGGGGGTTTCCCTCCTAGTTCTACCACTAAAAAAGCTCCGTGTGGGATGTTCTATCTTGCTACTTCCCAGTTAATGACTTTCTAATATGACTACCCAATTAACATCAATTAGTTTTTACAAAGGAACATACACTGGGAGGTAGAGCAAGAACCAAAGAACAATAACCTCCTAAACTGGGAGCATATTTTCCTCTAGCACTTCTGTCTTTGAAGAAAGTGAACTTCAAAGTTAAAGTGATTGGTAAAAAAAATCCCTCCTCCAGTTCACTTTTAGGTAGGGCAATAGCTGATAGTGACTCTCTAGTTTGTAGGACATGGTGTCTTAGCTATGGAGTCAGTTCACAGTTGGGCTGGTTCAAGCAGGTTGGTTTATAGAACTCACTCCTCTCGAGATTGCCATTAGCTGCTCTGTTATCTAAACCTTGATGACGCTTTGGATCTTGTTTAGATGTGTTTTCTGTCTCTCATACTCATTGATGTAATATCAAGAAAGAATAAAACACAGCAGAGACAAGAAGAAAAAGAAGCACCTCCTCTACCTACATGATGAGATAAGGCAGATAGAAGCAAATGACAGGTGACAAGTGGCAGAGCACTACCACTTACACTACTGTCCCTTCTCCCCTAACCTGGGGTAATATGGTAATATGTGACTCATTTACCACCATGGCAGAGACACAAAAATAATATCTAACTGGAAATTATTGAGAATATTGATTTTTTTTTTTTTGCTAAAGTCCTTCCATCCCAAGAAAGTGAAGAAGGGAAGTATGGTAAAGTCGATGAAGACCTTGGGCCTTCCTTCAATCTCTTTGAGTATTCCCTTTCCTTATCTATAAAATATGGGTAGGAATACTTGTATTGGTCACATCACAGTGTTACGGTAAGTAAAACACTTAAATAAAATGCTATGTAGCCAGGACTAATTAGTATTAGACTGGGTTGAACTTAGTTTTAAGAAGCTATTTGGAAGTATAATTATTTTGTAAAATACTATCATCAAAAATTATAAATTAATCCTATGGTCACACCACTAAAATTTTATTGATTCAAAACACATTAGGATGTTTTAGAAACAAAGATTCTCCTCTTGGTTTCTTCTCCTTGGAGTCTCCTCCTTTGCTGGCCTCATGGATTTAAAAAGTAAGTTTCATAAGAGTTAGTGCTAAAAACAAAAATTAAAAAAAAATAAGACAATGGATTTAGAACTAATAGGTATCATAAAGGCATTATAGTCCAATCTCTTCCATTTAAGAAATTGAGACCGAAAGAGGTTTAGTTACTGGTGTGGTCACACAAGTAGTAAATAGAAGAGCTGGGGTTTGAGCTCAGGTCATTAATTCCAAATTCAGCATTTTTTCTACTTTACCATTTATGTTTGTTCCTATCACTTATTTAGCAGAACAGAATAGTTTCTGGGGGTTCTAAGTTTAACACTATATATGTATAATTCTAGTTGGTCACCACTTGTACCTGGAAGAGAGAAGCAGTTTCATGAGTATACCTGATACACAGTTCACAGAACAAATCCTCTTAATAAAAGAATTTGTTCTGCAAAACTTGAACAAAAGACCCCACCCAAGAACCCAAAAGGCCACATGTGGCCTTGAGGCCTCAGATTCCCCACCCCTGGTATATCACCTAAAGCTTTATGGTCTTCAAAGCCAACATCCTGAGATACAAGATGGAAGAACAGAAATGAAAAGGCTGTTATTTAAAGGCCGTTTTGTGAATTTGGGTTTCAGTTTAATTATTATTGAATGTGCCACCTGAATAGGCAGATTAGAAAGGCGATTAAAACACCAGAACCAAATGTATATAGAGACTTCTTTGTTAGGAGCCATTTCTTTGTCGCCAAATACTTGGCTAGAATTTTATGTTTGTTTGTTTGTTTTTTATTACCCTATCTCTCTGGGAATTCAGAAGCAAGGAGCCCTCTGTTGCCCCTGAGACTTTAGTTTGCCTCTCTAATTCAAATGCCAGGAATCTACAGCATATATACAATAGCATATACAATATATACGGTGGCATGGACAGCGTGTCATGCACATGATTTTCAGTGTATGTTGTTTTATTGATCTTGCTGGATGCAAGTCACGTTTGGGGATTTCTCCTGAAAACTAACCTACCCCTTGAAAATGACTACCAGAAGGTAAGTTTCTAAATCATATTTACTTTGTTTATTTCTATTTACTAGGTCATCACTAAGCAAGCCTAACCTGATCATGCAGCTGGTGATAATTAGGTTCTCCTTTACCATTGGCATCACAGATGCCAGCTGTTACACTAGTCATTCATAATGGGATCTAAATAGGATAGCAAGATTCCTCCCAGATCAATTATGGACTAACTCTATTTCCCACTCCTTATTTAGGGGGAGGGAATCCACCCTTCCTAAAGTAAAAGACTTCTCCACTTTCCCGAACATTAAATATCTAGCACCAAAATTTTTCCAGAGGCGAGTCAGAAGAAAGAGAATGATCCTTTGTGTGCGTCCAAAGGAAGTATTAAACCTTTTGTCAGGAAAGCAAGATTAGAAAGCCATTTTCCCCATTCATTTCTGGGTATTTCTAACATTAGCTGGTTATTCCTTTAAAATCCATGTTTGCCATGCAGCCAGCTCTCTTTGGAGCTTCTTATTAAATTTGCTGCTAGTCAGAGTGTATGACAACACTACTGAGGCCGTGCCCGACTTGACGCAGATGCTCGCTCAGATTCTACTTGTCAAGGAATGCAACAACAGGGATGATATGAAAGGCCACAGGCACTCAGAAATCTGGAAACAGAGCAGCTCAATAAGTGACTTTTCTGCATAGGAAATACTAGTACTGGAGTTCTGAAGGGAGAAGATTGCTTGTTTACTTTGGTGATACAGATGCCGAATATTTGGGGGGATTTTACTCTGTTACAGGCCAATTAGGCAGCAGCTGGAATCAATAGAGGTTGTGCAGCCCAAAGCATCATGGGCCTATTGAAGGCCTGTTGTTCCAGGAACTCAAGCAGGACAGCCTCCTTGGAGAGAACATCCTTCCTTCCTCTCCTCCCCCCAAGCCATTCTCTCCAGCCCCACTTATTCCTTAAAGTTGATGTGTAATTTCTGTTGAATTTTCCCCTGCAGTATGATTATGGAGTTTCATACTGAAAGCATCCCAGGCTATAATAACAACAACTTCAGCAGCCAGATAATGGGCTGAAATCTGAGAGTGAGAAAGAAATATACTTGGTTGTGGTGATTTTTTTTTTTACTAGCAATGGGTGATAATGGATAATAAACAGTGGTTTTAGATTATAGGAGACTGTTAAGGATCAATATTCTAAAATGCTTTTTAGCATCAATGCGTTTTTATTGACAGAATTAGTGTCACTGTTTGTAGCACTAACAGCAGGAAAGGCATATTGCATATGAGAAAACAAGGCCTCCAAGGGAGCAAAACTGATTAAGGACTTGGAGGGTCTTAAAACACCCCAAATTTCAGGCTTTCAAATGAAATGGTAGAAGCTTATGAATGTCCTGAAGGCATATATTTGTCTTAAACGTCTTAAGTGTTTCATTCTACTCCTGTTTCAGAAATAGAAAAGGAGAGTTGGTGAATATTCTGCTGCTATCTGGTATTTTACTGAACTTTTAACTCTGCCTCTTCAGCTTTTCACAATATTCCCAACAATGACGAGCTTATCAAAGGGGACGCTTGTGCACCTTGTAAAATCCATCATGTTCTCTTCTTAATAGACATTGAAAGGCAGGTTTACATATGAGCTGAGAAATCATTTTATTGGAGACAAAAGACTAAATGAATAGAGAATGGTTGCTACAGATGGATAAAGACTAAGTTCCTTTACTTTGCATTATGGAGTATTAATGGTTGGCTGATAGATTTTTGGATGCAATTCCTATGGGTTCTTATAGAATACAATGCATACTGTGCAGTCCACATGCTCCTGCACAAGTCTACAGAGCAATAAATCACCTACTAGATTGTGATATTAATGAAAGTGTGTCCTGAATTATACTTCAAGGTAGCTGATAATCTTATTAATGTTGTGGCATCTCTATTGTGAAAAAGCTTCAGGCTTTACAGAGGGTGGGGGCTTCTAGGTCTTCCTCAAGGGTCCTGAATTCACTGGCCTGAGTAATTTTGGAAGTTGTTCTCTCTTGACCTTGACAGATAAATATCCCCTTCTTCTAAGCAGTAAAGTACAAATTTTCCTTCACCTTTACTGTCTTCCTTATTCATTCTCTCTTCCATGTCTCCTCATCCCTCCCCCATCTTCCATCTACCTCACCCTCCCATATTTCTCCCCTTCTATGCTTTTCTGTCTTTCTAGTTATTACTTTTTTGATGGAAAACTGGGAGGATAAATTAATGGATCAGACTGTGACTCTCAGGAAGCTCCTCAAGAAAAAAAATATATCAGAATTGAGCTCTATAGAAAGAACCTTGGAAGGTATAAACACAATTGCTATATTCAATGCATGCTCTTTCTATGCAAGGTACTGGCTTATTGTGGAGAATAGTGCTGAAGGGGACACAGTCCCCTTCATCATCACAAAACAGTAGATTTATGTCTATGCCACATGTAGCCCAACACACATATTCACCTAATGCCTACAGTGCTGCCACATAAGACAGAACTGCTGCCATACAGGACCAGTTCCATATACGTCTTCTGTGCACTGAACTATAACCTGTGAAGAAGGAAGAATTAGCTAAAAGATACAAGTGTATCTCCTATAGATAGATCAGCATGAGGGATTACAGTAGAGAAATTTTATTCTTGGATTTAAAATATATATTTGCATGTATCTATATATACATAAACATACATATATGTGTACATCTATGCATGTACGTGTATGTGTACATATTACATGCACGTATAATAATTTTTTGCTTCATTCTTCTTGCAGATTAATTCTACAACCATGTAGAGATGGGCTAAGATTCTGACACTAATCTCATGAATGATTTAAAGATCATACTTGCATTTTATCTACAAATGAAAAATGGCACTTTTGTGGGGGGGATCAGAAAATGAAGCATAGGAGGTATTGGATGTCTACTACTCTGGAAATATAGTAAGAGCAACAGACTTGGGCTAACTGCATTTGACAGACTGATGGAATTCTCTCTGCCTTTTATTTTGGAGTGCTGAAAAGTACAATGCAAATGTCATTGAAGAGCATGGTATTATTACATCATTAACCCCACCTATACCTATGAGGCTAGTGGCTCAGCAGTTGCTGCCGCACTTTCTCTCCAGGTGACAGCCACAGTTATGAATCAGAAACCAGACAATTTATTCCTTTAAAAATACATACTAGGCTCCCACAGTGTATATAACCATTGTATTGAGCAATGTGGAAAAATGTATAGAATTCAAAGCTTGGGTTAAGAAGCCTGTACTTAAATCCTGACATAGATACTTACCTGGGTAAGCCATTTAACTATTTGCTTCACGCATCTCTCCAAGATTTACCTAATAAGTCACAGATGCCTTGTGATCTATGTGAATGGAGAGTGTCCTACAGTGTGAATTCCCTTGAAGCACCAATTATACATAGTCTTTCTAGCATTAGATACCTTTTAAAAACAATTTTTAACAAATTTATTGATTTTTAAAATTATGAATATTTATATATTATTCCCACTTGGTGAGAGAACTCTTGTAAGAAAGTAAAACAGTTAAGTAAAATTAACAATGTTTTTAAAATGCTTTATCATCAGTAATGCCTTTTGTCTTCATTTAGACTGTTAAGTTTTCTTGAGATCAGAATTCCTTAATTTACAGTAGAGCTGCATCTGTGGATTTCTGTGCCTAGAGCAATTATAATGCATGTAGCAAACAGAAGTTGTCCTCAGTAAAGTTCACTGGAAAGGGAGATTGTGAAGGAAGAAGTCATGCTGTAGCTTCCCATTTTAATCATTTTTGGCTAAATAATTTAATGGAATTCAATAAAATGTAAGCTCTTTGAGAGCAGGGGTGATATTATTTTGTCTTATACATGATGATTTATTGTTGATTTTTGCCTTATGGACTTGAATTGGACCAAGAATTATGTTTTGTTGTTTCTAAGTTGTTGAAAAAAACAAACACTGTCTTCTAAATTTAGGGCTCTAACTTCGGCATTCTAAAATAAATTCCTGATCGTACCGTATTTGTGGCTTTTTTCCTAACATACCAATTATACTGCTTCCTTGATGTCAGAACTTGCTGAGACTCATTAGAAAATCCATACTATATGGTCAGTAAAAGATTGAAAAATGAATGACTTGATATTCAAGCTAATACTCATTCTCTCATCTTTTCTCAGCTCTTCAAAATCATGTTTATCTCTACAACTGTTAGAAAATAACTTCTCAAAGCTAGAATTGGTGAGAATTCTTGGTTTTCTTATTCCTTTGTACTTCTGACCCGTGATCTGGTCCTCACTAATCTCAGACTGCTTCCCTAGCAAATTTCAGAGCTCTACACACTCCACCCCTTAGTTGAGAAGTCAACCAGGATGCATTTTACACATAATCTTTCAGTATTTGTTTATTGTAGCTAATAACACACATTTTGTCTTCAAGGAGCTTCCAGTTAAGTTGAGGTGAAGAAGAACAACAAACATTAATGATGAAATATTCAAAGAGTTAGATAATATCAGAAGAGATAATACATCATTATGTATGATAAGTTGTAGGTGAAAAGGATAGATAATGTGCTGTGAGAGTTCAGATCAGAAGATCATTGAGGTCTTGGTCGATCAAAGTAATCTTTACAGAAATGGGATGTGACCTGTGCATTTCTTTCATCCTTACCACAAAGCTTTGATAAAAATTTCCATAAGCCAAATCTAAATCATTTGCCACATGTAATAGTTTATTAATCTTGCCAAGAAGGAAATGAGGTTAGCCTGGCATGCCTTTATCATAATAAAACCATGTAGACTCTATCTAATCACTATTTCCTTTTTTTAGGTTTTCAGCGATCATCTCTTCAGTGATTCATTCTAGAATTTTTTTTTAAGTAATCAAAGTCCATCTTACTTATAGGTTGCATGCTCTGTTCACTTACTTTTTTTAAAAATTGGGACATTTGTTATTTTCCAATCTTGTGGCATCTTTATCCATTATGTAAGTATAATGTATGTATTGGTTTATTCATTTACTCATTCATTTATCCATCCATCCATCATCTATCCATCCATCTGTCTATCTATTTATCTATCTACATCCATTTGTAATCTGTCCTCCTCAGTACCTTCCCTCCCTCCAGAGAATCATTAAAAAAAAAAGACAAAACTCTCATCATAAACATGTACAGTCTAGCAAAGCAAATTCTCATATTATTCACAACCAAAATATTTAAGTTCACTATCTCTCTGGAACAAGGTGAGTGGCATGGTTTAAATTTAGTCTTGTAAATTTATGGTTTGTCATTGTATTGATCAAAGTTCTAAAGTCTTTCAAAGTTATTTTTCTCTTTGACAATATTATTGTTATTTTCCAAAATGTTCTACAGATTCTGCCCCTTTTATTCTGCATCATTTTATAGAGGTCTTCCCAATTTCCTCTGACACTGTCCATTTCATCATTATTTTCAGCATAATAATTTTTTCATTATATTCATGTAGAACTTGTTTGGCAATATTAATAACAAAGGCAGTTTCTTAGTTTCCAGTTTTTCTCTACTAAGAAAAAAGCTGCTATAAATCTTTTGAATATATAAGCCCTTTTCTTATTTCCTGTATATCTCTTGGGGGTAGAGGCCTTTTCGTGATATAGCTGGGTCACAGTTTAATAACTTTGAGGGCAGAATTTCAGAATGATAGGACTAGTTCACATCTCTACCAGCAATATATGAGGGAAAATGATTGTCAACTCTCCAACATTTGTCCTTTTCCCTTTTATTATCTTTGCTAGTTGAAAGAACCTAATTGTTAATTTAATTTTAATTTCTCTAATTAATAGTGGTTAAAAGTATTTTTTCAAATTTTGATGGATTGGATTTCTTTCCTTGGAAACTGCATTTTCATATATTTTGACCAGAAAAACTATTGGGGAATGGCTCTTAGTTTTATGAATTTGATTCAGTTCCTTATAAATCTTAGATATGATACTTTTATTGAAGAAACTTGCTACAAAATTTATTCCTATTCACTTGTCTCCCCTCCTATTTTAACTAGATTTGTTTGTCCAAAACTTTTGTTTTATATAATAAAAATTACCCATTTTCTCTTTTGTGACCTTCCTTATCACTTGTTTTCTCATCAACTCTTCCCCTATCCCTATATCTGGTCAGTAATTTCTTTTTGGCTCCTCTAATTTGTTTATGATGTGACTCTTTATATGGGAATCATGCATCCATTTTAAGCTTGTCTTGGTATATGATATGAAGTATTGGTCTAACCCAAATTATTTCTAGGTGGCTTTCTAATTTTCTCAAAAATCGTTTTGTTTTTTTTGTTTTTGTTAAAGCATGAGACTTTCCTCCACTAACTGGGATCCTATGCTACTGTGTTTGTTTGCTTCTATATGGGGTGCATCTAATCTGTTTATCTCTCTTCTTTAATCAATACCACATGATTTTAACTGCTGCTTTGTAGTGCAGTTTGAAATTTGGTATTTATAGACACTTCTACATCATTCTCACATTTTCTCACTATTTCCTTTGAGATTCTTGTCCTTTTGTTCTTCCATAAAAATTGCATTATTATTTTTTCTAGCTCCATAAAATAGTCCATTGGTAATTTGGTTGTTATAGCACTAAGAACATTAATTTAGATATTATTTTCATTTTAATTATATTGGTTCAGCCTACCCATGATCAATTGCTATTTTTTCCAATTATTTAAGTCTGTTTCAATGTCTACAAAGAAGGTTTTTCTTTTCTTTTTTTTTTTGTTCATTTACAGTTGGATCCATATAGTTCCTGGGTACACTATGATAGATTTACTTGCTTCCAAATGTTTTATTCTTTCTGTAGCTATTTTGAAAGGAAATTCTTTTTATCACTATTCTTGATGATTTTCTGTTGGTCTGCTCATGATTTATGTGGATTTATTTTACAACCTGCAACTTTGCTGAATTTATTGTTTTAATTAGTTTTTGTTTTAAACTTCAGAGTTTTCTAATTAAATCATTATGTCTAAAAATAATAATTTTGTTTTGGTTTTGCCCATACTTGTTTCCTTGATTAATATTGTTTAAATTATTGCTCCAGTTAGCCTTTCTAGCACCAGGTTAACTAGTAATGATCATAATGGACAGTTTTGCTTTACCATTGATCATATTGGAAAGGCCTTTAACTTTTCTTCATTACATAAAATATTTGCTCTTAGATTTAGACAGTTATAATTCATAAATATATTAAGGAAATATCATTTATTCATATGAGTATTTTATTAATTTGGCATTATTAACATGATTGATTATTTTTATAGTATTCATTTTCTTGTCCAAACCCTGAATTCCTGGGATGAACCTAACTTTGTCATGTTTTATGGGACTTGTGCTTGTGACTATTTTATTTAGAAAAAAAATATTAGGGCAATGCCACTTAGGGAAACTGGTGTGAAGTTTTCTTTCTTTGTTTTGTCTTTCTCTCATTTAAGTATTAAGTCCATATTTACATCATAGAAAGAGATCAGATATGTTATCTTTCTCATAATTGCAACCATTTTATGCAGTATTATGCTTTAAAAAAATTTGACAAAATTCAGTTGCAAATCCATCTAGTCCTAGACTATGTTTTCCCCACCAAAAGTCCATTTGTATTTTGTTGAATTTCATTTTCTGATAGGTTACTTATTTAGTTTCTTCTTTATTAATATAGATATTTTATAATTTTATAAATATGAATCTATTTAATCAAAGTTATCAATTTAGTTACCATATATTTAGGAAAATAATTTCTGACATATTCCTTTTCAATTTTTGCAACTTTCATTTTTTAAAAATTGACAGGATAAATTTAGTTTTCTATCAATTTTAAAATAAAATTAGCTAACTCATTTATCTTTATTAATTTAAAAATCCCTTGATTTTATTTGTTAATTTAATGTACTTTTTGCTTTCAATGTATTAATCTCTTCTTTAATTTTCAGAATTTTTACTCTGTTGCTTAGTTGGGAATTTTTGCTATGTTATTGTTCAAGGTTTTGTTGTTGTCATTTATTATCTATTACATTAATTTGTTCTTTACCTGTTTTGATATGTAGCTTCATTATTGTCATCTTTTTTCCTATTGTTTCTACAATTTGTTCTTTGATCTATCAGTTCTTTAGAATTATCCTGCCTCTAAAACCTTGTTAATTATTCCTTCATGGCCTGTTCTTGAATATAATTTTTATTGCATTGTGATCAGTAAATTATGTGCTTTATTTTATTTTGCTTTTCTTTTTTTTTGGAGGGGGTTTTCATTCCATATCACATGATCAATTTTTGTAGAGGCCTGAGTAGCTGAAAAGTATATAAGCATCTTTTCCATTAACTTTCAAATATCACTGATGTTGCCTAACAATTATAATCTACCAAATTTTGGTTTTTTTGTTTATCTGTACCTAAGAATGTAATTCATCTTGGTCAAGTGGCTGGAGTTCATCAAAAACAGCTAGAAATTTTCTAATTATCTCCTTATTTATCTTGGTTATAAGTTCCCTATTAGTCATTTTTGTTCTCATTTCTCTTTTAAAGATCATTGTCCTTTGCAGAGAAAACCAAAACCAATTCAGAATTGGGTCACTGTTTCCTTCTGTTAATAATAGTAGTGCATCATCCTAAACAAAGGCTATATATCCCTTCTTTGATTCTCCATTTTTACTCCAATATAAGCTTAAACAATCCTAAAACTACAGCAAAAACAAAAAATTTTTGTTGTGCTTATCTTCTAACACCACGGTCACATCATTCTGAGTTTTAGCATTCCTAACACTGTCTTTATAAGGCTGTGTTACAATCTTACATTCATTCTCTGACACTTGACCTTGCTTCCAGTTAAGCTGGTATATTCTAGTACTGTCCAGGTAATACCTTATCTTTTCCCAGCATACTGAATTCTTCCTGCCCCAGTGGATTGCTGAATTTTCTTTTTGGAATTAGAGCAAGAGTTCCTCCTTCATATTCACAGACAGAAGCTCTTTTATAGTAAGAAACTTTTTCTGCAGTCTTTGTAAGCCTGACCCCTTTCCCTGGCATTTAACCTCAATTTTTCTTACCTGAATTTCTGAAGATAAAATTATTTTAACAGAAGTCAAACCACTTCTCATTTCTTTTTGAACATTTAAAATGTAGTATGACTAGAACAAACCATCAGACAGCAATGTTCAAAGAGCAAAATGATAGTAAGGATTTTACACAGCATCACTGAAAATAGGTAATTTAATTCAATAAATATTTATTAAGCATCTGCTATGTAGGAGACCCTGTTCTATACCTGAAAACACAAAGACAAAATTGAAATTGTCCTTTTTTTCAAGGATCTTGTATATTATCAGGGATGGACAGCATGCATGCATTTAGGTAGGTACAAAAATAATACATACAGAATAAATTTTTAAAATGCACATGATGTTATTAAATGTGAAAGTATTGGGGAAGGAGCATGCTCATAGTTGGGAAGTTCAGGAAAATTTATATAGAAGGTAGTGTTTCAGCTGTCTTAGAGCAAGTGGGAGATTCTATGAGGCAGAGTACATAAACAAGTCTATCAATCATCAAGCATTCATTAAGTGCCTATTATGTGACACTATGCTAATTGCTGGAGATATAAAGAAAGAGGAAACACCCCCCCCCAACAGTTTTCTCAAGGAGTTTACAGCCCAGTGGAAGAGACAACATACTAACACTAATATTAAGGCAGATTGAGAAAGACTTCCTGCAGAAGATGGGATTTTACCTGGGGTTTGAAGGAAGCCAGTAAGGCCAGGCGGTGAGAATGAGGAGGGAGAGCATTCAGGTATGGGGGTGGGCAATCAGTGAAAATAACAAGAATCAAGAGATGGAGTATTTTGCGTGAGGAGCAGTAAGGAAGCCAGTGTGACTGGATCACAGAATATGTGGGTGTAAAGACATTGCAAAGGTAGTAGTGAATCTGGGTGACTGGAAGGAGAGTGGTTCTATGAACAGAATACATTTTGAAGAGAAGTCATGTTTTAGACTTGTTGAAATATACCTCAGAATATACCTAGCAAGAGTTTGAAATTCTAAGTTCAGGAGAGAGATAATGCCTATATATTTATATTTAAAAATCATTTGTTCACAGAAGATATATAATCACCTGCAAACTGATGAGCTCACCGAAGGACATAGTACATATAAAGAAGGTTAATCTAGGATAATAGTTTTTAAGAGAGGTGAGGCAGAAGAAGATTTTGAAGGATAGAAGATTGTGTTTGGAGAGAGAAATTTCTAAATTCTGCTTCATAGAAATAAAATGAATATGAATGTCTTCCCTGTGTGTGGCTGAAGTAGAGTGAAGATGGAATTAATGAGATCAGAGGGGGTTGTTGAACTGAGAGGCCAGGATGTATAAAAGGACATTTATCATATATGTTGAAATCCTCAAATTTAAGGACAGGGGTTGGCATAGAGAAAGACCATAAACAAGGTATCAAACTACTTGAGAAAAAGAAGGAGAATGGCTTGAATATAAGGAAATGACTAAAACAAGAAGTTAGACTTCATGGTGAAGATGAATGGAGTCAATATCATAGGAAGAGGAGTTGCTAGAGGCAGAGTGGCAAGGAGGAGTAAGAACAGCTAATTTGCCTACTCCTTCTGGTCAAGTGCTTCTGAGGGAAGTTAAATTCATCATCAGAGAGGGTAGCCAGAGTTTTTGTCTTGTTGGGGACAGAGGACAAATTTATGTTCACTTAAGAAGATGTAAGGTGTAGGAAATAAAGAAACATAGTATAAAAAATTGTTGAAAATTGGGTTAGGGGTAGATGAGTGGGATAGATCAAGTATATAATACACAGTAGTAAATGGCCATAATAATCTAGTATTTCAGCCCAAAGATCCAAGCTTTGGGGGCAAGAACTCACTATTTGACAAAAATTGCTTGGAAAACTTGAAAGAAGTTTGGTAGAAATTATATATAAACCAGTATCTCATACTATATATCAAGATAAGGTCAAAGTAGGCACATACTTTAGACATAAATGGTGATATAATAAGAAAATTAGCGGAACATGGAAAATGTTACCCATCAGACCTATGAGTAAGGGAAGAATCTATGACCAAACAAGAAATAAAAAGGATCACAGTATGTAAAATGGATAATTTTGATTACATTAAGTTAGAAAAAAAGTATTACACAAACAAAACCAATGCAGCCAAGATTAGAAGGAAAACAGGAAATTGGGGAAAATTTTACAGCAAGTTTCTCTGATAAAAGCCCCATTTTAAAATAATGTAGGGAACTGAGTTAAATTTATAAAAATAAGAACAATTCTGCAATTGATAAATGGTCAAAGGATATGAACTGGCAGTTTTCAGAAGAAGAAAAAAATCCAAGCCATCTATAGTCATATGAAAAATGTCATAAATCACTATTGATTGGAGAAATGCATATTAAAACAATTCTGAGGTACTTATCAGATGGTCTAACATGATAAAAAGAAAATGGCAAATGCTAGAGAGGATGTGGAAAAATAAATATACAAAAGCTCTGTTGGTGAAGTTGTGAATTGGTTCGTTCATTCTGGAAAACAATTTGGAACTACACCAAAAAAGGCTATAAAACTGTGTATACGCTTTGGCCCAGCAATGCCATTACTAGGTCTGTATCCCAAAAAGATCAAAGAAAAAGGAAAAGGAACTTTATCTACAAAAATATTTATAGCAACTCTTTTTGTGGTGACAAAACATTGGGTATACCCATCAACTGGGGAATGACTGAAAAAGTTGTCTGTCACTGTGATGGAATACTATTGTGATATAAAAAAAAGATGGGGAGGGAGAATTCAGAAAAACCTGGGAAGACTTATATGAAGTGATGGAAAGTGAAGTGAGCAGAACCAGGAGAATATTGTACACAGTGTAATCAATATTGTAATAGTCAACTGTGAAAGACTTAGCTACTCTGATTAACATAATGATCCAAGGCAATTCTGAAGAACTCATGATGAAAAACGCTATCTCCAGAGAGAGATCTGAAGAACACTCAGTGCAGATTAGGGGAAGAATACTGAAGTATATTTTTTCACTTTGTTTATTTTTCTTGATTTTTTTTTCTATAACATGGCTAATATGGAAATGTTTTACATAATTTCACATGAATAATTTATATCATATTGTTTCCTTTCTTAGTGTGTTGGGGAGGGACTGAAGGGAAAGAGAGAATTCAGAACTCAAAATTAAAAAAAAATGTATATTAAAATAAATAATTTTATTTTTTAAAAAATTGAGTTAAAGGTTTGGAGGCCAAATGGAACAAGTAGTTAGAAGATGGTATGGACTGCAGAGGGCTGGGGTTAATAAAGAAGAGAACTCTCAGCAAAACGTGCATCTGAAGTACATAAGGGGAGTTATATCTGTGATTTTGCTGTGATGTCAATGCACAGACAATGCAGGTCCTAACTGGCTCACTTATAGTTTTGAGACTATGATGGCTGATGGTCTCTTTTTTTTCTAGTCCAGAACTGTAATTTTGTTGGTATTAGGAACTTCTATTGAGGAGATTCCTACCAAGGTAGATCAGGAACTGTTCTGCAACTTACATAATTTCCTGGGAATTCATGACTAATAATAGCAAGGAAATGCAGTGGGATTCCAAATACAGGGACCTTTTAGGAAGCAAGCAAACCCATGCATCTCTGCCATAGCCCTAGCCAGTGGAACCTACCACCTGACTGAGGGTACAGGTGTGCAACAGGGGTGAGCAGGAGCACAGGTGGTGCAGCTGTGAGCCCTTCCTCATCAGCTGCTGCAGCCGCCAGGGTCAGTTAGCCTGGGGCTGTAATTTACCAGCAACTGCAATAATTGGTCATTTTTATCAGCTTGTTGAGAGAGCTTGTTTTAAAGTAGGGATGCTGATAATTCCACAGCTGGTGTCCCTCTTTGGGACCTCCTCTTACAGGGTGTTCTAGGACTGTAGTGTAACGGCTTCCTTCCTTGACTGGTTCTTTAAGTAAATCATTACCTCCATCTAGTTTGGTGACTCAGGAACTGACAGAATAAAGATGTGTTCAATTCCTGTCTTTGGAATGAGCCCAAATGCTAGGAAGTAGGGAATGGTGACAGTCTATGGCTATCTAAAATAACTAGAGGTGACTTGATCTGGTTAAGTTGTTAGAATGGAAAGTGTGGATGAGAACTGGCCCCAGATTAGGGCAATTAAATTCTTATTTGAAATATGGTTTTAAGGATCCCCTGGACTTCACCCTTAAAGGAAAATATTTCTGTAAGAAGGTCATATCCGAAAAGGGGGGTAGGAGGGTATGCGTGGCAATGAAGATTGAAATTTAAGCAAGAAAATGTAGGGAGAGATAAAGAAAAAGAAGATAGGTTGAGAAAGTTGGGTAAAGAACCCAGTAAAAGGGAAAGGGAAGAAAAAAATATGGAAGAAAGAAAAAAAAATGATTCCCCTCACTACTTGGGTTCCACCTTGCTGAATGCCTTTGGTAAATAGACTAGAGGAGAATTAATTCAATATAGGCTCAAGAATCTAGAATCAAACACCAAGAATTTATGAGGAGGCTCAGGAAGACCTAAGCTCAAATGATACTTACTTGCTATGTGACCCTGGGCAAGTCACTACCTCTTTTTGTCTTAATCCACTGGAGAAGGAAATGGTAAACCACTCCAGTATTTTTGCCAAGAAAATCTCATGGATGATATATCCATGGCATCATAAAAAGTCGGACACAACTGAATGACTGAGCAGCAACAACTATGTGCTCAAAATCATGTCAGGAATGGAATCGCCTAAAAAGTATATAAGTTTCTATTCCCCAGGACCACACAATCTAGTTGGAAAAACAAGATTCATATACATTAAGTAGTACTATGTATAAAATATAGCATGTAGATGACTGCAGAACTGTCTCTAATATAGACTTAAAATTTCCTAAGATTTCAGAAACAAGGTAGAGTGGTGAGCACCAGAATGCTCACCAGAAGCTTTCTTGGAACTTGAACTTGCCAATGTAGTTGGTTAGGATTGGTAGCATTGAGAAACATTTGGATTTACAGCCAGATAATCTGGTAGGAATTATGACTGTCCTTAGAGCCTATGAGTGGCAGTGAAACAGTCATTAAGGTTTGGAGTCAAAAAACCTAGGTTCAATTCCAGCTGTGCCACTTACCTACCTTCATAACCCTTAGGCAATTATTTTTATCATCCTGAGCTTCAGTTCCTTATCCTGTAAAATAGGAGTGGGGTAGAGTCAACTCTATATTGTCTAAAATCCCTTCTAATTCTGAGTCTGTGAAACTATGAACTTATTGATTGTGATTCTGTACAACTCTATTTACTTTGAAGCCAGTTTTGTCAGATTTGAAGTGGCATCATTTCCTGTACCCCCTTTACAGGTTTGTTGTCAGGATTTAAAGAGAGAACATACATAATATGGTTTGATTGTTCCAAAACACTATATTAGTGTTAGTTTTGTTTTCGTATCAATGGATGTACGATCTCATTTATGTGAATACTTCCTCCCATGGTGAAGGGTGTCACATCCACTTATACATCCTATTGAGAATCAACCATGTTCTTCTACAAATCTGTATAGATGAACTACCCAATATACTTGTGGTATTATAGATTTAGAATGGAAGGCACCTTAAAAGTTAATAACTCCAGTGGTTTCATTTTATAGATAATGAAACTGAGGCTCAGAGAAGTTAAATGATTGGCTCAGAGTCATACAGCTAAATTCTTGGGGTAATAGTCAAACTCAGATCTTCCTTATTACCTGTCCAGTATCCTATCTACTATACCATGCTGCTTCTCTAACATGTAGCTATAATGATTATTCAAAATACGATAAAATATAATTGATTATCAGTAGTAATAATAACCTCATTAATACTGGAATAATGGAGGACATTCCAGATGAACAGAACATCATAAGCAAAGGAATTGAAGTAGGAATGAAATATTTCCATCATGGGATATTAAGGATACTGGCCTGACTAGAATGGAGAATATTTTAGCAATAAATAATTCTGAAGAGGTAAAATATGTTATGAAAGGTCATCAGTAAGAGAAGTTTAGATTTGTTGCATAAAATGTGACTATAAGAAATGATGAGCAGGCAGACTTCAGAAAAACCTGGAAAGACTTGAATGAACTGATGCTGAGTGAAGTGAGCAGAACAAGGAGAGCATTGTACACAATAATACCCACAATGTGTGATGACTAGCTTTGTTAGGCTTGTCTCTTAGCAATGTAAGGATCCAAGACAACTCCAAAGGACTCATGATGGAAAATGTTGTCAATATCCAGAAAAAATAACTGTGGAGTCCAAATGCAGATTGAAGCACATTATTTGTTCTCTCTCTCTCTCTCTCTCTCTCTCTCTCTCTCTCTCTCTCTCTCTCTCTCTCTCTCTCTCTCTCTCTCTCCCCTTTCTCATGGTTTCTCTCATTGGTTCTAATTCTTCTTTACAACATGACTAATATGAAAATAGGTTCAATATGAATGTATATGTACAGCCTGTATTAAATTGCACGCTGTCTTGGGGTGAGGGGAGGGGAGAGATGGGGAGAAAATTTGGAACTCAAAATCTTATGGAAGTGAATGCCGAAAACTAAAAATAAATTAATTAAAAAAAACTTGGCTAATGTGGAAGTATATTTTTAATAGCTTCACATGTACTGTGGGTAGCATTTTGTTTGCCTTCTCAATGGGTGGGGGAGGGGCTGTTGGGAGGGAGAGAATTTAGAACTCAAAAAATAATGTTAAAATAAATAAATGAAAAGATCTGATGCATGAGAAAAAAGAGAGACATTGTAGGTTTTTGTTTTTGTTTTTGGCAAAAGAGTGACATGAGGAAAGCAACATTTTAGGGAAATAAGTATAGATGCAATCTGGAATTTATATGACAGAGGATGCCGGGAATTAGAGAAGATAGCTAAGAGGCTATTAGGGTCATCTACAGTGATTCAAGGGTGAGGCAATGAAGCAAAGAATAAATTAAGTAGTTCGAAAAAAGTGAGATATGTGCAGTTGAAAATAACCTTCTTTGGCTATTTTCTTAGTCTGGGCTCTATGATTCTGAAACATGTTTGTGTGTACATTTATGTATACAGATACATATATATGTATGTATGTATGTATACACATATATCTGCTTTTTATATAATTTGTAATCTTATATATTTTATTATTTGCATTTAGAGAAAATTTTCTGAGAAGGAATACTTAAGGTTTTACCAGACTGCCAAAAGGATCCATGCAGAGGTTTGCTGTGATCAGCAAGAACTGTCTCACAAAAGCAGATTATTCAATTTTCTTATACATCAGCTATCAGTAAATAGTATACATTAGGGCTTTATTTATTGTTTGGTTAATTATCTAGACTCAAGTGATAGATAAAATATTAATAATGTATATAACAGTAATTAATAATCTTTCATTTTTTTAGTTTGGGTATTTATAATCGTCAAAATGACAGTCTCTCAAAATTGTTCTTAGAACAATATTGTTATTACTGTATACAATGGTCTCTTGGTTCTGCTCATTTCACTTTTCATTATTTCATGCAAGTCTATCCATGTTTTTCTAAGATCATTGAGCTCATCACTTCTTATGGCACAGTAGTATTCCATTTTAATCATATACTGCAACTTGTTCAGCCATTCCCCAATTGATGGGCATCCCTGCAATTTCCAGTTCTTTGATGCCACAAAGAGAGCTGCTATAAATATTTTAGAACATACAGGTTCTTTTCCTTTTTCCCTAATCCTCTTGGGAAACAGACCTAGTAGTGGTATTGCTCAAACGGTATAGGCAGTTTAATAACTCTTTAGGCATAATTCTAGATTGCTATCCAAATGGTTGGATCAGTTCACAATTCCACCAACAGTGAATTAGTTTCCCAGTTTTTCCACATCCCCTCCAACATTTATTGTTTTCCCTTTAATCATTTTAGCCAATCTGATAGGTGTAAAATGATATTTTAAGGTTTTTAAATCACTTTTCATTCTTGAACTCAATGGTCTCATCTGTAATGTAATTTTATTGAACTAGTTAATCCATAAGGTACAGTGCAGCTCCAACTGCTAAGATCTTTTTTTTTTATTTTCAAGAGGACATTGGGGAAAATAAATATGGATTTATATTTTAGACAATAGGAGGAAAGATAAAAATGATCAAGAAAAAAAGTGATGAAAAAAGAAAACATTTATAATTTTGCTTCTTTGATTCTTTATTTAACCCACAATTGCATTGGTCAGAGAAATCCCTTCCCCAATGCAAATAGCAACCCACCCAGAGCATTTTCATCCAGAACAATTATCCGGGTCATCCCCCAGTTCACTATAATAAAATCCATCCTAAGCCCTGGAAGTCTTTCTTTGAATCTTTCAATATTTTATGCATATCAATGCAACACTTGGTGTCCTTCTGTTATTACTCAGTTTTATTATAAAGCTGAAATATTCCCTATTATATATGATCCTGATAATTTTTTTTAACATAAATCCTTATAAACATGATCACTAGTCATTCAGTACTCAAATCCACTATGTGTCTTTCCATTGCCCTTTAGGTCACCTGCAATTTAATTCTTCCAAGAAGAGTGTAGTGCTTCATAATTTGAACACAGGGGATATCCTTGGGGAAAAATTGATGTGAGGGAATTTAGAAACAAGTTCTTTGACAGCAGGAAACAGCTTGAAATCATAACATATACTCAGAAGTTTTATATAGTTCAGTCCCTTCTGCTTTTACTGTTCAATTTTGCACCTAATTCATTGTCCATTTGTAGTTTTTGGCCAAGATACATTTGCCAATAGATAAATACAATGGGACGGCCATCTAAATGCATCTCCTAATCTGGGTAATATTCATCCTTCATCCACTACTTAGCTGTTCTTGTGTAGAGTGCTAGATTAATTTTTTTTCAGTAAATATGGATCTCATTGATGAGTGATCTGGGGCTTGTTTCAATCCGCAGAATGCCATCAACAAATAGAATCTGGAAAATATCACTTCTATATGAAGTCTTCCATTTGGCCTTGGCTCTTCCAAAAGTGCCAGTGACAAAAATCTTTGGCAGCAACATATCTTCATACTTGATGCTTTAATTGCCTAACTGTGGTTCTATCCCAGTGGTATCAAACTCAAATATTAGATCATACATACATATTAAATCATGCATAAGAATACCTGTGGGTTGCATATTAACTTAATTTTCAAATGTAATGTTATCTGTTTTTATTATATTTTCACTTACTATGCTAAATATTTCCCAATTATATTTTAGTATGGTTTCCTGCATACTTGGGAGTATTGTGTGCAACATGCTCCTGCCAGACAGTGTGTTTGAGATCTTTAGTCTAGCCTAGGCCTTATTTTTTTTCCTTTTCTGTACTCTCTTTCTTAACCCTCTTTTTTCCCTTTCTCTATATCATCTTTATTATTGATATTATTTTATTATTTGGCAGATGACTCCCAAATCTACACGTCTAGCCCTAGTGTCTCCCCTGAGCTCATTTCACATGGCTGATTACCTGCTCAAATCCAACATGTCCAAAAAGAGAACTCATTACCTTTCTCCCAAACCTTTACCCCTTTCTAACCTCTCTTTTTCTGCCATCCTTCCAGTCACCCAAATTCAGAATCTTCACTTTTCTTTACCTTCCATATTCAATAATTTGCCAAATCTTATTTGTACCTTCCTTCATAGCAGCTCTAGTATCCATTCTCTTCTCTCCATTTATGTATCCCACTATCCTATTCACATCTTGATCACCTTTCAGCTTGACTTTTTCTGTAGCCTCCTAATTGGTCTCCTTGCCTCAAGTTTCTCCTTTCTGCCAAAGTGATACTTCTAAAACACAAATCTGACCATGTCATCACTATGCTACAAAAAAAAATTCCAAAGGATCCATTTGTCTCCAGGATAAACTACAAACTTTACTGTTGGGAGTAAAAGTACTTCATTATTTTGGTTCTAATGGATCCACATCACTTCCCATGGTATGCTTTATATTAGAGTCAAATTTATCTACATTTTGCTTTCTGCCTGTAATGCCTACCCATACCTGAAATGCCTTCCTCCCTAGTTCTGGCTCTTAGAATCCCTAATTTTTTTTCAAGGGTCAGATGAAATGCCATCTCCAAAATGAAACATTCCCTGAACCTTTTGCCTTTGTTACTCTTATTTACTAGAGAACCATCCTCACAGTCAGGACAACTTGGATTCAAGCCCCACTTCTGAAAAATAACTTAATGTGTAACCCTGAGGAAGTCACTTAACCTGTCAGTGTCCAGAATGGCTGGACCACTTCATTATTCCACCAATAGTGCATTAGTGTGCCTGTGCTACCACAGACCTCCCAACAATTAGTTTTCCTCCCCCCCCCTTTTCCCATCTGATGAGTATGTGATAGACTACAGATTTGTTTTAATTTGCATTTCTCTTAGTAATTTGAAATATTTTCCCCTGGTAGGTATTGATATCTTTCTTCTTTTGAGAACTTTGGTGGCAGCCATTCTGATCATGATGTTTCATTAGCTTCCTTCATAATGTTTTATCATTGAGCTTGTATTTGTTATTCACCATGTCTGTCTTGAATCTCTGCTTGATAAAGAGATTAGGTTTTTGTTGGCTTGGGTTATTTCTGGGTTAGGTCTGCTCTTTACAGTCCTGGTTTTGTATCAGTTATACTTTCTAAGAAACAATGATAATTAAAATCCACTTTTGTCCATTTCTCTTTTTTTTTTAGAATCAACAACTCATTTCAGCTGGTTGGATGAGAGCAACTGAAATTGCTTCCTCTTCTCTTTATTCTTTTCTTTTAAATGTTATGAATTTTGATCCATACTACACTCAGTCAGTCATTTGATCACACACAGTTGATTCTGAAATAATACATATTGGCACTGGAATAGGGATTCTATGTATCAAATTAAATGCAACAATAACAGTAGTTATAGTGTTTTAAGGTTTGCAAAGCACTATACAGATGTCCTTTCATTTGAATGTCACAACAACCCTGAGAGATAGGTGCTCTCATTATCCCCTTTTAAAGATGAGGAAACTGAAGTATAAGAGGTTAAGTGCCTTGTCCAGGGTCACATGGCTAATAAGTATCTAAAGTGGGATTTGAATGAAGCTAGGTGGTATAGTGGATAGAATACTGGGTCCGGAGTCAGGAAAATTAATCTTCATGAGTTCAAATCTGGCCTCAGATAGTTACTATCTGTGTGACCTTAGGTAAGTCACTTAAATCTGTTTGCCTCAGTTCCTAGTCTGTAAAATGAGCTGGAAAAGTAAATGGCAAACCGCTCCAGTATCTTTGCTAAGAAACCTCAAATGAGGTCACAAAGAGACAGACATGACTGAAAGCAACTGAACAACAATAACTTCCTGACTCCAGTGCAGTATGTTTACTGACTGTGCTACATGATTGCCATATTCTGAAATAAAGGAAAACCAATACTATAGTATAATATGTCCAATTTTTTTTTAAAAGAGAATTTCTGTAAACATGTGCAGTGAGGGGTTGATCAGAGGACTTCTGGTTATTCAACTCCCCCAGTTTCTTTGATGAAATTATAGGGCTTGAGACTTTGAGTGACCACATTTGAAGTCTGTAAGGATGTAAAGGTATGGGAAAAAACATAGTTCCAGGCTTTGAGTAGCATCATTTTCAGGATATGAGGCAGAAAATGAAGAACAGAAGATAGATGCAAGTGTATATCCCTTTTAAATTTTGAGCTGCTATACTTCCAGGTCACAAAGGTGTAGTGTCCCTTGTGGTGTGTATCCCACTGCCCTCAAGTCATATCATGGATTGGATTCCCTCAAGGATTTTAGGTTCAATGCTTCTCTGGTTTGCACTAAAATTTTAGCTCCAAAGGCTCCACTGGTAATGTTTACTACTCAATATGCAATGAGAAGACAGTCAACTTAAAACCGAGGCATTTATTGGAAGATCATAGTAAGAAGACTTAGAATAAAACATTTCCCCCATTACTTATGGAGCACTTTAATGCAATCATACAATCATTGGAGAAAGGGATCAAGTATATAAATTGTATATGATGGGGCCAAACTCTTGTGATACAACAAGGTGCCTGATTTCTTCTTGCAACCTGTCCATGGTGCCCCTTGATGGAGAAGAGATTTTAGTGAATTCACTGGATCTGCTTTCTGGTCATAGTCTCTGTCAGCTCACTTTTTGGCTAAACTGAAATTATTGATTACTATGCTGCCAGATTCCTTGAAAATAACTAGTGCCTTTATTTTAGGAATAGTGGCAAAATTCATTTATATTCCCTCAGAGATTAAAGTTTGAGACCTACCATCTCCCATGCACCAGGATGCCTTCTCCAGGTACCAGTCTTTTTCTCTCCCAATGCTTTCTTCATTCTGAAGTTTGTGAATAAAGAATCAAAATCCTCTAATTCTCTCCTCAGGGTACATCTCCCAATTGCCCTGTTCTGATGGGGGAAGCCATTGTCTATGGGGGAAGGAGAAGAAGAAATCTCTTTCCTACTTGCTCCACTCTAAAAAAGGTAAGTCCTCAAGGGTGAGCACACTTGTAGGAGTTAATTTCTCCCTCTGTAGACATCTTTCTTCTTACCTGGCATACCTAGTGTCAATCTGTCCACATAAAAGAAAGTGTATTCAGTCAATCTTCAACAAAAATTTTTTTCATATGCAAATGAAGACATATTTGAAATTTGGTAATTCCATTCATTGAATTGGGGAACTCCATTGATTAAATCCACCACCCTCCCGCCTTACATATGAAATGAAAGTTACTAAACAGGAAGATATTCAGAAAATGATAACATAGAACTTTGATAGACACAATAGAAATTGATAGAACTATTCATCCTGCCACAAATGAGTTTGAAGAACATAGTCTTCCCCGCAAAGGAAAAATCCCTACATTTTTAGAGTCCTGAAGCAGTGAAAATCCATGTGTAGACCACATAGGGATTAAAAATATTCAGGATGGAATGAAGAAAGTCCTTTGTGACTAAGCAGTACTCCAACCAGGTATTTTTAGGGATTTAAAAAAAATAGAAAACTGGATCAATGAGGCCATCTGCCCCACCTCATTATTGTAAGCTTTTAACTTTGTGCCTCTGGTTACACATTGATTCCTAGATTAAAGGATCGTAAAATATGAATGTAAATTCTCTGATTCAGCTGCTAGGACTACAGAAAAAAGGGAAACAATGAACCATCTTTTTGTTCAATTATGTTGTTTGTCCAGAAAAATTATCTGGGTTCTTATGTCATCACACACTCTAAGTATCTTTGCCATTTGTTGTTAATGAATCTAGTAACATTCTGTAAAGAGATCTATATTACAAGAAAGGTTAGCTTCCTTAGAGTCTGGGCTTATTGAGATCTCTCAGGACTGAGTACGATAGGTGTAATAAAGTATAGAAATAGAGTGCATTGGGAGAAAGAAAAAAAAAAGAGCTTAAGAGGATTCAGATAAAAGCTGTTGCTCCAACCTGCAGAATGGTTCCTATAAAGTGTGTTTTATGTAAAGAAATCAGGAAAATGGAACATGTACTCACCCAAGGAGAAAAAAAAGGAATTTGAGAGAAACTGAATAGTGGAGGTTGTTCTTGGGCAATGTCTCTCATCTTCTTGGAAGGAAGACCTCATAATACTCTATATATCCTAAAAAGCATCAAAGTCTACTGTGGTCACAAATAATAGAAATTAATGTTGATGATGAGGGTCATTGGTGCCAGAATGAACTGATGTGTATATCTACAAAGACATCAGGAATGTGTCTGGAGAAAAACTGTTATTGAACACCTGGGACTAATTAGTTAATGATTACGTATGATAAGTTACATGTTTACCTGGAACACTTAGATGGAAAAGATTTTATTCTAATAGCTCTCACTTATTCAAATTGAAGCACAACAATAAAGTATTCTGCAGCCTTGAAAAATGATAAATTAATAGACTTTTAACATATATAACCTCACTATTAAAGGCAGTCCGATAGTAAAGATATTGCTTTAGCTATATAATAAGCAACAAACTTAGAATTACTTCTTTTTTTAGGAAATGAAAAGTTCCTTAGATTTATTAAATCACAAAATCATAGGAGTTGGATCTGGAAGGAATCTTAAGAACTCATTTAATTTGATTTCATTTTAAGATGAGGAAACTGCGAATCAGAGAAAATTACTATGCCTAGTAAAGTTCATTCAGTTGGACTCGCAGAATTTTTAAAAAATTTTTAAGGAGATTGTTTACTATTCAATATAACATCATTTTTATTCTTTGAACTAATGAAATTTAATTAATTAAAAGTGAAACTTTCTTTAAATATTACCTAATTAGACAAAAATAGACATAAAATACCATTTTGTTTTGTTTTGAGACATTAGGGTATGTCTAGCCATACCAACACACCTGGCAAGCATTGAATATTCCAGAGACAGGAAGTGACATGCTTGTTCACAATTTTAGTAATTTGCAGAGGTGACATTTGACTCCACAACTATTGCATTTATGTCACATTATGCAATTCTCTTTTTTGCAATAGGGGAAACTGAGACTAATAGAGTTTAAATTACTAGCTTGAAATTTCCATTATGCCATTGGTAGTCTTGAACTGGAACTTAGCACAGAAGCTACAGCTAGATATAAAGATTTGGAAGTCAAATACAAAAAAAAATTAATTGAATCCATAGCAACCCTTAAAAATATCAGTGGTGAGGATATAAAGAAAGAAAAAGAATGACACTTTGGATAGAGTCTTTGGAACATCAAAACACTGGAAAGGCTGGATTGTTGTTACTGAGTCATTTTTTTTTTTGGCAAAGATAACTGCAGCAGTTCACCATTTCATTCTCCAGCTCATTTTACAGATGAGGAACTGAGACAAACAGGGGTGTAACATAAAATGAAGCTGGAAATATAGGTTGGACAAGGTTGTGAAGGGTTTTAAATGCTAAATAAAGGGGTTTTTGTTTGAATCTAGAGACATTAGAAAGCTACTGGAGGTTCATGAGTTATGGAGTGCCATGATCATATCTGTGCTCAAGGAATATCACTTGTTAAGGAGGATGGTGTAAAGAAAATGCTATTGGATTTTTCAAATAAAAGATTTTTAATAATTTTGAAGAGTACAATTTCAATTGAATGAATATTAGTGTACATAATACTCATTATATCTATTTATTATCTAATGTGATCCTCATAATAATCTTGTGAGTTGAGTATTATTCTTATTTATATTTCAAGGAAACTGAGACTCAGGAAGGCTACATGTCTTACCTGGGTTACAAATAAATAACTGTTAAAAGCAGGACTTGAACCAAGATCTTTTTGACTTCAGGTTCAATCTTGAATTTATTTTATATACTTACATCATAAATAACAAAACTTCTTTGTTCCAGTGGCAATAGAAAATCAAAACATCTTTAAGTTTCCTTCCCTCTCCGAAGAAATATATTAAGGTGAACGCAAATAATCAACTGAGCTATTGAATAATTTGATGAGGTCACCTAATTAATTTGATGGGATTACAGTATGGATATCCTCTCATGGAGGTGTGCATGTACTCTGAAACCTTCCTGAGCTTGCATAGAGGAAATTTATGTCTGTGGTTAACACTCATTCCAATATGAATGTCAAATAAGGGAGAATCAGTAGCAACTCTTTTTGGAAGAGCACTCTTTTCATCATAGTCAATAAGAGTAATCAGTTAAATAGCTTGGCTCTTTCATTTTTTTTCCTGTACATTCTTTATCCCTTGGACTTCTTTTCCAAGATATTTTTTAGGGCTGGGGAATTCATTAACATATAGGGATCAGAAAAGCCTTCATGTAGAAGATGGTGCATGAACACTTTTTTTGTCTTTAGCCAGAGTAACAGAATCTAAGAGGAAGATGCAAGGAAGGAAGGAAGGCATTTCAGGTTTGGGGAAAGCCAGTTCTAAGGGACAGGAAATGAAATATCATATTTGAAGCATAGCAATGGGAAAAGTAATCATAAACTTAAGGAAGTTAAAAAAAAAGTATTTAAGAGCAGTGGGAGTATGCCAATGGATTCCCCAGACTCTGACTGTTAGTGATAAAGAAGAAAAGTCTCTTTGATAATTTGACAGAACATCACATTAAGATGATTTCATAGATTAAAGATTTTCATCATCTCAACCAACAATGAAAGCATTTGTGAAGATTTAAACAATAAAATTCCTAAATCAAGGAGAAAAATTAATACTTTATTATCTGATTTCTGCTTCTTCAGAACCAGGCTTATTTTATAATATATTCATTCTATCATAAGTTTTAATCTTAAAAATACTGAAGTTAACAAGATAAATTAAATATTATATTAATATATATGATTTTCAGTTCTCAAATGAGTTTATTCTTATGAAGTGCTGTCCCTTTAAAGCTCTTTAAATACTAATAGATGAACAATACAAAAATGATCTTTTCATGTGGAGCAACTAAAAGAACTTAAAATGTACTTTTTCATAAAGGAAAATATTTAAATAACCTGCCAAAAGATATAAATTATTAGCCCTATTATAGATAAATATTTTGATGCCTTGAAGGAGCAGGAACAGAAATTTAATTTGATAAAAATACTAAAATGTATGTATGAAGCAACATAGTTTTCAGATAGTATTTGAGGAATTTTAGATAGAAAATTAATTGCAGAATAAATAAAAATATTTGAATTACTTTGTAAAATATGTAGCATGATGTCTTCTTTGTACATGAACAGTTTGATTGTTTAAAGGGACAAATAAAGAAATTTTATTTATTAAAAATAACTAGAAAATATAAGCATAAAGAAATAATTTCAAAGATACAAAATGAAGCAGTGGGACAATATTGACAACTGAAAGTCTACAAAGCATTATGATCCCTCAGCTCATTTGCGTATAGCTATTTTAAGGTAAAAATGAAATAATTTCTCTTCTTAAGGAGTTTACATTTTGTTGGTTGAGACATCATGCCCATAAATAAGGAAGTTCAAAATATATACAAAACAAATATGAAGTAATTTGGGGAGAGAAGGCATTGGGAATTGGAAGAATCACAAAAGAAAGAATCATGTCAAAGGTGATATTTGAACTGGGTCTTAATGGAAACCATGGATTGTCAAAGGCCACAGTGGGGGGCAAGAGGGAGTAGGTAATTTCAAGGCATGGAGGACAGCCAATGGAAATTCATGAAGAGAGATCATTTCATGCATGAGGAACACTAGGCAGGTCAGTGTGGCTGAGCTATAGCGTTCAGGAGGCGAATAACATGGCTGAAAAATAGGTTGGGGCCACGTTGTGAAAGCACTGAAATTCAAAACACAGGAATTTGTATTTGTTCCTACTTGTAATAAGGAGCCAACGGAGCTTTTTAAGCAAGGGAATGGTCAGATTTGTGCAGTATGAAAATGACTTTGGCATCTTTATGGAGGATGAATTGAAAAGGGAAAAGACTTGAGGCATAGGACTATTTAGGAAGCTATTGCAATAGTAAAAGTGAGAAGAAGTTAAAGCCTGAACTAGGCTGAAGACTATATGAATAGAGAGAAAGAAATAGATTGAAGAGATATATGCTGGAGATGGAAAGAATAAGATTTGGCAACTGATTGGATATGTTATACATGAAAACTGAGGAATCAAGGAGAACACTAAGGTTACAAATGTAGATAACTAGAAGATAGTAGTAGTCTTGAGGATAATATATTTGGGAGAAAAGTAGGTATTGGAGAAATGATAATCATGCAGATTTCACATCCCTTCTTCTTGTACAACTTACTCTGTCCCAGTGAAAAGTAAGGGTGGGACTGGGCTTTTGCTCATGTTTACCTGACCTAGGGCCCAGACCCCCTTACAATTACAGCCATTAGGTGATCTGGTTGGAGGTGGAGAGATTGTGGGATTACTGGAGGGAAAAGAGATTTTGGAAATAGTTGCTGTGAAGCTACTATAGGTGATGGGATTGAAGCTACCCACCATGAGGGTCTGGCATGTGGTACACAAGAGGAGAGCTTTGGAGGAAGCTTTTGGAGGAAGTCAACTTCAGAAAATAGTGCAATTATAGAGTATGGGGTAATAGTAGGTGAAGACAGTAGTGAGCATATGTTGGTGACAGGTCTTCAGTTTTCTGTTGCAGAGAGGATAATAGGTAATCCATTCTCATACTCCCTGATTGGTTGCTTGCTCATCCACAGAAATAATCTTAAGCACCACTGTGAATATATGGCTCCCAGTTTAGAGGCCACTGATCTAAAGATCTGTAACAGCCAGAAAACCCCTTCACATAGCTTAGCTTTGTTTATTCTCCATTCCCCTTCAGAAGCTTCTTCTTTTCATTGTCCTTCTCTACATGATAGCTGAAGAAGAATTTCTGCTATTTTTCTTTCCCTCCTCCAAAATCCAGACTACACAGCACATGTAACACCTTCTGCATTCCTGGGAGCATATGGGATATTTAGGGGGACTAGTACTTCTGTTGGGAGGGCTTGCAAAGCCATTTTCAGGGCTGCTTATCCATTTTTGATGTCTACCTGATTCACCCAATTCTCATCTGTAGCTGCAAGAAGCTGTTGCTCAGGAAAGACACCCTGTTAAAGCATCTTAGCGGATGGGCTAAACCAGGTTGAGGTAACCTACCAGCTTCAAACCCATTGCAAAGTTAACAGGATGTCTACCCCAAGCATGCGAAGACTTTCCCTGAGGGAATGGATAGATAAGAACAGTTTCTTGCAATGGCCATGAGGGTGGATGAAGCAGGTGCTGTGGATCTCTTAGAACTTTGTCAGGCATTAAAGACACCACTGCATCCCAGGCCATTGCCAGTAGTCTTCACTTTTATCCTGCCACTGGACTTCGATGACTCAGGAAGAGAGAGGGAAGCTGGTGACTCTGTGCAACTCTGCTTCATGTAAATTCAATTCACACACAAGTCATCACTCTCTGATTCCATCGGTCCTTTTTGCAAATGAAGGATGAACAACAGTCAGAACCCAACCCCAAACTTCTTTTTAGCATGGCAATTCTAACTCAAAGCTAGAGTATTTTACTTCTCCTATTTCACAGAGAAAAATGAACAGTGAATCAAAGAAAATGTGCAACTCAATAAGCAACTTCTGCATTGTAAGTTAACTAATGGAAAAAAAAAATCCGAGTCAGTCAATAAGCTCTTTTAAAGTGCATTCTAAATTCCAGGTGCTGTATTAAGCACCCAGGATGGAAAGACTCTCTCAGCCTAATTGGGGAAACAACATATGGACAACTATATGCAAAGAAGACATATAAAAGATAAATTGGAGATAATCAACAGAGGTAAAGTATTAGCATTAAGGGGCATCAGAAAAGACTTTTTGTAGAAAGCAGGATTTTAGCCGTGACTTGAAGCGAGGCAGAGAAGCCCAGACCTGGAGATGAGAAAGGAGAGAATTTCATGTGTGGGGGATAGTGAAAATGTACATTCTTCATTTCTCAACAAGCTTCACTCCTTTGATTTCTCCATTATGCCCCATATTGTGTAACTTTCCTCGTGTCCCATTCTTTTCTCTCCCTCACCAATTTTCATTGTCAGCTTCCTTTTGTGTATTTTCTTCCCCATGAGACTATAAGCTCCTTGAAAGTAGAAACTGCCTTTTTTTTTTTTTTTTATTTGTATCCTTGGTGCTTAGTACAATGGCTTGGACGTAGTAGGCACTTATTGAATGTTCATTGAGTGACTGACAGCTTGGAGATGGAGTGTCTGGACCAAGGAACATCAAGGAGACCAATGTCATTGGATCACAGAGCACTTAGGGTGAGGGAAGGATGAAAATAAGGTATAGGAATATTGGAACAATAAGAAGAAGGGTAGGTTATGAAGAGTTCTAGATACCAAACAACCATGTTTAGTAATTTTTTGATGTTTATTTTTTTAAAAATTTCCCATTTAATAGTATTTTATTTTTTCAATTACTTGTAAAGACTGTTTTCAATGTTCATTTTTATGAGATTTTGATGAGATTTTTGAAAAAAATTCCAAATTTTTCTCCCTCCCACCCTTCCCCCTCCTTTCCCCAAGACAGCAAGCAATCTGATATAGGTTATACATGTACAATCATGTTAAACATATTTCCACATTAGTCATGTTGTGAAAAAAAAAAGAATCAGAACAAAAGGGGAAAAAAAGCACCAGAAAGAAACAACAACAAGAAAAAGCGAAAATAGTATGCTTTGATCTGCATTTGGACTCATGTTCTTTCTCTGGATGTGGATAACATTTTCAATCACAAGTGTTTTTAAATTGTCTTGGATCATTTTACTGCTGAGAAAAGCTAAGTCTATCATAGTTGATCATCACACAGTGTTGCTGTTACTGTGTAAAATGTTCTCCTGATTCTGATCATTTCATTCAGCATCAGTTCATGTAAGTCTCTCCAGGTTTTTCTGTAATCTGCCTGCTTATCATTTCTTATAGTACAATAGTATTCCATTACATTCATATACCACAGCTTATTCAGCTATTCCCCAATTGCTGGGCATCCCCTCAATTTCCAATTCTTTACTACCACAAAAAGAGTTGCTATAAATGTGTTTTTGTACATATGGGTCCTTTCCCACTTTTTTTATGATTTCTTTGGGATACAGACCTAGAAGTGATATTGCTGGATCAAAGAGTATTAATAGTTCTATAGCCCCTTGGGTATAGTTCTAAATTGCCCTCTATAATGCTTGGAGCAGTTCACAATGCCACCAACAACGCAATAGTGTTCTGTTTTTCACACATTTTCTCCAACATTTATCATTTCCCTTTTGTGTCACATTAGCCAACATGATAGGTGTGATTTGAAACCTCAGAGCTGTTTTAATTTGTATTTCTCTAATCAATAGTGATTCAGAGAATTTTTCATATGATTGTAGATAGCTTTAATTTCTTCATCTGAAAACTGCCTGTTCATATCCTTTGACCATTTATCAATTGAGGAAAGACTTGTATTCAAGCACTGGCTGTAAATCCCCCCCCCCCCAGCTTTCTGCTTTCTTTCTAATCTTGGTTGCATTGGCTTTGTTTGTGAAAAACACTTTTTAATTTAATGTAATCAAAATTATCCATTTTTCATTTTATAATGGTCTCTCTCTTTTGTTTGGTCATAAATTTTTCCCTTCTCCATAGATCTGACAAGCAAACTATAACTTGCTCTCCTAATACGTTCATGGTATCAAGCTTTATGTCTAAATCATGTACCCATTTTGACCTTATCTTTATATACAGTGTGAGATGTTGGTCTATGCTGAGTTTCTGCCATATTCTTTTCTAGTTTTCCCAACAGTTTTTGTCAAATACTGAGTTCTTATTCCAGAAGCTGGATTTTCTGGGTTTATCAAACAATATATTACTGTAGTCATTTACCACTGAGTCATGTGTATCTAACCTATTCCACTCTTACCTCTCCTTCTCTTAGCCAATATCAAATAATAATATAGTTTTCATAATATAGTTTTAGATCTGGCACAGCTAGGCAACCTTCCTTTGATTTTTTTTTCATTAATTCCCTTGATATTCTTAACCTTTTGTTCTTCCAAATGAATTTTGTTATCGTTTTTTTCTGGTTCTGTAAAATAATTTTTGGTAGTTTAATTGGTATAGCACTAAATTGGTAAATTAATTTAGGTAGAATTGTAATTTTCATTATATTAGCTCTGCCTACTCATGAGCCATTGATATTTCTTCCAGTTGTTTAGATCTGACTTTATTTCTATGAAAAGTGTTTTCTAATTGTGTTCATATAGCTCCCGGGTTTGTCTTGGCAGCTGGACTCCCAAATATTTTATATTGTCTACAGTTATTTTAAATGGAAGTTCTCTATATCTTGCTGCTGGACTTTGTTGGTGACATATAGTAATGCTAATGAGTTTTCTTTATATCCTGCTACTTTGCTAAAATTGTTAATTGTTTCAAGTAGTTTTTTAGTTGATTCTCTAGGAATCTCAAAGTATATCATCATATTATCTTCAAAGAGTGATAATTTTGTTTCCTCATTGCCTATTCTAATTCCTTCACTTTCTTTTTCTTCTCTTATTGCTAAAGACAACATTTCTAGTACAATATTGAATAATAGTGGTGATAATGGGTATCCTTGTTTCACTCCTGATCTTATACCCCTTCAAGCTTATCCCCCTTATAGATAATGCTTACTGATGGTTTTAGATGGATATTACTTATCATTTTAAGGAAAACTCCAGTGATTCTCCAGTGTTTTTAATAGGAATGGGTGCTACATTTTGTCAAAACCTTTTTCTATATCTATTTAGATAATGATTTCTGTTAGTTTTGTTACTGATATGCTTAATTATGCTGATGGCTTTCTCAATATTGAACCATTCCTGCATTTCTGGTATAAATCCCACCTGATCATAGTGTATTATCCTCATGACAAATTGTGATAATCTTTTTGTTAATATCTTATTCAAAATTTTTGTATCAATATTCATTAGGGAAATTGGTCTATGATCTTTTTTCTCTGTTTTGGCTCCTCCTGGTTTAGGTATCAGCACCATATTTGTGTCACAAAATTAATTTGGTAGGAATCTTTCAATTATTATTATTATTATTATTGTTTGCAAATAGTTTATATTGTATCAGAATTAATCACTCTTCAAATGTTTGATAGAATTCACTTATAAATCCATCTGTCCATGGAAATTTTTTGTTAGGAGTTCATCGATGGCTTGTAAAATTCTTTTTCTAAAATGGGGTTATATAAGTATTTTATTTACTCTTATGTTAATCTGGACAATTTATATTTTTGTATATCTTCATCCATCTCATTTAGATTATCAGATTTATTGGCCTACAGTTGGGCAAAATAGATTCTAATGATTGCTTTACTTTCTTCTTCTTCGGTAGTGACTTCACCCTTTTCAATTTGATGCTAGTAACTTAATTTCTTCTTTTTTTAAAATCAAATTAACCAAAGGTGTGTGCCTATTTTATTATTTTTCCCCATAAATTCAGCTCTTAGTTTTATTTATTAGCTTAATAGCTTTCTTATTTTCAATTTTATTATTCTCTCTTTTGATATTTAGAATTTCTAATTTGGTATTTAATTGGAGATTTTTCATTTGTTGTTTTTCTAGCTTTACCTGCATCTCATAAATTTTGGTATGTTGTCACATTATTATTATTCTTATTGATGAAATTATTGTTTCTATTTACTATTTGTTGTTTGATCCACTCATTCTTTAGGATTACATTAATTTCCAATTGTTTCTAATCTCTCTTTCCATGGCCCTTTAATATATGTACTTTTTATTGCATCATGCTCTAAAAAGGATGAATTTAATATTTCTGCCTTTTGGTATTTGATTGTGATTTTCATGCCCTAATGCATGGTCAGTTTTTGTGTAGGTGCCATGTACAGCTGAGAAAAGGGTAAATTCCTTTCTATCCCCATTCAATTTTCTCCAGAGATGAATTATGTCTAACTTTTCTAAAGTTCTATTTACTCCCTAATTTCTTCCTTGTTTATTTTGTGCTTAAATTTATCTAGTTTTGAGAAAGGGAGATTGAGGTTCCCCACGAGAATAGTTTTGCTGCCTATTTCTTCCTGTAACTCACTTACCTTCTTCTCTATGAATCTGGGTGCTATACCACTTAGTGCAAATAGGTTTACTATTGATATTACTTCATTGTCTATTGTAGTTTTAGCAAGATGTAATTTCCTTTCTTATCTCTTAATTAGATCTATTTTTTGCTTTTGCTTTGTGTGAGATCAGGATTGTTACTCCTGCTTTTTTTTTTCTACTTTTGCTGAAGCGTGATATATTCTGCTTTAGTCTTTTACCTTTACTCTGTATGTATCTCTCTTCTTCAAATGTGTTTCTTGTAAACAACATATTGTAGGATTCTGTAGGGTTTTTATCTACTCTGCTGTCTGCTTCGGTTTTTTGGGAGAGTCCATCCTATTCATGTTCATGGTTATGATTACTAAATTTGTATTTCCTTGCATCCTGTTTTCCCCCATTTATACTTTTCTCTCTCCTTTCACCCTGTCCCTCCTCATCAGTGTTTTCCTTCTGACCATGTCCCCCATCAATCTGCCCTCACTTCTATCAGCCCCCACTCCCTTTTCTTTTCCCTTTCCCCTCATACGAAAGTATATTTCTATGCCCAACTGAGTGTATATGTTATTCCCTTTTTGAGCCAAATCTGATGAGAGTAAGGTTTAAATAATACACACCCTCTTGCTTTTTTCCCTCTCTTTTAATAGGTATTTTGCACCTCTTCATGTGATGTAATTTATCCTATTCTGCCTCCCCCTTTCCTCTTCTCCCAGTGCAATCTCTTTCTTCATCCATACACACACACACACACACACACACATACATATATATGTGTGTGTATATATATGTATGTGTATATATATGTATGTGTGTGTGTGTATATATATGTGTGTGTATACATATATACATATATACACACACACACATATATATATATATATATATATATACATATATATATCATCATCATATCATGTCAACCTATACCCAAACCCTCTGTCTATGTAAACTCCTTCTAAATGCCCTAATAGAGATACAGTTAACAAAAATTATAAGTATCATCTTCCCACATATAGATGTAAACAGTTTAACCTTATTGAATAACATATTTTTTCTTTCGTGTTTATCTTTTTATGTTTCTCTTCAGTCTTGTATTTAAAGATTGAATTTTCTCTTCACCTCTGCTCTTTTGAAAGTCCTCTATTTCATTAGATGTCCATCTTTCCCCAAAAAACATTATCTTTAGTTTTGCTGGGTGGCTGATTTTCTTCATTGTAATCCAAGTTCCTTTGCCTTCCTGAATATTATATTCCAAGCCCTCTGATCCTTTAATGTGGAAGCTGCTAAATCCTGTGTAATCCTGACTGCGGCTTCTGGATATTTGAATTGTTTCTTTCTGGCTGCTTGCAGCATTTTCTCCTTGAACTTATAGTTCTGGAAGTTGGTTACAATATTCCTTAGAATGTTCATTTTGGCATCTCTTTCAGGAGATGATCAATGGATTCTTTCAATGATTATTTTACTCTCTGGTTCTAGGATATCAGGGCCGTTTTCTTTGATAATTTCTTGAAAGAAACTATCCAGGCTCTTTTTTGATCATGGCTTTCAGGCAGTCCAATAATTCTTAAATTATCACTCCTGGATCTATTTTCCAGGTCAGATGTTTTTCCAATGAAGTATTTTATATATTCTTCTATATTTTTCATTCTTTTGATTTTGTTTTACTGACCCTTCATGTCTCATAGAGTAACTACTTTCCGCTTGTATAATTCTAATTTTTAAGGAATTATTTTCTTCAATTTGCTTTTGTGCCTTCTTTTCCATTTGGCCAATTCTACTTTTTAAGGAGTTGTTTTCTTCAGTGATATTATGTCCTTCCTTTTCCAAGCTGTTGACTCTCTCATAACTCTCATTTCTTTTTCCTAATTTTTCTTCTACCTCCCCAATTTTATTTTTAAAATACTTTTTGAGCTCTTCCAAGAAGGCTTTTTGGGCTTGAGACCAATTCATATTCCCCTTTGATGCTTTACATGTATACATTTTTACATTGTTGTCCTCTTCTGAATTTATGTTTTGATCTTCCCTGTTGCCATGGTAGTCAGGGCTCCTTTCTGTTTTTTGCTCATTTCTAGCCTATTTCATGACTTTTAAAGTTAAGCTCTGCTTCAGACACAGAGGGCACTGTGCCAGGCTTCCTGTGCTGGAGGCCAGGGGCCTGGTCACTGGTTTTCTGCTCCAAGGCCTGTGGTACTTGTGTAGAGGGTTGGCCACTACCCCAGGGCTACTATACTTAGTTGTGTCTGTTGTGCCAGAGTTTCAGGGCTGGCAATTTGTCTTCTGTGCTGGGTCTGGAGGCCTCACAAGTTGCCTATTGTGCCACTTATCTGCTGAACCAGAACTGAGGTGCCTCTGTTGCTGAACTGTCCTCTGACTAAGAGCCTCCTGCTGGCTTGCTAGAACACCATCTGCACTGAACTGCTTTTCCCTTTTACCCAAGTGAGACAGAACTTTCCTGAAGTCCTTCTAAGTTATTTTAAGATAGAAAATTGTTTTACTCCATTTTTTATAGGTTCTGTTGCTTGATAATCTGTTCTGAGGATTGATTTAATGTTGATTCCAAGGGAAACTGGGGAGAGCTCAGGCAACTACCTGGCTTTTCTCTGCTATCTTAGCTCCCATTTCTGGTAACTGTTATTGAAAATGTTTTAGCACAATTGAAAAATAATAGCACCAAAAGTAAAGGGAAGAAGGGGAACAGGAAAGGAAGAATTAATGCCAAATGGAAAGCTCTTGTCTCTAAAATATAAAGGGTAAAAGGATAGAGCCCATGGAAGTATAAAAATGAACAACTTAAAATATAAATGCAACCTGTTTTTTTTAACCTAGTTTAAATAAAATAGTTTTAGAAAATTAGAACCTGCCTACACTCCTTCTAGATAATATCAAGAACAATGAGAAGAAAATTGTAGAAGCAAGTTAAGCTTATTATACTAAGGTGAATAGCATGAATTATAGAAATAGAAAATAACAAAGTAGATCAAGAAACAAAATTTGTTATATTTCTCATTAGAAATATTAAATGTAAAAATAATGTTAAAATTAAAAGTTTGGTCAAAATATCTGATAAAGTGAAATTCATATTAGAGAGATAGATAGTTAAAAGGAGAGATGGGCAAAAATCACAGATAACCACTGTGACCTTTTTAATATACAGTATTATTTTAAATCCTAGAAATTGCAACAACATGGGAAAAAATAAATGTTAGAATGAAGGTTCTTAACTATTTTTTTTGTTTCATGTATCCCTTTGACAATCCAGCATAGCCTATGGAACCATTCTCTGAGTAATGTTATTGTCTATATTTATAATTGGAAGAAATGATAAATTTCATTTAGATGGTAGTGAAAAATCACAATGTTTTTTTTTTCTATCCAAGTCTACAGAACTCATGAAATCCATCCATGGCCTCAAGTTAAGAACCCCTGTGTTAGAGTGATTAACATTGGATTGAAGAGGTCAAAATAACATTATTTTCAGATGTGATTATATATCTCAACATTCCTTGATCAAAGCCATCGTCATCAAAAACTGAATGAAGACATTGAATTTATTCAACAAAGTTGTCAGATACGATATACTTACAAAATCATCTGCATTCTTACATGTTAATAACAAAGATCAAGTAAACAATGCAAAGAAGTTCTTTTTATGATAATAATAGGCCTATCAAATATATGGGGAACTAATCAACTTAGCAATACATAACCCTTGTATAAAACTAATTATATGATGACCAAAATAAGTGGTAAAGGAAAGTAACAGGAAAGACATCCACTGCTCAGGTATGGATCAAACTAATGGAGTAAAAAAAAATCCTCCCCAGTTAATGGGGAGTTAATCCTCCCCAGTTAATGTATATATTTAATATAAAATCAATCAAATAATAAGAAACTTCTTAATAAATAGACAAAAATCATAATGAAATATATATATAGGGAAGAATGTCAAGGAGCACACTGAAAAGAAAAGCTGGAATTTTAGACTGTGCAACATATTATGAAGTAGTTATTATTACAGAAAAAATCTGTTACTGGGGGAAAATGGGGGAAGAGATTAATGGAATAGATGCACCTGAATCCAACCAAATGTATTCAAAGATGAGTATTTAAGAAACCTGGAGAAATTAAAAACAAGTAAAATTATTAATTATTATTAAATGTACTTTGGAAAATTGGTGAACAATCTGTCAGGAAAGAAATATAGACCTATGTCTAATATCATATCCCCCCCGTGAATACCAGATAGATGAAAAACATCATAAACATAAAAAAACCTATAAAATCAACAAGGAAAAATTGAACAACGTACTTAGTTTAATTGGGAAAACAGATGATGTTTTAACAAGAAATCACAAAATAGAATTTAAGAAGATGAGTACATGTACTTGACTGAAGAAAGATAAAATTTATGCAATATCATAAAATAATACGTTGATTAAAACATTTATGTCAATTAAGATAGATAAAAGCTTAAGATCAAAGACATACAAAAATGGTGGAAAAATTAAACTGAGAGGCAGTATATGGTAAAGTAGATAGGGATGTGGCCTCAGAGTTAGTAAGATCTAGGTTTATGCTTCACCTCTGACATATACCAACTGTATGATACTATGCAAGTCACTTAGATAACATTTTGGTGCCCTAAAAAATTCTCTGTGGTTGTAAGCAGCGTACCAGGTATGGGACTTCTCTCCAGGCACTCCTCATACTGATAAAATCACAGAGAGGGTTCAAAAGAAATTCCATTGGTAATCTCAGTCTACAAAAGATAAAAGGCTGAAGGATTCAAACAGACAGTTTTGAAAAGAGGAAATATAACTGGCTAATAATCACTTCATAAAAAGTACAACCTCACTAATGAAGAGTTGGAATTTCAACAAATTTCAGTTCCCAACCATACCTCGCACACCAACTCACATTGGCAAAAATAATTGAAGTATTATTCTGCTCCAATCAAAGCTTATGGATGAAGAGATAAACATATTCGTTTTTGGTAAAATTGAAAAAAATGTAGAATCCTTTTTGAGAACCATCTAGAAGTAAACAGTAAAAGTTACTGGAACAAGCCTTTGATCCAGTGAATAAAATGATCTTAGATTTGGGAAGATGAGTTTAAATTCTGCCTCAGACCCTAGCAGCATGATCCTGGTCAAGACCTTTAATCTCTACGAACCTCAATTTCCTCATCTGTTAAATAGGGATAAAATCATATCTACTTTACAGGATTGTGAGGACCAAAAGAGTCATTATTATTCTATATAGATATTTCACTAGCTATTCTTATACCTTGACAGTAATGTATGTATGTGGGCATATGTGTATGTATACATATGCACACACATATACATATTATATAAGTATACCCAGAAGCAATCAACATAAAAAGAACTACTTGTTCAAAAATTTTCATGGTAGTATTATATAGGAATACAAGACCAAAAAAAAGTGGAAATAATCAAAATTGTGATCTGTGAAATTGCAAATTTTTCAAATTGTGATTCACTAACATAATGAAATAGTGTAATGTGATTAAGACTCACAAGGATGAGGACAACAAAGAAATCAGGAAAGACATTATGAAAAAATTAAAAAACTGGAGAACCAGAAAAATAGTGTAAATGTTTACTAACTACCACAATATATAGAAAAAGTGATTCAGTGAGCAAAGTAATCCTTGTGAGAACTGAAGCAGTGACAGAGAAAGTATTATGCTTAATGCTGAATTTTTAGAAGATATCTATTTTTAAAGGAGAAAGATAAATTAAGAATAAAGACTTTTGATATCATGGTGGTGGGGGGCTGGGAGAGATCAAGGATGCATTAAGAGAGGTAAAATGTCTATTTCTAGGGAGGTGATGGTCCTACTGTTCTCTGCTCTAATCAAACCAAATCTACAATGTCGTTGAATCATATGTCACATTTTACAAAGGACTACGATAACGTGGAGAGCACATCCAGAGAAGAGCAAGTAGAGGGGTGGGCATTGAGTTTATACTATAGGAAAATTTGTTGAGGAAGTGGGAATGTTTTTTTCTTAAAGAATAGGAAACTTAAAGGACAAATTAATACAGCCTTCAAGTACCCAAAGAACTGTCATGTGTAAAAAGTATTTGTTTTGTTCTTAATATATGTGGCTATGGGCAAATCACTTAATCTCTCTAAATCTCAGTTTCTTCATCTATAAAGTTGAGACTACATTACTATATTACTCCACAGAGTTTATTGCTGCCAAACACCTTCCTTAAATACCTGGAAATAATGGCTATCCAGTAGACCCTTCCATTTTGGGAGCCAGAACTTTTCCTTACCCTAGTGAGGTGGGGAAATGGATGCCATTTAATTTGATGTATTTAAGAGGAAGTTTCTTCATTAAGCCACTGGGGGCTTAATTAGAGCCACTAAAAGAAGCCTGGCAAAGGAGTCATGGGGTGCAAAGGAAGGACACTAAGACAACATATAACTCTCAAAACTCAGGCAACAAATGACATCTCTAAAGCATCAGGGGGAAAGATTAGGGAAGGGATAGTAACAAGGACATTTCTAGAGAACCTGGGATGCAATTGTTTTCAGGTCAAGTCTCCCAGGACCTGGCACATAGTTACAACAAGCTATGGCTAGTTCAAAATGTGGGACTCCTGGATCCCTTGTTATCCCATAAATTAGGATCAGAACATTTTTTTCCTCCTTGTTTTTGCTTTGTTTTTGAAGGGAGGGGTAGGGTATTACTTAGGTAAAACTGATTGCTTTCTTGCCTCTACAAGAATTGGTACTGGAGGGCTTTCTTAATTGTGTAACAATGCATATGTTACTGCCTCAAGAAGTCTCACTAGCTTTAGAATGTTGCCCTTCATCTCTACCATTGCAGGTTAGAGACACTTCTTCCAGTGTCAATAGGTCAATTAATGTTGCAAAAGCAGTTGCTAATTTCCCAAATCAGAATACTGGTTACTCACTTGATATGTCAGCCTACAGTCCATTTGGAGAGGATGATTTTTTTAAGTTATCATAAATCTAGCTATTGGACGAGAATCTGACCTTTAAGATCCTACTTGCTGAGTTTCTGGATAGGTCTTCTGTTTTGTTAAGGGCCAACCCAAGCTTACTTTACTCCCAGCTCTCCTCTCCAGACCATTGTGGGTGAAAGATGAAATGATTCAGGAAACTAAAGTTCAAGCTTCCAAGCACATCAACTTATTAAGCTGTGCATTTACATATTACATAACAAATCAGGACCATACCTCTTCAGCTTCAGGCTGGATCCAATATACAGTGATTTTTATGTATTAAAAACAATAAAATAAGACTAATTGAAAGAGAACAATTAATCAAGATACCAAATTAGGTTATCTGAGTTACAATTGTAGAATAGATTTGAGACTTTCTAAATTGGGAGGAGGGGAAGTGAACAGGTGCAATTCCCTAAAATCAGAAGAAGAAGTGTCTTATTCTTTCTATGTGTCTACATTCAATCAAAGGAACATGTTAACAGTAATTGTCCAGACACATACATTGCTTCAGATGTTAACTTGTGAGAAAACACCTTGCATCAATATTTGGATCTAACTGAGTTTCTGGTCAGCATAACCTACGTACTTAGTTAAGAGTCTCTAAGCAGCAGGGAGAGATGGTCCAGCTTTCCAGAGATGCAGGGCTAAGTTCAAACAATGCAATGAAGTATTTTTTTCACAATCCCTATAATTGAATAAAGTTTTCTCAAAAGACAGAAATTGAAATAGACCCATAATTGAATAGAAAGGGAACTGAGCTAGATCCAGAATTGAGTCACAGGATGGAGTAAATATGGTTCACTCAATTCTCAATACTGCTTGCTGTTCTAATCCCTCAATTCCCTCAATTCTCTCTCTACCTACTCACTATTAGCCTTGTCTCCACAGAGGCGCCTTCCCTACCACCCAAATTCCCTTTATATATTATCTTCCTGTATTAGAATACAAGCTTCTTATTTGCTCAAAGTCGTTCTTCAAACAATATTGCTGTTGCTATTCTGCTCATTTCAGTCTTCATTACTTCGTGCAAGTCTTTCCATGTTTTTATAAAATCCTTCAGCTCATCAGTATAGTAGTATTCCATCACAATCACATACGACAACTTGTTCAGCCATTCCCCAGTTGATTGGCATCCCTGCAACTTCCAGTTCTTTACCACCAGAAAGAGAGCTGCTATAAGCATTTTAAAACATATAGGTTCTTTTCCTTTTTCCATAATCACCTTTGGAAATAGATCAAGTAATGGTATTGCTGGGTCAAATGGTATAGGTAGTTTAATAAATCTTTGGGCATAATTCCAGATTATTCTACAAAATGGTTGAATCATTTTACAATTCTACCAACAACAAATTAGTGCCCCAATTTTTCCAAATTATAAATGTCTGTCATAAATACCCAAATAATAGGCTAGGTACATAAGACTGAGAAGTAAATGATTATAGTAAGTTATTTGATAAATCCAAAGAATCCAACTTCTGGGATAAGAACTGACTATTTGACAAAAACTGCTGGGAAACCTGGAAAAGCAGTATGGCAGAAATTAGGCATAAACCAATATCTCACACCCTATACCAAGATAAGGGCAAAATGAGTACGTGATTTAGACATAAAGGATGATAACATAAGCAAATTAGGAGAACAAGGAATAGCTTCCCTGTCAGATCTATGGAAAAGGGAAAAGCTTATGACCAAACAAGAGATATAGAACATTATGAAATGCAAAATGGAAAATTTTGATTGCATTAAATTAAAAAGGTTTTGAACAAACAAAACCAATACAATCAAGATTAGAAGATAAGCAGAATGCCAGTCTTCTAATCAAGGTCTCATTTCCCAAATGTAGAGAGAAATGAGTCAAATTTATAAGACTACAAGTCATTCCCCAATTGATAAATGGTCAAAACACATATGAGTAGGAAGTTTTCAGATGAAGAAATTAAAGCTATCTATAGTCATATTTAAATGCTCTGAATCACTATTGATTAAAGAAATGAAAATTAAAACAACAAATCTATCAGATTGGCTAATATGACAGAAAAGGAAAATGATAAATGTTGGAGAAGATATGGGAAAATTGAGACACTAACGCATTGTTGGTGGCATTGTAAACTGCTCCAAGCACTGTAGGGAGCAACTACACCCAAAGTGCTATAAAACTGTTAATACCCTTTGATCCAGCAATCTCATTTCTAGTTCTGTAACTCAAAGGAATCATAAAAAGGGTAAAGGACTCACATGCACACACACAAACACACACACACACACACACACAAAATTATAGCAGCTCTTTTTGTGGTGGCAAAAAATTGGAAATTAAGGGAATGCCATCAATTTAGGAATGGCTGAAAACCTGAAAAGACTTACATGAACTGATACTGAGTGAAGTGAGCAGAACCAGGAGAACATTGTACACAGTAACAACAACATTGTGTGAAGATCAACTATAATGAATAGTTCTCAGCAATACAATGATCCAAGACAATTTCAAAAGACTAGTGATGGAAAAACGTTATCCACATCCAGAGAAAGAACTATGGAGTCTGCATGCAAACTGAATCATACTACTTTCACTTTTTTTCCCTTTCTCATAGTTTTTTCCCTTTTGTTCTGATTCTTCTTTCACAACATAACTAAAATGGAAATATGTTTAATATGATTGTACATGAATAACCTATATCAGATTGCTTGCTGTCTTGGGGAGGGGGAGGGAAGGAAAAGAGGGAGAAAAATATGCAACTCAAAATATTACAAAAATGGGGGCAGCTAAGTGGCTCAGTGGATAGAGCACTACCCTTGGGGTCAGGAGGACCTGAGTTCAAAGCTGGCCTCAGACGTATAACACTTACTTAGCTGTGTGACCCTGGGCAAGTCACTTATCTCCATTGCCTAGCCAAAAAAAATTACAAAAATGCATGTTGAAAACTCTCTTTACAATTAATTGGAAAAAATAAAATATCATTAAATGAAAAAAATACCCAAATTAACTATAAATGACATATGAAAAAAGGCAGTTTACATCCAGAGAAAGACTTGATAAATAGAACTATGTATATAATAATTTTACATACTCACACAAATGTGTATATTTATTTATACACACACACACACACACACACACACACACCCACTATTTGTTTCTAAAGGTAGCCATCTCTAGGGTGGGGGGGAAGAAAAAAAGAAATTTACATGAAAATTTTGATGTATATTTGAGAGTATAGCCAGTTGCACATAGTAGATTTGAAGTTTCATGTACAATCATTTTTTTAAATTGTACTGTTACAGAAATGCATGTTTTATTCCATAAATTAAAAAGAAAAAAAAGGAATATGAGTTTCCTGAGTGTAAAAGTTATTTTATTTGCTTGTATTTGTATCACCAACTTTAGTACAGTGCCTGGCACATAATAAATGCTCAATAAATGTTTATCTATTTGTCTATCTATCTGTCTGTGTGTATGTCTATCATCTATCAATCATGTAAGGATATTTGAAGACATTTTACTTCACAGTAAATAGTCACTTCAGTTGATTAATAGAGCCAATGGCTATATAATTTGGGACATGCTATCTATGGTAAGGTCTAGAATGGAGGGAGGGAAACAGGGAGATCAAAATCAGCAAGGTTGAATGAGAGATAGAATTTTTGAATATGAAAGATTCCTAGTAGATTCTGTCAAAGTGGAAGGGAGTTGACCTATAGAAGGTTATGTGGCTAGGGTAAAGGAAAGCTCATGGAGAAACAGGAGTTCAGAAATACAAACAGATACAAACAAAACAAAACAAAACAAAACAAAAAACCCTTATAATGCCTACCTTCCTGCCATTGATTCAAATATTTTTCTTCCCTGCTACTGACAAATCGAGAATTCTGTTAGGGGGATGGGTGAAGCAGGAAAAAATGTGAATGAAAGAAAAATGAATATGTAGAAGTTTCCTTATGATTCTTTTACCAAAAACAAACTTTTGCTCTGAGATCCCTCTGCTCACCATCACTACCATTACATGAGCTTCTCCAAGCTAATACTCAGGTTCTTCCTGAGACTCCTTGTCCATTTTAATGGTCTGGGTGAGTGTTTATTAGTAAATAAATGCCTTGGATAGTAAAGGACTTCATCAATGTGGAACTGGTAACAGGAAGCCCCAGGATGCTCTATCATGATGCCTGTGCTAACTGGGCTACTCTTTTTCCCCTCATTGAATAATTGCTAATGTAACGATTCTCTCAATTTCAAGTTAACTGTTGTGTCTTTTCTCACTTCTAATTTGATTTTTCTGTGCCCCCCAATTCTGAATTCCAGGTTATGACTTCTAGCCTTCATCTTTTAAACAATTATAGCTGTTGATGTCTGATGCCAAGCAATGTTTTTATTCCTTGTGTAGTGAACACAGTTAATTGCTTCTTTATCTTTGTTGTTTCCACCATCTTTCTAATGAATAAAATTCAAATATGGCATAGTGCTTTGTATGAGCAAGGTACTGGGCTGTGATTAAGTGGCAAAGACTGGAAAATGTTCTTTAAGAATATATAAAAAAAAGCATGAGCCAGCATTATTTGACTTTTTGATATGGAAAATGAATGCTGCTTTTTTTATTCTTTTCTTGACCCTTTTAGTAGTGCCTCTTCTTACAGGAGCATGGAGAGTGATGCAAGGTCATTTCTAAAGTGTCTACTTTCTTTGGCTTTGTTCACCTTCTCTCTTGGGAGGGGCGGGGAGCTGCCTGCCAGCCCCCTTGTCTCTTTTCTGTCCAGAAGCTCACCTTTAATTGCTCAGGTATAAAAAATATCAGTGGAGTGCGTGAACAAAAGCCTACAGTTCCTTAGAATGCATTTATTGTATGTTTATTCTCAGTGCAGTCTGAAAACAGCACATTTTCAGGATGATGTTTTCTCAGTCAGAATCGAAATGGCACCCTAAAAATGCATCCTAAACAGAAATGAGTAACCCTCTCTCAATTTATCTCCACTTAAAATGCATTTAATAATTATATTTTCCTCTCTTTAGGGGCCTCGCTCCCTTCATTTCTGGTGTAGATAAAGGATCTTTCCATTACAGAACACATCAAACACTCAGACACCATATTCCACCATGTCAGCAAGTTCCTTTTAAAGCCTACTTCACTATAAACTCAGGGTCTAGGTATATTTTCATCTTAATTAACCTGCATAATCTGTTTTTTAAACATAATTCATCCCTTCATTTGCATTTTAATTACACAGGGTACAAAATGTCAAGTTTTAATTGGCTCTAGAGAACTCCATACAACAAAGCCTCGTGTGGTGTGTTGCAGAAGGCTGTATGTGGAACAGCTGGCCACTGTTCAGACTAGGGCTGTTGATAACGTGAAGGGTTCTCCTGCCTTGTATACCTTCATTCTCTCAATGTGTTTTATTCTCCATTCCTCACAATCAATAGAAGAAAGCTTTCTTTTTGCCCTCTGGTTCCAGGAGATCACCACTGATAATTTCTCAGGAGGTTTCTAGAGACACCATCTTTTTCTACTACCTGTATATATAGTTAAAGATAACCTGTAAGCAGATGATGCTCTGGGGTGGGGGTGGGGGGGAGGTCACAGTTTTAGAATCTGTAATGAATCACCATTTGAATAGAAAGTCCATAAAACCATCTACATCCTATCTACTGATTTCTAAACCATTTTGAATATTCATAATTTAAACCACACAATTAAACAAACATAATTTTTAAAGGTCTATCTATTTTCTCTGTGAACAATCATCAGACTTCTCCCATTTGTTTTTTCACTTTTCTTTTTTCATTCATTATTCTTAATAGTCAGTAGCGTTTTCAAAACCTGCTGGAGTGTATCCATCTTTTCACTGAGTTCTGACAGATAGAGAGGCTTAAAGGATGCAAAGTCTTCACCAAAAGACATCAGATGAAAATATATTGTAGATTTTTATTTTTTTCCTGAAAGGCCTCTCCAGCATGAAGGGCTCAGAGAAAAACACTTCAAGTTCAGTTCCAGTATATACACATATTTAACTGAAGACAGCTCTCCTCCTCTTTGCACTTTAAAACATCTCATTGAAGACTTCGCAAGCCCCATAGCTAGTTTGACATTCTGACACAGTTACTCTGTCTTAGCATTTGGCTCAGAATTTATCTTTGAACTGTGTATTGTATTTTAATGATGGTAAAATTAGAAAATAAAGTGCTTCACAATTTATCTTTAATACTATAAACATTTGGGGGTCTGTTATTTTTCAATCTAATTTCTTTGAAACATATATCTCTTTGTGCATGTCTTTTGTGTCTGAAGCACTCAAAAATTGTGTGGTGACCTCCAAGAGTTAAGATACAGTTGACTGTGAAATGGGTAATGTTGATTGGGTATTGTCAAGATGAATCATCACCAAGAAAAGAAAATTCTGGTAGCACAGTAATCAAAGAGTGCTAGGCTGAAGTCAAGAAGACCTGATTTTATTTCTGGCATTAGATACCATCTGTGTGATCTTGGGCAACTTAATTCCTGTTTTCCTCAGTGTCCTCAACTGAGAAATGGGGATAATAATAGCATCTATCTCAAAAGGTTGTTGTGAGGATCAAATGAAATAATATTTGTAAAAAAGCACTTAGCAAAGTGCCTGGCATATAGCAGTCACTAAATAGACATTTATTCCCTTCCCCAAAGTGAGGGTATTCTGATTCTTTTTCCTTCATTGTTAGTTCAATTTTGTAAATGCTTGGTCATTTTTTTTTACTGTTATCATGTCAAATAAGAATGGATTGCTAAACTATTAATATAAATGTTTGTTTAAATCACTAAAAATATAATATATGAAATCATGTGGCTAAAATGGCCATGCTTTTTGTCCCAGAATTCTCTGAGGGGCAGATAACTGACAAAAAGGAAGGGTCCACATACACTAAAATATTTACAGCAGCACTTTTTGAGGTAGCAAACCACTGGACGTAAAATAGATGCCCAGTGGATTGGAGAATGGCCAGACAAATTGTAGCAGATGAAAGTAGTGGAATATTACTGTGATATAAGAGAAGGCAACCACAATGAATAAAGAGAAGCATGAAAAGACTTACCTGAACTGAAGCAAAGTGAAGTATACAGAACCAAGAAAACAATATATGCAATGATTGGAACAATATAGATAAAAGGAACAAAAGTCATAAAGCAAGTGAAACCGAATGTTATATATGAAAGTATACAGAATAAACTTGGCCTCAGAGAAGAAATATAACTTTGCTCTTTGCTCTTTCATAGAGGTGGAGAAGCCACCAGTGTGTATTATTGAATACAGCATAAGGCGTTTTAATGTGCTGATTAGTTTTGCTATTTAAAAAAGTTTTTTCTTCCTTCACTAAAAAAAAAAAACCTGGTAAAAGGATTAGCTGGGGGAGGAGGAGAGTGACCCGAATGGAAATCAAGCCAATATTAAAAATAAAATTACCAACAAAAACATTTTAACTTAAAAAGAAAATGAAATACATGATTTAAAAATATAGTTATAATTCTGAAAAAAATTCTCTGAAATTAATATTAAACACATATTTAAAATATAAGTTCCCAAATTATGCATACCCATATGTTCAAATTTTCTGTCTCCTCCATTTTATTTATTTACTTAACTATTTATTTATTTATTTGCTTAATTAGTTATTTATTTTTACCAGATGTTGCATTAAAATTCTAAATTAAGTCCTACTTAAAATTAAACCTGAAGGCACCGGAGGTCAACAAAGCTATTCTCCTTACAACCACCAGGGGGAGCAAGCTGCTGGTCCGAAGCCAGTGCCATTCAGCTTGGAGACATTTAGAAAGGAAGGGGGAAAAATATATTATTTATCATCAATTTTCCACATAATTTCAGAAAACTAAAAGAATTACAATATAGTCCAAAGTTCTAGGAGCTCTGAACTATTCTTTACAAGAGCTTAGTAAGACAAAATGGTTTGCCCTTGTTTGTTTTAGAACATGCTGAAATAACACCTCAAAGTTTTCACTTGTGAATTTCTTCTAGTAGTGAGTTTCAATGAAAGGATATTATACATACTTTCAAAAGCCATAATTGGGAAAAATCCCTATTTTTGTTAGTTTGAAGGTCAGCCTGTTATAAATCATAATGTATTTGAAGTAAGAAATAAGTTCATAAAGCAAGAAATATTGATTGAGTGTCTAAAACATGAAGTCAGCATCTAGCTGGGGGATGGGGCAACATTCAAGAAAAGCTTAAACATTATTCTCAAAGGTCTGGTCATATAGTTAAAGAAACAGAATTTACATAAAGGAAATGATGATGGGACAGCGACTGATTAAGTATATATAGCATGTATAAGAGGGTATAAGAAGCAATAGGCATAAATGCTAAGGTATTTGAAAGCAAGGAAAAAGATATGTAGAGGAGAGATATTCATAGAATTACAAATTTAGAAATGGAAGAGATCCTAGAGATCATGTAATCTATGTCATTAATTTTACAGAGGAGGAAACTGAGTGCCAGAAACTGGAAAAGATTTGCTAAAGGTTATACCAGGAATGTCAGGAGCTCTAATCCCAGACTAGTACTCTTGCTACTATGCCATGGAAAGCTAGTAGAAGAAGGAGAATTGGTCTAATTTATTGATAGTACTATTCTTACCAAGAGCATCAATAAATCAGTCAATAGACATTTATTAAGCACACTATGTGCTAGACATTGTTGTAAGCACTGAAAGTATATAAAAAAAGATTGTTCTTGGCTTCAAGTAGTTCACAATCTAATGGGGAAATAACATGTACACAAATATATAATCTTACTCTGTAAGATTTTATATATATATATATATATATATATATAAATGATAAATAAGAAATAATTAACAGAAGGAAGGCACTAGAATTAAAAGAGGTCAGTGAAGGCTTCTAGTAAAAGAAGGGATTTTAGATGGGACTTAAAGAAAGCTAGGGAGGGTAGTAGGCCAAGCGCAGGTGAAAGAGTGTTCCAGGCATGAAGAACAGCCAGAGAAGATGCTAGGAGCTGAGAGATGGAATGTCTTCTTTGTGGAACAGCAAGGAGGCCAGTATCGCCGGATCGAAAAGTAGTGTCATAGAATAATATAAAGAATTCAAGGAATTGTTGGGAGTGATTCAGAATGTAGAAAGCAGAAGCAAAAGAATAGAATACATAAAACTAAAGCAATATATGTGAAAACAATATCAAAAGACAAAATAACTCTCAGTTCAGATACAGTGGTTAAAATATACATAACCAGAGACTACAAAAAAAAAAATTAGCTGGTAAAGCAACAACAACAGAATTAACAGCCCTTTGGTGAGATGCAATGGCCAGTATTGGTACTTACTTTAAAGTATAATTAAGCAATATAATAATATAATATAAGTAAAGTAAAATTCCTTTTAACAAATATTAAATATATATAAGCTTACATGCAGTATCACCATAATTATTCTTTGACATTGTTTTACTCAACTTGTTTGCAGGACCATGATTTTTTTTGTTTTGTTTAGATTCTTCTGTCAAAACAAAATTGACCAATTACAAAAAATAAAAAGATCATGCTTGATGAGAAGACTCTAGAAGTGCATGGTAGCTGTCTTCAAATATTGAAGGGCTGTTATATGGAAGAGGGACTATGCTTATTCTTTTTGGTCCGAGTGATGGAAGCAGGAATTATAGACTCAAGTTTTTGAAACAAAATTTAGGTTCTATGTAAAGAAAAGCTTCCTAAGAATTAAAGTCTTCTAAAAAGTATCATGGGCTGCCCAGGGTTGTTGTGAATTTCCCCTCCATGGAGGCCCTCAAGCAAAAGGCTGTACAACCACTTGTCAGATATGTTATAGTGGATTTTCCTTTGGTGTGTGGATTAGACTGGATAGCCACCAAGATCCCTTCTAAGTTCAAATTCTGTCATTTTTCTGTGAGTTTCTGGGCCTACTACGATTAAATATGTCCGGGTTCTGGGGCTAACTTCAATTAGTTGGTTCTGGTGAATAAAAGGTTTTTCAGGTAACCAAGAATTTCAGCATTCTTCCTTATAAGCCAATTATATAAAATTGAGATAAAAGGAAATTGACTTGAAATATCTTAATGATTAATCTTCTCCTTCATTAATATATTGCTTAAAATAGCAGGAAATAAGTACCTTCTGTCTTTGGACTTCATTTTTTCAAATGAGTATTCTTCAGATCTTAAAATTTCATTAAAAATAGAAAGAGCATACTATGTGTAATCAGACTTTAAGAAAACAGAGAGTCATAAGATTTCACAGGGAAGATAGTTCGAAAAAACTAGGAGGTTCTCAAAATGAAAATTCTAATGGTATAATGAACTATCACTCCAAAGATGGAGAAAAACAGAGATGAGGAGGGATGATATCTAAGGAAAACAGTGTGACTGCATAGGAAACTCTCCAATGAGGACATTTTAGAAGGTTGGCCATACATAATGAAAAAAGGAAATATAGCTAAGGGGAAAAAATGTAAAAGTGTAGCAAAATGTCATTGAGAATTATTGTCAGAAGTTAAAGCCCAGAATGACCTGTGCCTTCTATGAAATTCTAAAGATAGCATAAAAAGGCTTATAATATCATGTTTGGAGTATGAAGACTGAGGAATAGATGCTACTGAGACAGTATAATGTTATGACAGGAAACAGAACTGTTAAATTTGGATTTTTCTTCTTTACTAATGTAAACAATCTTAAAACTGAAAGTGGTAGAACAGTAATTGGAGTTCAATATATGTGAAAATATCATAAGAAACTGTCTGATAGAAACTACCAGTTAAATGAGTTGGAGTCTCAATGTGAAATATATTCTAGGGTACTTATCTAACTTGCATATGTAAAATCAGAACTATTATCAATAATCTTTGAAGAATTATAAAAGACAAAATAAGTACCAGAATCCTGAAATGATCTAATGTTGGACAAACACAGCTTGACCCCTTTGTCTCTTTCTGGTCATCTTCCATATGAATTATGACCATTTTCCATCATTATCTAGCCATTGAGTTCTACTTGCCATTCCTCATACAAAATACTTTATCCCACTTTCCATGCTTTTGTACCAGCTCTTCCCCATGACTGGAATGTTCTTTGTTGTGAATTTCACCTCTTAAAATTCCTGGCTTTCTTTGGGACTCAGTTCAGACACCACTCTCTATAGCAGGCTCCCCTTCTCTGGCTGCTAGTGCCATCCCCTCTAAGTTTGTCTGCCATCTACTCTGTATGTTTCTGTTTGTGCCCATTTATGTGCATGTCATCTCCCACATTAGATGTAAGCTCCTTAACAGTGGGGACAATTTTTGCTTTTCTTTACATTCCTAGTATAGAATATAGCACAATGACTGACACCTAGTAAATGCTCAATAAATGATGAATGATAAACCAATTTTTAAAAGGGGAAAAGAGGTAGATTGAAGACTATAGTTCAATATGTCTTATTTTGATCTCCAGTAAGATTATAGATCTGTCTGGTGGTTTGTATGCCCTTCAAAAATTATGCACTGGAAATTAGGAACCAAATTTAGTTCATAAGTCCCAAGTCATGATTAAATTCATTTACTTTTTTAACTCTTACTAAACTGGTAGGTCAGGGGGATTCCTGTAGAGATAGTATATCTGTATTTCAACAGGGTATTTAATAAATTTCTTCAATTATGACCTATCCCTTGAGCTCTAATACTATATTTCCTAATTGCCTACTAGAAATCTCTACCAGGCACTGTGCTAGATGTTAAATATATAAAAACTAAAATGAAGCTGTCTCTGTCTTAGATTTTATGAGAAGAAACAACAGGTACACAATGAAGTAAATACAGAATAGAGAGAGAGTAAATACAGAGTAATTTCATGGGGAGAGGTACTAACAACTGGGAGAATCAACAGCAGCTTCAAGGAGGAGGTATCCCTTCAGCTGAGCTTGGAAGGGAACTAAGAGCTTAAAGAAGTAAGGATGAGAACATAGGGCATTCTAGGCCTAGAGGATGGCATAGAGATAGATGATGAAATAACATGTTCAAAGAAGATTAAGAAGACCAGTTTGGTTGGGATGTAGAGACTATGGATAGAAAAAAATATCTACAAAGCCCAGAAAGCTAAGCTAAAACCAGGTTGCCAAACAAAGGAGCTTATACCTATCCAAGAGGCAATAGGGAGCTACTGGCCCTTTTTGAATGAGAATATGATATATTCAGGTAAATGCTTTTGGAAGAATTTTTAGCAGGTACTTGAAGGGTATGAAGACTGGAGAGTGAATAAACCCAGAAAAACAATTAGGATGATTTTATAATAATCTAAGTAGAGATGACAAATATCTGAACTAGGGTGGCAGCTTCTTGAGTGAAGAGAAGTTAACATATTGTGAAGGTAGAATTGAAAGGACTTGCCAAAACGTGGGGGTTAGAGAAGAGCTCCAAGTTGAGTATGGCTATAAGGTAATTTATTTAGGTTAATGGAAGGAAAGTGGTCTTGAACTGAAATATGGAATTTGGAAAGAGTGGTGGATTTGAGGGGAAAGAATGAATTTTGATTTGGACGTGTTGAGTTTGAAATGTCTGCAGGATGGAAACCTTTGCCAAACAAATCAGTACTTCCTTGAGTAAGCTAAGCCCAGGATGTTGGGATGTTGCTCAGTGAATTTTGTGTATGTGTGTGAGTGTGTGTGCCAACAAATCTAATTTGTATAATGTTGGCCAGGCTCCATGTGGCTTCCCTGGCATGATCATGATTCAGTGGCCTCAGGATATCAGGTGTGACCATAAAGAAAGGAGACTTATATTGTCTTGTTTTAGTTTAACAAGCCTCCCAGGATGTATTCATCCAAATGAGGTTTGTTTACTTCAAAGTAGGCATTTTAACAGTGTACACAATGATACCAGTGATGCAGCTAATATTAATAATGTTCGTTTCTGAAGGCTACCCACTCTGAGCCAGTATACGTGCCTTGCCAGAAAATCCTTTTCAGTAGTTTACATACTGTTTTTAGTCCCATTTGATCAGCCATCACATTCACTACTCTGTTCTCTAAATGATTTTTATTGGCTCCAAAAACCACGTAAATCTTCACCAAGTCAAGACATGCCACCATTGAGTGTATTTGGCAGAGTGAAGCACAGACACTAAGGGTAATTCCAAAGGATGCTTTATTGCTTTAGTGAATCTGTGATCTCACTGATATGGGTACTCCTTCCTAGGGTGTGTTGTAGCCTATCTATGCTTTCTTTTTCTGCTATGACTCTTGTCCATGTTCTCCAATATGTCTTCCTTGGATGTGGGGAAAGGATATTCACTCAAGATGTTGTGGGCCTGCTAGTTCTCTTAAAATGGGGTTACCAAAGGAACCCATGGGTTGTCCTTATGATCACAGATTTAAAGATGAATGGAACATCTGGGGTCATCTATTACAATCCCCTCTTTTTACAGTTGAGATCCAAGGCTCAGAGACTTGCCCAAGATTACATAGTAAATTGCAGATCCAGGATTTGAGCTGAGATTCTGTAATTCCAAATCAAGTATTCTTTTGATTGTATTATATTGCCTCCCCAAGTACACTCCCTCGTTATCATCGCATGACCATTTCATCTTTTATTTGGGTCATTTTTCTGATGACATCCCTTAAAATGCTGGTCTCATACCACTATTGGTTATTAATGTGAAGCCTTTTCATTATCACCATGTGCCTCTCAGTTTTTCCTTGAGTGACTTTCAACTTTGGCTCTTGGGTAACAGTGGTATTCTATAACTCATAGCCATACAACTTCACCAGAAGAATATAATTATGAAAGAAATGAGTCTTTGAGGGAGAAGCTTAGGGTCATTAAAATCCCTGTGCAATTCCCCAAAGGCAATCCAGTTATCTCTCCTTCTCTCCAAGTCCAGGCCTAACTCATTTCATAGTGATTCATGAAAAAAATCTAAAATAGGGCTGCTAAAATGTTTAGACCAAATAACAATTGCTTAAATGGTAGTTAAGAAAAATAGCAGCAATAAGGTCTTTAGATTCATTATATGGCATTTTGCTTTATAATAAAAATAATTTCTTATGACCAACTGGTAAACATATTTTGAACATGTTGTGATTAATGACAAATTTATATTTGCAACAGTGAAAAATTTTCTTTTACCTATTTTCTTATCTTTTGCTGCAATTGATTATAAGAAATTTTACAGAGAGGATGTGGAGGAGGACGAGCCATACGATATTAGGTATTTTATCTGTCATGTGGTAATATTACAGAGCCACAGATTGCTCGTGGTCTCCAGCAGGCAAAGAAGGAACAGAAGGACTAGGCAGACATATCTTATGTTGGTCAAATGGGTAACGCTGAGATAGTTCCCTTCCCCTCCCCCCCACCTTTGGTATAAGGAAATATAGAAACATGCCTTTCATTGGAGATAAGGATTCTCACTCATGTGTGAAATTCTTTGTGTGGAGAGTGATAGGGGGGACTGCATGTTGCTTGTAATTAATTCCAGGCAGCAAGTGAATCAGTTTGCAAAAATGTTGACAGTGGAAATGAACAGGAGCATCTCCTGAACAATCCCATTTTCCTTGCCTCCCATCCCATCCTTGCCATCCCACCTCCTAAAGTTTCGAAGACTCTTTCATTTATTTTACTATTGATGCTACCAGTTAAAGCCTGGCAAATAACATTAAAGTAGCCTGTGAGGAAAGCTAAAGCCTTAGGTTGAGATTCAGCTGGCTGCTGCTACCTGGAAACATTTTTGATATGCACTAGGAAAGACTCAGAGCTTTCTGACTTTCTTGTTAGCACTGATTCCACAAAGGAAAGTAAGTGGATCTGACAAACTCTATGAGGCATAAAGACAACAGAGAACTGAAGAGGTCTGTGTGGTTTAGTGTAAAATGACCAAGAAATTGTTTTAATCTTGTTATGCCATGAGCTTTCTTTGTACTGTTGAGATTATACTTTAATATTTGTATGGCTTTCCATATCTGTGTAACTGGAGGAAATTAAAACACACACACACACACACACACACACACACACACACACACACACACACACGAAACTGCTTTCCTCACAGGATTTATGAGCCATTTCCACATCCAATCAATTGCCAAGTCCTGTCATTTTTGCCTCAGAAATGCCTTTTATATCTATTCCTTTCCTCCCAATCCCATCATAATAACTCAAGTTTAGGCTCTTCTTTCTTCTTGACTCAATTACTATAATTGTCTCCTAATTTGTGCTCTTGTTCCTTCCTAGCTTTCCCTTCCCAAGCCTTCCTTCACGCTGCTGCCTGAAAAATCTTCCTATTACACTGCTAGCATCATGCAATTCCTACAACCATCAGTACTTCCATTTTGCTTGCCAAATAAAATATAAATTCTTGATTCTGACATCCAAAGCCAGCACCAATCTGGCTCCAAACTAACCTTCTGCACTAGCCATTTACTGCTTTTTTATGTGCTCTTTATTTCAGAAAAAAAAAAAACAAATGACATTCCACTTCTTATTTTCATTTTGTCCTTTCCCACCTCCAGGTCTCTGTTTATCCAGCCCCACTTCCCTAGCATGGGATCCATCTGCTTCTATCTCTTGGAATCTCTCTCTTCCTTCAAGACCCACTTTTGTTTTTCTTTTTGGTGAGGCAATCAGGATTGTGACTTGCCCAGGGTTACACAGCTAGTGAGTGTCATGTCATGTGTCTGAGACTGGATTTGAACTCAGGTCCTCCTGACTCCAAGGCCAGAGCTCTATCCACTGCACCATCTAGCTGCCCCAAGACCCACCTTCTTCATGAAGTTTCCTTGCCTGTTCCATATGAAGAAGGCAAGCCTCTGCTCTTCTTATGTCTCATTTCACTTTGTATGGCCCTCCCCTTTGAACTTATAGATCATTCTGTCTTGTATTTATCTTTTTCTCCCTTTTGTCATAGCTATTTGTGCCCCTGACATTTTCTGTTTCAGTTTTTAATGTCCTCAGGAGGTTCATGCATATATTAAAATACTTTGTAAATCCTAAAGCTTCATGTAAAAGTGAGTTAATATTATTGTGTCATGTCTGTCTCTACCTACAGCACCCAGCACAATACCTTGTATGGAATAGCTGTTTAATGAATGTCAATTGAGTGAATAAATGAATGACATTCTATGGGGGCATATACAACAAGTATAGTATACTTGTACTTCTTCTTAGGAAAGAAAGAGCTTAGAACAAAATTGTATTTCACTTTGTTAGCACAGTTAACTTCTATAATCTGCCCAAAATCTCCTCATCATATACCATTGTCTGGCACAGTCTTTGACAATTTCTTGGTTGTTATGTTCTGCCAAAGTAAAACACATTTAAGGCAAATCTATGTATGTACATTCATGTGTGTAGATACATTCACGCAAACACACACATTGCTTTTTAAAAGCAAATATAAATGATTTTTGCACTATCACATTTAACATTGTCATTGACATTTTGTTGTGCCATTCAGTTATTTTTCAGTTGTGTTCAACTCTTCATGACCCTTTTTTTTTGGCTAAGATACTTGATTGGTTTGCCGCTTCCTTTTCCAGCTCACTTTACAGAGAAGGAAAGTAAGGCAAACAGGGTTAAGGGACTTGCCCAAAGTCACACAGCTAGTAAGTGTCTGAGGCCATATTTGAACTCAGGAAGATAAGTCTTACTGACTTCAGGTTCAGAATTCTATCCACTGCAACACCTCGCTGCCCATATGAGTGCCACTACTATCTCATCATTAGCTCAGGAAAACAAAATGTATTATATACGAAAAAAGAGAGGAAGAAAAATAAAATGGTGTATATGTCAGGAAAGAAAGCTGACCTTGGAGCCAGGAAGAGTGAAGTTCAAGTTCTGCCCCTGACATCTACTGGCTATATTAGTCTGGCAAGCCATTAATGTCTCAGTTCTCTCAGCAACACTGTCTCTAATTGCAAAGAAGGTACTCACTGTGTTTGCTGGTACAGGGAGGTTTCTCACTCGGGAGTTCCCTACACAATGAAACCACAGGCTTAGTTCTTATTCTAATCTCTATGTGCCATCTATGTTTTACCTCTATTTTTGGCTTGAGAAATATGAAGTGTGTTTAGATGTCCTGCAGCTATAGTTCTCTAATACACCTCAAAGTTCAGGGTATTTGAAGTAATAGATTCTCTGGGTTCAGAACTATAGAGGATCACAGGGATCATTTTAAACAATTCCCACATTTTGCTAGTGAAGAAACTGGGGTTCAGACAGTTTAAGGGACTTATCAAGAATCATAGTAAATAGAAGTCAGAAGACCTCATCTCCCATTCATTAGCCAGGTGATCTGGTACAAATCATTTAACCTTCCTGAGTCTAAATTTCCTCACCTGGAAAATCAGTATAATAATATTTGTTCTGCCTTCTTCACAGGGTAGCTATGAAAGTTAAATGAACTTTTGAGTATGAAAAATATCCTTTAAAAGCTATATAATAATTATTATTGCCATATTCTTCTTATATTAGCCTCATAAAAACTATTATGACTTTCTCCTTCTCTTTATCTTGATATAAAGTAAGAGCATACAGAGAATAAATACTAATGTAACTAATATTACTTTCCATTGAGTACCTTCTAAAAATGGTAGACACTGTAATCAACATGAAGAAACAATGAGTTTCTTCAGGAACTTTTGTTCAGGAAGAGATAAAAGAGCTCAACCATAGAGCATAAAAATAAATCCAGCCAGATGCTAAATAGGTCTGGGGATACAGAAGGCAATAGCTCTAAAATAATTAGTTGAATGAACCTTTTAACAAAATAAAAATTACAGAGAAGGTAGTCACATGGATTTTAGAGTTGAGTTTTTGATCTTTTTTTCTTGATAAATTCAGGGATGTTAAATCAGTTTTTAATCTGGGAAATGAAGATAGAAACAAAAATAGGAAGGACATAAAGTATTTAGAATTCTAATCTTTTTGAGTTTTATCTTAAATGCCCTTTTCTCTACATAATTTATTAAATCATCTAACCCATCTGGCACCAAAAATATAAATCACACCTTTAGGTCTAGTGTTGAGAGTACATTTTCTCAAAGAACCAGTAAGATTTATTTAAATTCTCAACTCAAATGGTTTTGTGAACTCATCAACATGGAACTTTCCTCCAGTGGTTGTGATAAAAACCCATCGATTACTGCCTGTGCTCTATGACTCCTTTCCATGTCCTCCCATAAGATCACTACATGGGGTCTAGTTGGGCATTCTCACTCATAAGAGGCTTCCAGAGCACATGGCCTGTTCAAAGTTTAACCCTCACTCTAATCGTGGTCAGTCTATCTTATTCATTCATCTTAACTTTTTTTTGGTGATAGCCCCTTATTTGTCACGTCACATCAACACACATAGTCAGCATGCTCTTCTACATTGCCCTCTGAGGGATAGTTAGTATTAAATCATCTAAGACTCTAGTGTTCTGTGGTTCACAGTCATGCTACACAAGTAGAATGTTGATATTGACAAAAAAAGATGGATCTTCATTTCAGAAAGTAAGCTAGGGTCTTTGGGTGGAGAAGATAATTTCTTCATTTACAAATATGAATTATACAGTTTAGTAGTGGAAGGGACTTAAGAGGACATTTTACAAGTAAAGAAAGTGAGAAAAAGATAGTTAAAATGATTTGCCCAAAGTCACACAAATGGAATATGGATATATGATGGATATTCAAAGCATGTTGGTGAAGGAATTGTTTTAATGAATCAGACTTGTATTAACTAGAGAATGGATAATTGGTGATGGAGAATTCCTTAAGCTCCAAAGCAAACCATTCCATTATTAGGTGTCTCTAATCACTAGAATCATTCTTCTTTATAATCTACAGTTTTCTCAAAGGACTGGGGCAACTTCATTTCTAGAAAACCTTCAGAAGGAAGGCAAATATTCTTGTAGTCTCCACTTTCAACTACAACAGCAGATACAAAGAATATTCTAAGTGACTAAAACAACAGTCCCAGAGAGAACAACATATTTTGCCTAGGGCCAGAATGAAGAATTTGTGAGTATTGATTGGGAATGCCTAGTGTCCTCACTGTGACTATTTGCCAACCAATGGATTTGCATTGTCAGCCAAATGGCCAATTTGCACTAGCAGCATCCATCATATACTGACTGTCAGATTCAAAGGGAATCTGTAAAATAGAACCTTTTAAAACTCATGTGAAAAACAAAGATTGCAAAGGTAGGCTATATCCTATATGTTATCTTCAACTCAAGCTGCTCATTTTTATTCATTCAGCTGCTTTTTTATGGAGTTTGTATCATGCTCAGTTCACAGAGTTAGATGAATTTAAAAGTCAAGGATGGGGGAAAAGCAAAAATTAAAAATGATTCCATTTTAACATTTTGTTGTATACCAGTAATATTCAGATGGATTCACCCTACTGTCCCACAAACCATATTACTCCTTCATAACACGCTCATACATACACACACACACACACCACACACACACACACACACACACACAAACATGAATTTGTATACACATATGAGCATGATAGGGTTAGTAGGAGAAAGTGTATAGTACTGTCATAATAATAGTAGAGTTTTTTGCCTTTTTAAATTTTGCAATTGAGCTATGTCCTATGCATCTAGATAAAAGGAAAAGAAATGCCAACAGGGAAGAAGACAGGTGGTTGAACTGATCTACTTAGAGGAAGGAGTGGGTAGAACATCGGACTAGGGGAAAGATAACTACAATACAGAAAAAAGGGATGTAATGCTGATACTACTGCCACTCCGTTAAATAGCTGTGCTCTTTTTCTCTGTGACCAAGTTCCTCTTGGGTGAAAGAAATACTATATACCCCCAATATGAAGGAGACTAGAAATAATAAAAAAAATTCTTTGGAAAACCCAGAGAAAATCATTATTTCAATAGCCAAATCACCTGAGTGTGGCAGCTTGTGATACTAGACAGGAAGTATTACCCAGTAGTTCATTTTTTCTCACAAACAGCAAAATCAAATTAAATCAGATAGAAAGCTATTACATTTCTCTTTAGCATGATCACTAAGTAGACATGAGGATGCAACCAAATGGTTAAATCTAAACTCTTAAACAGGGTTCAGAAGTTCATTAATTTCATGGGTTAACAAAAGAAAATGTATATTAGAATGATACATGGAAGAGAAATTATAATGAAAAGTTCCTAGAACAGAAAATAATCCTAGCTCAATGTCAAGATATTAGGAGAAACCTTGTTTTCCAGAGCTTAGGCCCAGTAAGTAAGCTGCTCCCTGAACTTGGCATAGAAACAATCCTTTCTGTTCACCCTCTGGATGATATCAGCCCCAGCAAAATTCTAGAATTATTTCACACCAGCATCAAGTAGTCTCTGAGCTTGGACCTGGTACTTGCGGTACCCATGTTCCAGTCATGAAGTCCAGCTATGAATCAAACTTGTCACATTGTTGCTGTTACCTGTCATTGTCAGGGCTATAGCTCACTGCACAGATATTGGTACAAGTATTGAGATTTCCCCACACTATCTCGGGCTCCCCCACTAGGAGTGGGACTCTGGCACATTTGTCCTTGCTTGCAAGACATTTCCCTCACTTTGAAATTAAACTTCTGCTGATTCCTGACTTTCCTTCTTTGTTTGGCTCTGGCTACCCATAGGTTAGAGGCCAGTTCCAATCTGGTTGACACCAGTAAAAAACCACCTTATATTGCTGGTCCTGGGAAATAGGATTAATTCATTTCATACTGAGCTATCCTGTATGTAGTTTTGTTTCATGGTCAATATTTCAATTCATCAATAGGAATCTATTAAACAATCGCTGTGTATCAGATACTATGCTAGGCGCTGGGGATAGATTAAAAAAAGTGAAGCATTTTCTGCTTTTAAAGTGTTTATATTTTATTGGGTGAGACAATATTTGCATATATAAGTGTAAGGGTGAGGCTGATTAATTTACTCAATCCCACTCCACTTAAAATGACAAGATGCCTGATTAATCAATATAATCAAAGATTTTAGGCTGTGTGAAAAGTCTTTGAAAAACATTTGATCAAATGAAATGATGCCAGACAGAAATTCTGTTCTCATTGGTTGAGGGATTTTGCTACATCCTCTGAGTCCTGTATAAAAGTATTGAGTTAGAAGGAATCAGAGAACTCCACTAATTAGAGCAAACATGAGTAAGTATGACCTGGAGTGGGGAAGGAATAGGATAGCTTTTACTTGAGCCTTGCTCAGGCCTTCTTTCTTCTATTTCATTTAGTTGGAGGAAGACTTGGAAAAATTCAAAACATTTGAAATAAAAAAAATTATAATCTATTAATCACCTGCTATGTGCCAGGGACTGTTCTAAGTGATGGAAGATTTTGGACTTACTGGTATCCTACAATCCTCTCCCTTCGAAGTTAGCAACTGGAGGCAGTGTCTATATCAGAAGCCAAGGAATGGACAGAGATTCAATACACATAGGGGGAACTTCTTGAGCATCCTGTAAATGGTAGAAAAAAAGCTTCTAGAGGTGGAGCCAAGATGGCGGAGTGAAAGCAATGACTTGCTTGAGCTGTCCCCCAAACCCCTCCAAATACCTATAAAAAATGGAACAGATTCTAAAGCAGCAGAACTCACAAAAAAGACAGAGTGGAGCAAATTTCCAGCCCAAGACAATCTGGATTGTTGATCAGAAAGGTATATTGCGCAGGGCATTTAGAGGAACGCAGTGCCACGTGGGAACACAGGTCACAGAAAACTTAAAGCAGGCCTCAGAGGACTGAATTGTGGGAAGCCATGATGGTTTCCAGACTTCTCAACCCATGAACGCCAAAGACAACTTATAAGGTCAGTGGGAAAAGTTTGTTTCTGTGGTGAGAGAGGAGCAAGGTCTCAGAGCCAGTTCCAGAGCACAGAGTGAGGGCCCTGGGGTGGTGGCTCAGTACTGAGATTCAGGCCCACAAATTGAGAGGGAATCAAGTGGTTGATCAGAGCGGGATTGCAGGGATCTCTTTGGCTGTGCTGAGGCAGGAATCTCTTGCTTTGCCCATGCTTGGATCAGGGTCACAGTTCTGGGAGGCAGTCTTGGGGTGAGGAGAAGCACTGGCATGGTAGAGCTTGTAGTGGTTATGAAGAGGAACCCTCCTCATAGTTGCAGGACAAAAAGTAGTGCTTGTGGTCATTAATAGAACAGAGCACTGGCCAGGAAAGGAGTAAACACCTCACCCATTATCATACCACCTTGCAAGAACTGAAAATTTACAGGTCCCTACAAGTATCTCTGAAAACAGCTGTATAAACCCCCGAAGTTTGGGATATTGGAATCAGACTCTTACCTTAACAAAGAGTTTAAAACTCAAATAATTGATTGGGATCATGAGCAAGCAGCACAAAAAGAGTCCAACTATATTATCTTACTTTGGTGAGAAAGAACATCAAAATATACAACTAGAACAAGACAACAAAGTCAAAGCTCCTATATCCAAAGCCTCCAAGAATAATATGAATCAGTCCCAAGCCTCGGAAGAGCTCAGAAGGGATTTTCAGAAGCAAGTAAGAGAAGTAGAGGAAAAACTGGGAAGAGAAATGAAAGTGATGCAAGAAAATCATGAAAAACAAGTCAACAGCTTGCTGAAGGAGACCCAAAAAAATACTGAAGAAAATAACACCTTAAAAAATAGTCTAACCCAAATGGCAAAACAGGTCCAAAAAGCCAATGAGGAGAAAAATGCCCTACAAAGAAAAATTGGCCAAATGGAAAAAGAAGTCCAAAAGATTACTGAAGAAAATACTTCCTTAAAAATCAGAATAGAGCAATTGGAAGCTGGTGACTTTATGAGAAATCAAGACACTGTAAAACAAATCCAAAAGAATGAAAAAATAGAAAACAATGTGAAAAATCTCATTGGAAAAACAACTGACCTGGAAAATAGATCCAGGAGAGAGAATTTAAAAATTATTGGACTATCTGAAAGCCATGATCAAAAAAGAGCCTAGACATCATCCTTCAAGAAATTATCAAGGAAAACTGCCCTGATATTTAGAACCAGAGGGCAAAATAGAAATTGAAAGAATCCACCGATCTCCTCCTGAAAGAGATCCCCAAAGGAAACTCCTAGGAATATTGTAGCCAAATTCCAGAGTTCCCAGGTCAAGAAGAAAATATTACAGGCTGACAGAAAGAAACAATTCAAGTACTGTGGAAACATAATCAGGATAACACAAGATTTAGCAGCTTCTACATTAAAGGACTGTAGGGCATGGAAAATAATATTCCAGAGGGCAAAGGAGATACGATTACAACCAAGAATCACCTACCCAGCAAAACTGAGTATAATCCTTCAGGGGAAAAAATGGTCATTCAGTGAAATAGAGAACTTTCAAGTATTCTTGATGAGAAGACCAGAGCTGAATAGAAAATTCAACTTTCAAATACAAGACTCAAGTGGAACATGAAGAGATAAACAGGAAAGAGAAATCATAAGAGACTTATTAAGATTGAACTGTTTACATTCCTGCATGGAAAGATGATATTTATAACTCATGAGACCTTTGTCAGTATTAGGGTAGTTGGAGGAAAAAAATGTATATAGATAGATAGATAGATAGATAGATAGATAGATAGATAGATAGAGGACACAGGGTGAGTTGAAGATTAAGGGGTTATATCTGGAGAATAAAATTAAGGGATGAGAAAAATTATACTAGGAGAATAAGAAAGGGAGAGGCAAAATGGGGTAAATTATTTCACGAAAAAACAGAAAAGAAAAGACTTTTAAAGTAGAGGGGAAACAGGGGAAGGTGAGAAGGAATGAGTGAGTCTTATTCTCATAGAATTTGGCTTAAGGAGGGAATAACATACACGTTCAATTGGGTATGGAAATCTGTCTTACCCTACAGGGAAGTAGGGCAGGAAGGGGACAAGAAAGCAGGGGGATGATAGAGAGGAGGGCAGATTGGTAAAGGGGGTAATCAGAAGCAAATACTTCTGAGGAGGGACAGGGTCAAAAGAAAGAATAAGATAAATGGGGGGGCAGGTTAGGATTAAGGAAATAGAGTTAGTTTTCCACAACATGCCTACTACGGAAGTGGAGTTTTTTTTCACATATTTTATTAATTTATTTTGATTTATCAACAATCACTTCCACATGCTTTTGAGTTCAACATTTTTTCTCCCCCTTCCTCCCCACCACCCTTCCCAAGATGGTACACAATGTGATACAGGCTATACATTTACATTCCTATTAAACATATTTTCACATCAGTGAAGTTGTAAGTAAAAAATAAAACCAATAGGAGGAACCATCAGAAAGAGGAAACAAAACTCAACAGAAGAGAAAAAAAAAGATAGTGATTCAACTTTCACAGTTGTGATTACTATCTGTATCTGTTTCTCCATCATTTTTTCCCCTGTTTATGCTTTTCTTTCTCCTCTCTCCCTTCCTCCCCTCACCAGTACTTTGCTTTTTACCACTGCCTCCTTCAGTCTCTCTTCCCTTCTATTATCCCCCTCTCCCCTCTTCCCCTTTGCCTCCACCACTTCTTCCCTCCCTTTCCTCCCTTCTTCCTTTTCTTTCCCCTTTTCCCTCCTACTGCCCATAGGGCAAGTTAGATTTCCATACCTAACTGATTATGTTATCCCCTTCCTGAGCCAAATCTGATGAGAGCAAGGTTCAAAAAATGCTCACCCCCCTCCCTTCTTTCCCTCTACTGCAATAGGATTTTCTGTCTTTTCCTGTAATGCAATTTACCCTTGTCTGCCTCCTCCTTTCTCAGTACATTTTCTAAGATGAGACTGATCAACTTACTTGAATCCTTTTAATCTGCTTGATTAGATTTTTTTTTATCATTACATCAAAGTCAACTAATATCCATCCCCTTTATGTATACTCCTTTAACATGGTAATAACAGTACAATTCTCAAGAGTTGCAAGTGTCATCTTCCCTTGTAGGGATGTAAACAGTCCGCCCTTATTAACAACATTTTATATCTTTCTGTCCTACTTACCTTTTTGTGTCTTTCTTGAATCTTGTACTTGAAGATCAAATTTTTTGTTGAGCTCTGATCTTTTTATGAGGAAGGTTTGGAAGTCTCCTATTTTGTTTAATATCCATCTCCTTCCTTGAAGAATCATGCTCATTTTTGCAGGGTAGTTGATCGTTGGCTGCAATCCATGTTCCTTTGTCTTATGCAATATCATGTTCCACACCCTGCGGTCTTTTAATGTAGAAGCTGCAAGGTCCTGTGTAATCCTGACTGTGGTTCCATGATATTTAAATTGTTTCTTTCTGGCTGCTTCAAGCACCTTCTCTTTCATCTGGTAATTTTGGAATTTTGCTATTATATTCCTTGGTGTTTTCAATTTGGGATATCTTTCAGGTGGTAAGTGGTGGATTCTTTCTATGGTTATTTTCCCTTCTGGTTCTAGGACTTCAGGGTAGTTTTCCTTTATGATTTCCTGAAAGATACTGTCCAGGCTCTTTTTTTTCATCATGATTTTCAGGTAGTCCAGTGATTTTTAAATTGTCTCTCCTGGACCAAATTTCCAGGTTGGTTGTTTTACCGATGAGGTATTTTATGTTTTCATCCACTTTTTTTTCATTTTTTTGTTTCTGTTTGACTGATTCTTGATCTCTCATAGAGTCATTAGTTTCCATTTGTCTAATTCTAGTTTTTAACAGATTGTTTTCTTCTGTTAGTTTTTGTACTTCCTTCTTCAATTGGCCAATTGTGTTTCTAAGGGATTTGTTTTCTTCGGTGTACTTTTTTCCAGTTTGTCAATTGTGTTTTTTAGGGACTTGTTTTCTTCAGTGTACTTTTTTTCCAATTGGTTAATTGTATTTTTTAAGGACCCTTCTACCTCTCTCATTAGACTTTTAAAATCCTTCTTGAGCTCTTCTAAGAAGGCTTTTTGGGCTTCAGACCAGTTCATATTCCCTTTTGATGTTGCAGATGTGGGTTTATTGACAATGTTGACCTCTTCAGAATTTCTGTCTTGATCTCCACTCTTCTCATAATATGAATCTATGGTATGTTTCTTTTTACTCATGGTTTCTTTGTTCCCTGGCCTTTAAAGAGATTGAGCTCTCCTGCTGGGGAACAGAGGGCACTGACCCAAGGTTCTTGTGTTGGGAACCTAGGTCTTGGTCACTGGCTTTGTGTGCTGGGGCCTGTTATGTTGGTAATTGGAGGCTGTAGGGTTTTGGCAGCTTACCTAGTGTTGGGCTGGAATCAGCAAGGCTGGAACTTTCTTCAGGTAATTCTAGGTTCCCTGCTTTTCCTTTCCTTTAGCTTTCTTTAGCTCCTTTTAGGTAGGTGCTGCAAGGTGTTTATCTGCCTGGGGCCCCTTGCAACACTGTCTCCCTCATTTCTGCTAATGCACTGGGAGATTCCTTTGTAGTTGAGTGCCAAGGCAGCTGGTGGTTTTCTGAGCTGGTTTCCACCAGTTCCTCCACCCTCACTGAGGCACTCGGAGGTCCAGGTGTTGGTATTTGCCTGCTCTACCACCTGGGCTTCAGGATCTCTTCCTGGTGGACAGTTGGAGGCTGTAGGTTCTGACAGCTTACCTGGTGTTGGGTTGGAATCAGCAAGGCTGGGACATAAGGAAGACTCTAGGGTTGTTTTCTTCAGCTCCTTTCAGATGAATGCTGCAGGGTGCTTATCCACCTGGGGCCCTTTGTAGTGCTGCTTCCCTTATTTTTGCTGAGGCACTGGGCGACCTGTTTGCTGCGTTGCTGCACTGCTGTTCCTTGTCTTTGTTCTAGTTCAGCTGTTCCAGGGTATTTTTTCTGGGGTGATATTTTCTGGGTTTTCAGAGGTTGATAGGGGAGGGTAAGAGCGACTATGTTTTTACTCTGCCATATTGGCTCCTGGAAGCTGAACTCCCTCTATGGAAGTGTTTTGCATAACTGTACATGTGTAACCTATGTTGAGTTGCTTTCCTTTTCAATGAGGGTGGGTGGGGAGGGAGGAAGAGAGAAAATTTGGAACCAAAGTTTTAAAAACACATGTTTTTAAAAAATGTATTTTTATATGCAACTGGAAAAAAGAAATACATGAAATGGGGTACAGAAGTCTATCCTGCCCTACAGGAAAATAGAAGGGGAAGGGGATAAGAGAAGGAGGGGGGAAAGATAGAAGAGAGGGCAGACTAGAGGAAGGGGTATTCAGAATGTGTGCCATCTTGGGTTGGGGGGAGGGGTGAGATGGCGTGAAAATTTGGAACTCAAAATCTTGTGGAAGGAAATGTTGAAAACTAAAAATAAATAAATTTATATTAAAAAAAAGTTTCCAGCAACTCCCATCTGTATTATACCTTTGTCATATGTGCTATCTAAATAAGCTTATGACTATTCTCCCCTGGACTCTATAGATACTGTGTGAAAATATGTCACAGACTTTACCCTCTTAATAAATACTACATTCTAAAAGCTGTATAAGACTGGCTTACTAATTTGATTCTCAATCAATAATCCTAGGGAAAAACCCATGGATTTGAAGCTCAAGCCAAAGGCATTGAAGAATCATTACTGAATCCTCAGGGTGACTTTCAAGTCCTAATGGGGAGATATAGCTCAATTATAGGTACCTGATTTGTCAGTAGTAACGGAAGTTAGGCTAAAGGACCTGGGAGTACATATAGGTATTAACAAAACAGAAACAAAACATAAATGGTAGCTTTTTTTTTTGGTGGTGATGGTGGTGGGGTCACTAGTACTTGAGGGATTCAAGAAAGGTGTTATACAGAAAGTGAGGTTTAATCTGCATCTTAAAGTCTTAGGGACCATATAAGATAAAAGTGGAAATGGAAAAAGAAATTACAGGAATGCAAGATAGTCAGCATCCAGATTGGATTTGGAGTGTTATTTGTTAGTAATGATTAAAAAAAAAAGACTGGTTCACTAGGGTGTATGGAGTGGAGTAATGTGTCATAAAAGTGGAGTGATGTGTAATAAGAGTGGAAACACAGGCTGTGAATAAGTTGTGAATAGATTTAAATGTCTAAAAGAGGAGTATATATTTGATCCTAGATATAACAGAGAAACTGAAATTTATGGCATAGAAAGTGAAAGCTTCAGATGTGTACTGGTATATAATAATGATAGTTTGTGAGCATTATCAATATCAAGCTCTCAAAAACTTGATTTACATTTAAATACTTTGGGATTATAATTTACCCATTTGTGGTTCACTTGCCCCCAACCGGTTCAATGACAGGTGACATCTGACATTAATTCAGATCTAGATATTCAGTGACTTATCATGCTAACAAAACCAAATAAGAAGCAGCACTGATAAAAGCGAACACTTTAATTAGGGGGAAATATTACATATGAATACCTATTATATATAGAGAGAGACATATATATATATATATACACATACATATATATACACACACACATACATATATATACACATACATATATATATGTAATTCAATACAATTTAATTTAATATTGATTAAGAACTTACATTGATAGGTTATATAGATACAGATACAAAAATGATATACTCTTTGCCTTCAAGGAGTTTACATTCTCCTGAGGGGAAGAGGGGAATAACATGAACTCAAATAACAAATACAAAATATGCTCCCAAAATATAGCAGAAGTGGGAGGGTGGTCAATTGGCCCCTAGTCAATTGAGTCTTCCAACCTTGGTGAAATCACAGGGCTTAAAGGACAGTTGAGAGGGACAAAGGTGTAAATGTTCCCATCTTTTAGAGTTTTCAGTACAAAGCAAAGGAAGTCCTTCATTTTTTATACTATTTTATTTTTTTCCCAATTGCATGTAAATACAATTTTTAACATTTGTTTATTAAACATAAGTTTCAAATTGTCTCCTTTCCTCCTTCTCCCACCCCCAAGATGGTAAGCAATTTGGTATAGGTTATATATGTGCAATTATGCAAAACATGTTTCTATATTAGACATGTTATGAAAGAAAACAGAGATAAAATTGCCCCAAAAAACATGAAAGAAAGTCTTTCAGAAGGTAAGAAATTCTTCAACTCATTCGATGGAATTACATAGATCAGCCATGCCATGCTAGCCTTTGAAAGCAAACACTGACTCTGAGGAGTCAGTAATTTAAACTGTTATGGGAGAAGAAGCCACCTCTTGAGAGAGAATTGTTCTTTTCTTTCTCTTCCAGAGTATAACAGAGTGAGTGTTGTGTGTAGGGACGAGGGATTCGTCACTTTCCTTCTTTGCCTCATCAACAACGCCATCTTGCAGTGGAGCAGTTCACTCAGTGGGGGGACACCATTCCCAGCAGAAAGCCAGCCAACAGAGTCCACCTACAGGTAACTTGCCCAAGGAGCCAGAGGAGATGCCATTCCCTGGGGGATCAATGTGAGGATATCATAAGAAGATAAAATGACATTGGGGCCCTTCAGCGTTTACAATAGTTGCCTTGGCCATATGTGTTCCTTATATGTGTGTCTCAACTAATATCTCAAATGTGCACTCATTCTTCCCATTGACACTACATTTGATTTGTGGCATAGCGTACCCTAGGGTTATAGAGGGAGAAAGAGTTGCAATTATTCATTAAATGTTATTTCAGGAAATGGCTTTGCTTTGGGCTAATTGTGAATACACTAGTGGAAACTCATGAGATACAATTTTAGGGATGAAGACCAAGAATACCTTGAACCTAGGGTGGTTTTACCCCAATCAGATCCAACCTGGAATGGGAACTTCAGGATAGCCTACAGGGAATATTACATAAATGCTAAGTCATTTCTTCTTCTTAGAAGATCCAGTTGCAACTTGAATAATCAAGAAAGACCTTATGTAGGAGATGTCACAAGCTTATTGAAGGGAAGTAGGGGTTCCATGAGGGGCTGGGGAGGAATCAGATTATTCCATGCAGGAAAGTCAGCCTGTGGAAAGGCACAAAGAAAGGGAAGGGATTGTTGCACATTGGGAAGAGCAAGTAGATAAGCTTGCCTGGAGCATAAAGCATATGACAGGGAATAAATTAAGTGTAATCAGACTGGAAAGATACATTAGAGGCAGATTTCTTGAATCACTTTAAATACCTAACATTTTTCCCCTGTGTGCAAAACAAAAACAAGAACAAATAAAAGAAGATAAAAACAAACAAAACAAAACAAACAAAAATTTTGGAAGTCTCCTGAGCCAAGGATTGATGTAGTTAGATCTATATTTTGGTTATATTAATTTGATATCTGCGTGGATTGAAGAAAGGAAACATTGAAGGGTGACTAGGTGAGAGGTAATATTAATAGATATAGATAAGGTCCCTATCAGCCAGAGTCAAGGCATCTGAGCCTTCAAAAGAGGTAACCTTGGCATCACTACATGAAAACTATTCCTTCTAAAGTCTATTGTTTGTCCTTCATTTTAGAAGAGAATCAATGTTGTCACAGGGTGATATCTTTACATGTGTGTTAATTGGATTTAAGTGAGACGCGAAGTTGTCAGTCTCATTCATTCTTTTAGAGTTACCGTAGTTCAATGGCAAGACAAAAGACAAGATGACTGGCAATGGCCAGGGATGCAGTGGATGACTCTGGTGTCTTTGATGTCTGACAAGGTTCTCAGTGTTCCACAATACCTGCTTTGCCTCCACAACACCTTCATGGCCGTTGGTGGAAAATGGCTTTTTTTTGGGGGCAATTGGGGTTAAGTGACTTGCCCAGGGTCACACAGCTAGTAAGTGTCAAGTGCTTGGTCTGAGGCCAGATTTGAACTCAGGTCCTCCTGACTTCAGGGCCAGTGCTCTATCCATTGTACCACCTAGCTGCCCCAGAAAATGTTTTCATCCACTTATTCTGCAGGAGAAAGTCTTCACATGCTTGGGGTAGATATCCCCCTCCCTCACCAAAAGCTTTGAGGTCAGTTACTCTCAACCTATGGGTAACCTGTGGATTCTAGTGTCTAGTGTCCATTAAACATTGCTCACCTAGCTGACTTGGCTCAACAGCATGATGCAGTTCCTTGTTGGTTTACCTCCTATACCACACATTCAGCCATAGCATTTTGCACATAGTAAGCACTTCATTTAGACTTCATTCATTCATTGATTCATTTGCAGTGTCTCCCTACTGCCCTCTCTCATCTTACTTTTCTTGTGGTCACTAATCCAAACAACACCTTTTTTGCACTACCATCTACTTGTTGGGAAAAGAAAGATATCTGCTCCTGCCCATTTCACCAAGGAGATGGATCTGATGATCCTACTCAGCTTCTTATTCCCCACCCGATATGGGAGCACAGAACCACAGTTCTCTCCATGGAGGACAGGAGGGGAAAACTTGTACAGTGGCCCATGCCATGATGTGAGAAAATGCTTTTTATAAAAATAAGCTCATTACAATGGGGTTCTTCAATGTCTAATTGGTCTTTTGAAGCTAATAGACACTCAATAAATGTTTACTAAATGAACAAAGATGAAAGTTAGAAGTCTTCATTATAATTTTGAGCTATTTTGAGCTATCGAGTAAACAATTCTGAGCTTTCAAATAAAAGCAACTTTTCCTTGATTTTCATCTAATGTAAAATTCTACTTCAGCTCGAGGTAGAATGGGGAGACTGGGCACGTTTTTCTGGTTCACAATGCTGCAGATCCAAGTAGGTAAGTTACTGTAGATGTTTGAGTAGGTATTGGCTGTGCATTTATTGGGGAGTTGGCAGGGAGTATTCATGGACTCAGGCCATGTCTGGGTTACATATCTCTCTCTTCCAATTGCAGGATTCTATGAAAGAGCATAATTTTCAGAGTGAGTTCTATTCACCAACCATAAAGCACTTGATAGAGTAATATTTTATTCCTGGGGTCAGTTCTTTGCCAATGATAATTTTACATAGAGAAAATTTTTCTATAGAAAACCAGAAGTAATCAGACTGTGGCCTGTTGTCAATCTGAATTTAGCAGAAATGTGCGTCTCTGTGTAGTAGTGGGGTTACGGGTAAGGGATGAAAATTACAGAAAATTCTTCAAGTGGCTTTGAATATCACCCAAGAAGGAGGAGAGGGACATGTTTGAAAATTGAACAAATGTCTAGAATTATGACATGTCTCAATCAAGGAGAAATGAAATTGCTAGTTTGGTAGGGCATTAACTTATTTAAGTTAGAAACTTGTGCTGAAAAATCCTATTCCTTTTGGGTTCACATGAAGAATTGTAGGGTGATTATGCTAGCAATGTTTCCTTATTGTTAAGCTATTGGATAGTATAATCCAATCTATTCTGCAACATGGGAGCAAAGACCAAGGCTCAGCTATAATCACAGGCTAACGAAAGGAACAAAGAACCAAATGAATTCCTGTACATACAATTTTCTGGAGTCTTTTTCATGCTTAGATAGAAATTCTTCCAACAAGGACTGTAGACTGAAACTTGGATGATCCTCTTTGCTTGATATTTATTCATGAAAATAATACCTAGAATTAGATATGGCATCATTTCATTCTTAGATTTTTTTTATTGCAAAGCTTAAACAGTTAAGAAAAAAAGGCAATACTAAAAAGGAAAACCTTCAACATTTTTCCTCCATGAACATAGATTCATTAATATATATGTGGGCATCTCTCTCTCTTCTCTCTCTCTCTCTCTCTCTCTCTCTCTCTCTCTCTCTCTCTCTCTCTCTCTCTCTCTCTCTCTCTCTCCTCCCTTCCCCATGTTTCTGTCTCTGTCTCCTTGTCTCTTTGTTTCTGACTCTGCTTTCTTTTTCTTTTTTTTTTTTCTCTCTTCCTCTCTCGTGCTTTGGCTGCACTTCCTTGTCTTTTCCCTTTATAAGTTTCTAACATGCCTCCTCTCAGTATTACATTTGTGACAAACAAAAGTACAGTAGCACCTTCAAAAGGAAACCAGATGCCCATGTCTTTGGATTAGAATGATGACTGAAAATGTATTTAGTCAACAGTCTAGAAAAGGGCTTGAAAGAAAGGGCTGTTTTCTAGACCTCTGTATCATATAGAGAAAAAATATAAACAACCATAAAAATTCTTAGAAATGGTAAAACAAGGCTTATTGAAATATATGTATAAAGCATAGTTTTAATATTAAAAAGGCAAATAAAAATACAGAAGCAAACAAATAACTGATGCCAAATCCTAACTTTAAAAATGAATGCCAACGAATGTCAAATTTTTTTACCTGTAATAGGGAAATTAAAGAAAAAAGATACATTTAAAAAATGAATGTCAAAGATTTAAGGATAGAAAAACCCTATAGGTGTATGAATTCTACCTAATTCTTCATGAAAACATGCTTTTTTATACAAATTTTGGTTTCTAATATAGTTTCTGAAACTTAAAGCTGAAAACTGAACTACTTTTGAGATGATATTATACAAATGAGGACATCACTGTCATTTGGAACATTGTTGCTCTTATCAGTTTTAATTCACTCCACATCCATTTACAGCAATAACATAGCCAGTATGTGTTCAGTTCATAATATACCATAAAATTAGTTATTTTAGTACTTTCCTTAAGTGAATTTATTAAAGAACTAATAAAAGTTATGTGGTTTGACCTCAGCTCCAAGAACAAAGTGCACATACAGAGGAGTGGTCAGGAGAACTAGAGTAAACATGGCAGATGGGTTGTTGCTTCATCTTTGATGTCCATGAATAGAAGAGTCGTGAAGTTGACCAGGCAAGGGACTTTTTCTCTATGATTTAGAGATGTGTAGCCGCACCCTTATGCAGCACATTTCCAGCGTTTTCACCAGATCCATTAAACATGTTTGCCACCTCAACAGTGGCAACACAAATGACTTCCCAAGTAGTTCCTGCACGCCAAGTAAAAAAGATGAATTTGTTTGCCCAAATACCTTATACTAGTTTAAATCTGATCTAGATATGTAATCAAAAGGCTTTTTTCATGTTAACGGGTTTGCAAACACCACAAGTGTAAAATGAGCAACTATGTCTTTGCATATTACCAAAAAACCCCTCAGTATTCACAGCATTAAAGGTGTTGGAAACTAGAAATGGAAAATAGCTATATCCTTGAGTTCACAGTGATGTCATGGAAGGGAATTCTCCTATGTTTCAGAGAGTGGTTAGGTCATAATTTTTTTTAAATGGCTAGGGTAGTTAATTGGCCCCTAAAGAATGGAAATGATTATATTGCTCAGGATCCAAGGCTAAAGCTGTTCATAGAATAGTTAGTGTATTGCCATTTTGGTGACGCATAAGATCTATTCAAATGTGAATCTGAAAAGCTAAATTCATGTCAAGATTTATTGTGTTTTTTTTCAGTCTTTATGTCAGTCTCTAGTTGAGGAAGTATACAATTCATGCGGTAATTTTATTCTTCCATTAACCCTGAAGTTCTCTATACCCAAATACAGGTGTTTGAGTATTTAGAGATGGATACTAGCCTCTGCCCTCCAGAAATTTTGTGTGATCTAAAATAGCTTATTAAGTCTCTGTTTTTACCTGAGTCAGAAACTAAGTACTTACGACCTATGCTTAATTAACATTTTAGATGACACTTTATGTTTTTGCTAAATACTTTACAAATATCTTATTTGATTCTCATTGAGGCCTTGTGAGTTAGGTATTTCTGGTTCCCGTTTACAGAGAGATTGACTTGTCCAGAATGATACAGTTCGCGAATTTCTAAAGTGGTATTTGACCCAGGTTTCCTCAAGCCAAGTCTGTTGTACAGTTTATTAAATAACTCAGCATAACATGCAAAGTTCATTATCCCTTAGCATTAAAACTGAAAAAGACCTCAGAGATGGTTTAGTCCAACCTCGTTATTTTATAGATGCCCAAACTGAGGTAGAGTAAGGTAAAATGAGTTACTTAAGGTAACATAGGTACCAAGCGGCATAGCCAGATCTTTCTAATAGCACCATGTTTTTTCTTTTTCTTTCTTTCTTTCTTTCTTTCTTTCTTTCTTTCTTTCTTTCTTTCTTTCTTTCTTTCTTTCTTTCTTTCTTTCTTTCTTCTTTCTTTCTTTCTTTCTTTCTTCCTTTCTTCCTTTCTTTCTTTCTTCCTTCCGTCCTTCCGTCCGTCCTTCAGTCTGTCCTTCCTTCCATCCTTCCTTCTCTTCTTCCTTCTCTATTCCTTTCTCTCGTCCTTTCTCCTTCCTTACTTCCTTCTCTCCCTCCTCCCTTCCTCCCTTCCTCTCTCTCTCTCTCTCTCTCTCTCTCTCTCTTTCTTTCTTTCTTTCTTTCTTTCTTCCTTTTCCATTACCTAAGATTCAGGAAAAGCTTGAGGCTGCGTACTTGAATACTGAGTATAAAATGTATCGATTATTAGAATTAGTTGCATTGTATCTTTGTGATCTAACTTTGCAGTCTAATCACCAGTCATTTATAGTAGGGATTCTTAAACTTTTTCCACTTGGGACCCCTTTTCCTTTTTCAGCAGTGTTTATTGGAGTTGCATGGCCTGAAGGCATGAACAGTGCAAAGTGCACGTGCTTTGTTTTCAGAACCAAGGCTGCAGTGAAGTTGCACGATGCAACAGGATCAAGTGCTGTTAGAAACATCCGGAATTTGTTATGCATTTGACTTTTAATTAATTTTTGGTCATTGCACTTACAGAAACCTTTTACTGTTGCCAAGCTTTCTCAACTGCATCCAGGGTCAAGACCCACAGTTTAAGAAGTGCCGAATAGGACATGCACACCAGTAGTCCTTTGATATTTTCTTGAAGAATCTCTTTTGTTGTCTAAAAGAGTTCAGTGAGAATATTTCCTGACGGATTCATCATCATCATCATCATCATCATCATCATCATCATCATCATCATCATCATCCTGATATGCAGCTGAACTTTTTTGCTTACTTTTTTCTCAGTACTCCCAATTACACAGCCTGCTTCTGTCAATGTTCAGAAGAGGGATTGTCTCTTGCTGGAATAAGGATAACTAAAATGCTTTGACAAGAGAAGTGTAAATAGCAATGTACTAGCTCACAGGGCATACTAAAACATTGCTTTGAAGCTCTACAGATAGCTGTTAAGGAAGTTTCTGTTACATTTTATCTCTGAACAATGGAAGCAACACACATGCTGATAAGTGAACATGGCAACTTTACAAAAGAAGATGAAACCTGTGATGAGTCTGTGTAATTCCAAATGTGTATCACAAGTACCAAATTCTCATTACAGGCATGCCCAACAGTGTGTGAAGAGCGAAGTTTTTTAGATATAGCAAATTCTCTCCACCTTTACAACTGATGCTCATGAGAGGGAGGCTACATTAAACCCTATCTTCCCAGTTCCCTAAGGAGGCCTGAGTGTTTACCTTGAGCCTTTGCTAAACATAGGACAGATGGTTAGATATTGAACAGGTGTAAAAAATGTTTAATGGACACAATATCCTTTATGTACACATTACCAGGGCCTGTTAGATCACAATTTCTTCTCCTAAAGCCTTTTGTCTAATCATCAGCCATAATTGCTTATGTTTCATCTCACTTTTAGCTCATTGTATGCGATGATGTGTATTGTTTGACTAATTAGTAGGGTTATTTACCATGGAAAATATGAAAATTGCCTTCTTTAAGTATATCTTGGGAATATTGGGAAATAACTTATAGCAAGGTTCAAATTTGCCTACTGGCTCTATTAAATCTCCACATTTTCCCTTATTTGCTGAACCATAAAAACTATCACATCTGCTAAGTACTCATACCCATTGAGCATAGGGAAAGGTTCTTTCTTGTCTTTAAATAATTATTGGATTAATGATAAGATTATTCCTTTTAACTATTTTCATTTTAGCAATAAACCTCTTAGGGAAAAAGGTATTGCAGTCTGATTTTGCAAAATAATCTTGGTTTTCTGTTCGTATAAATTAGTGTGGGAAAGGTTAGTCATTTAAAAGTATCAAGAAAGGGATGTTGAATTTTTTTTTTAGGCAATTGGGGTTAAGTGACTTGTCCAGGGTCACACAGCTAGTACGTGTCAAGTGTTTGGTCTGATTTGGTCAAATTTGAAATCAGGTCCTCCTGACTTTGGGGCCAGTGCTGTTTGCACTGTACCACCTAGCTGCCCCATGTTGAATTTTCTTGGTCTTCTCAAATACTGTCAGATAGTCTCTGTCTGTTACTTTTGTGGAGAGTAAAAATACAACAAAGGTAAATAAACTAAGGCAAGTTTTTTTTTGGGGGGCAAGATGAGTTTATTAATATTGACACATATAACTGCTAATAAAATAGGGCAAACTGTCCCCCATCAGAGGATCAGTGACCATGATGGGACTGAAAACGTCATATTTACTGAGACCACAAAAGAGGCTAGTTCTATTTATAGGTTAAAAACAAAAATCTAGAGCCCCACTTCATACTGATTGGTGAACAGATACCCCAGGGGCTAGGAGTGAACTCGTTCCTCAACCGTATCTTTAGCTTGGCTGCCTAAAGAGGTCTCATTTTGAGCTAGGCTGAGAAATGGGGTATGACAAAATGGGGCATAGGATGGGTTACAGAGAAATATTGGTTATTAAATTATACAGCATTATATTAATTTTCACTTTTGACCTAATTTTATACTTCTGACTTCCTACAAGTCATCTCCATTTGGGTGTCCTGTCATCACTTCAAATAGAACGCATGCAAAATTAAAGTTATCAGCCCCACCATCTCCAAAAGGACTTCTCTTAACATTTATTCCAAGTTAGTCTATGATAACCATAATTCTAAACTTCCAGGCTAGAAGCAATGGAGTAACTATAATCAGTGAAATAACAATATAAATTTTGGAGTCCACCTCTCTTTGAGAAGCATAATCTTCTGTACAGTAAATCAAATCCCCTGCTATTTTTTTCTTTCTTCTTCTTTTCTTTCCTCTTTCCCTTCTCTTTCCTTTCATTTGTTTCCTGTTTACCCTCTATGGTTGTTGTTGCTCAGTTGTTCAGTTGTGCCTGACACTTTGTGACCCTATTTGGGGATTTCTTGGCAAAGATACTGGAGTTACTTGTCATTTACTTCTCCAGTTCATTTCACAGATGAGGAAACTAAGGCAAACGGAGTTAAGCAACTTGTCCAGGGTTACACAACTGGTGAGTGTCTGAGGCTTAATTTGAACTCAGGTGTTCCTGATTCCAGGCACAGCTGGCCTGGAATCTCTATCCACTGCACCACCTCTTGCCATCCTCTATCTTTATGACACCAAAATCCTGTATTTCTTTTATTTGTAAAGGGACCAGGTCAGGAAGGGCCGTATTCTGTGTGTGAAAGTCACAGGGAATCATAGATCATGAATGGGATAACTGGCCTATATGAAACCTTCCCAGAAGTAACATTCTAAAAATGACATTTGTAGATGTATAGCTTACCCAGAATGTGAAGGTACCTCTATATTTCCTCAGAAAGGAGGTAAACTAAAATTAAAATATCATCAATAAAAATTATATGCAAACTTAAAAACTATAGCTTAATTTGAGCCATTGATGGAGATTGCAATCCATTTGTGACTTTTTTTTTAACAAGGTAATTCTTGTTTTACCTTCCTTAAGTTCTTCAAAGGGTATGTACCCCAAAGGTATTGAAAAATTGTGTGGGTACCAGAACAACATGTGCCTCTGTTAAAGCTTCTTATACTACATACCTAGCATACTCCCTTTTCAGATTATATGCTGCCTTGATGTCTTCTACCATTCTTACATATGAATAGGAAATACGTTTTCTTTTACTTATAGCTCACATGTAGTTTTTCGTTGCCCTTTGGATCACATAGTTGTTTTTTTTTTTGGTGGGGGGGCTGTGGGGCCCTGCAGAGAGGACCATGGTGTTTTGTAGTGATGTAGTTTTTTTTTTAACCATCTATGTAAGATATTACATGATGATAACACCAAATTGAAAGAGCATGGCAGACACAACCACTGTGTTATTACAGACATCTTTAATTCTTTCCTCATCACAGTACATCTGTGTTAGTTTACTATTTTGTCCTTTCAAAATATCTCTGTAACTCACTCATTCCTCCTCATTGTCACTGAAATCATCCTGAATCCCTGGCTCCCACTCATCTTTCCAGCCTCTTATTCCTTATTTCCCCTCACTGCATATACTCTGTAATTCCATGATACTGGCCTCTATGCTATTTCTCAGAAATGTCATTTATCTCCCCATTCTGAGCATTGTCACTGACTGTCCCTTCCCATCTCTATGCATTTCTTTCAAGTCCCATCTAAAATCCTGTCTTCTATAAGGATTTCCCAATCCCCCTTAATGCTAGTGACTTTCCTATGTTGACTATCTGCAATATATATTTTGCATAGTTTATTCATAGCTATTTGCATGTTGTGTCTCCAATTAGACTATGAGCTCCTTGAGAACAAGGATTTCTGTTGTTTTTGTTGTTTGTTGTGTTTGCCTTTGTATCCTAGAACTAAGCAAGTCTCTGGCATATAGTAGGTGCTTAATAAATGCTTGTTGACTGACTGAATCATAAAAGATGCATATTGAAATGGCATGAAACCATGTTAGATTTCAAGTTAGAGTCAGAGGAGCTTGTTTCAAATGTTTTTCCTTCTCATGCTTTATCCCTCTCCAGGCTGCCCTGCTGACTCATTTCCATAGGACTTACCTACCATGCTGTGCTGATATTTTCTTCTCCCCACCCAATTTTCAGCTTCTTTTTAGAATGTAAGCTTCTTGAGGGCAGGGATTGTTTTTCTGCTTCTATTTGTCTTCCCAGTGCTGAGCATAGTGCTTGGAACAGAAGTGTTTAATAAATGCTTATTGATAATTGACTTATTTTCTTTTTGATCTTGAGTAAGTCACAGAACTTCTTTTGGCTGGCTATAGTTTCCTCACCTGCAAATGAACATGTTGGACTAGACAATCTCTGAGATCCTTTAAAGCTTTAAAATTATGATCCTATGACCTTATGATTCTTACGTTTCTGCATCAAGTCTGAATTACTCTGTCTAGCCTTCAGACATAACCTATTCTCATCCTTTCTATGTAAATGTATTCCTTATTTCTCAAATAGTCAAATAGATCTATGATCTCATTGATTTAGAAGAAGTCCCCTCTGATGATACAGAAAATAACCCCTCTATGACTGTCCTTTCTGTGTGACTCTTGTCCATATCTACCCACAAATTCAACACATGGGATTTGACCAAAGTGTTAAATATCTTCTTTTCAGTCTCCTGACAATGCAAGGGAACTATGGAGCATACTAGCTGTCACCCTCTCATCACTCATCCCTAAAGCATGACCAACCCATCTTCTTTTCCATTCATACAATTGCATGAAGTCATCTCATACTCTGGTTCTTGTTTAGAGTTTTTCATTGATTAAATGGTGGAGCCTACTCACACTTACCTTGAACCTCTCTAATCTTCTGAGCAAGATAGTACCTGACTTCAAGGAGCTTATATTCTAATGGAAGAAGACATCACATAAAGCAGAGCTAAAAGGTGAGTAATAGATGAGAACTATACACGGAAGCATAATTTAGAAATATCTGGGACAAGGGTGGGGAAACTATGGCCTCAAGGCCACACCTGGCCCTCTAGGTCCTCAAATGTGTCCCTTTGACTGAATCCAAACTTCACAAAACAAATCACCTTAATAAAATGATTTGTTCTGTAAAATTTGGACTGACTCTCTCTCTCTCTCTCTCTCTCTCTCTCTCTCTCTCTCTCTCTCTCTCTCTCTCTCTCTCTCTCTCTCTCTCTTTCTCTCTCTCGGCAGTTGGGGTTAAGTGACTTGCCCAGGGAAAAATTTGGGCTCTCAAAAGGCTATACGCAAGAACCTAAAAGGCTATGTGTGGCCTCAAGGCTGCAGGTTCACCACCTCTGTCTGTTCTGGGAAGTGATATGCAGTGTTTATTCCAGGTGCTTACTAGAGCCCAGGACCCCAGGGGGCAGAGTTCAGATAGTTCTGGTGGAAAAGGGTGGAGGAGGATGGCTGAATTGGAGATAGCACAGTCTGGAAATGGCCAGGAAGTGACATAAAGTCATATTTCTGGGCAAGTTAAATTAAAGACCAAGAACAGAATCTCTCTTTGTGAAATTCATTTTGATTTTTGGAAAAGTTTATTTCATATTTTATTGCCATGTAGTAACATGGAAATGCTGGCATTAAAAAATTTAGTCTTTGCTTGAAGGGTAAGTTTGGGGTCATTAAAGGAGCTTTGCAATTTCCAAAAGGCAAAGCAGTCTGATTTCCTCCTCCTTTTCAATCATGGGCCCAAATCTTTGCCCTCTCTACTGTCTGTCCCAGGAATACTTGTTGAAATCTCCTAGAAGCTATTTATGCAAATGCATGTTGTAATCTGGGCAATACACATCTTGCCACTTGGTCTATCTTGTGAGATTAGTCAGGCCAGTCTCCATTGAATAATTTCAGTTCTTTTTCAAGACAGTGAACAGTGCTACAGGGCTTTCAGCACTATGTCACCCACAAACAAGAAGGCCACACTATATAAGAAATCTACCTTCTGCTTTGACTCTTCCTCTTACCCTCCAATAAACATCTCTGTTATAGGCAGACCAGTTTCTTCACTATTACCTGTATGAACTCTACTCATTTCTACTTCATATCCTTATCCTGTTACTTCTAACTCCTCATCAGCCCTCTCCCCAACTAGATTGTGCTTCCCTAGTCCTTTTTTCTTCCCATCTACTCCAACTTTCAAGGTCCAGCACAAGTCTAACTTTCTTTATGAAGGTTCTATGTGGGAGGGGAGAGATAGTCATAGTAGAGAATTTATTTTACTTATGGCTCTGTGGATACTGAGCAATAACCCCTTACTTCAAAGATGCCAGGTCAGCCATTTTAGACTCTGTGCTCTGTCCTGGCCCTTTCTTTTCTAAAGTACTGAGTTGCTATTATCTTAGAGTAGATATTGAAAAGTTCCTATGTGAAATAACAGAATGAACAAGGAGAGAGGAGAAACAGAGATACAGAGTGTCAGAGAGATAGAAATAGAGGCAGAAACAGACCCCAAAAGACAGAGAAACAGAGAGACAAAAGGACAGAGAAATATAATGTCCTACTCTTTTTTTGATTAGACTTTGTTTTAAAAAAATAGAAATGCACGCTAGGAATAGTTTTATAGCTGTCATGATTCTGAAGGGAGTCTTAAATTTTGAATAATTCATGAAAATCAAGATGTCTAGTAGTAAGTACAAAGTCCTGAAAATCAGACTTTAGCAATAAGTAGTTGAACTGAGGCACCTTCATTTCTCACTCTACCTATAAATACAATGGCCTTCATAAAAGAAGACTATATTACATAATAGGATTACATCAGTAGGCAATCAATAATGTGAACACTCTAACCACATGGTAAAAACAAAGACATTTTTAGAAATAGACTCATATAAAACCAGCAGCAAACATCCATCTTTTACTTAACCATAAAAGGGTTTTTTTTAAATGTAAAATGTCTTTCTTTCCCACCTCTCTTCAGAAATCTTTTCTAAATATTAGTGCCCCCTTGTGTTGTTTATTAGAAAAACCTTCAACAACTTATTTTTTAAAATATTTTCCTTCTTTCCACCTCACTCTTCCTGTAACACAAAATCTTTTTTTATTTCTGTCTTAATATGAGTTAAAATGAAAATATAAGCATCTCAAATTTATCAGCTTCTGAGTTTCCCATTGTGCACTGCCATTATCAGCTGGATTGTGATGAAGTGTACTGTTTGTTAAAATGGGGCCACATACTCTGTCTAGAACCTAATATACTGGATTTTAAGAGACTTTAAGAAACAAGTTTATAATTTTTTAAATTTTACTTTCTAACTCCTTAGATGAACATGTCATTTACAGAAGATACAAGGCCAACATTTTGTTATGATTCACCTAGCATGTTCTTTGAGACAAATGTTTTACAAACCAATCATCATTTTGGCATTTTCTTTCCATAAGTTTATGACTTGCAAAGTGCATTGTAAAAATTAATCTTCTAAAATGTCATCATCTCATTCAATTGCATATTATTCTTTAAGATTTTTTAAATATTAAAATAACAAAACAAATATAAAATCCTAAACTTCAAGCCTGCTAACTGAGGGAAAAGTCCACCTCTCTGTTTGCCTTGTCTTGCAATCACCACTTCTCATAGCATCCTTGCTATGATTCTATTCATTAACTCCATCCCACAAAAAAAGTCTCCACCCCTGTCCCTCACTCCTATCCCTACCTATGACAGATGAAACTTTTGCCTTATTTGGCCAGAAATAGGTTTCCAAATCATTGTTCTTTGCTACTTCCTGAAGTCTTCTTACCGTACTCTGCTAAGATAGTGTGCCTCCATCCCATCCTCAAGTATCCCTTTATATGTTATATTTTCCCATTAGAATGTAAGCTCTGTTAGGTCAGAGGCTATCTTGTTTACTTTTACTTGTGTTCCCTGGAATTAGCATAGTGCCTGGCTAACCTTAACCACTTAAAAATGCTCTACCCCTCTTTGCCTCTGTCTTTCTGTCTGTGTCTCTCTGTCTCTGTCTTTCTTTATCTCTCTTTCTTTTTGTCTCCCTGTCTTTCCAGCTGAAATTAAGCAGGCCCTCTAAAAACATAATTCTTCCTCTCCATCTAATTACATGAAAAGATTTGTAGGAATAGCACAATCTGGTTCTATGTAATGGGAGTAGCCCTGGAATGTCCAAGGCCAGGCAAGATTAATAATTGTTCATGTTTGAGTTCACAAAAAGATACATTGTGTGTAATGAAGCAGGCACTGGATTGATAATGGTGTTAAGCATGGGTATGTTTATGAAAAAAAATTTGGATTATGCAGACACAATTATCAGAGAAATATATTTCTTCATTTCTAATTATCTTTGGTAACTCCATCCAGTCCATGTGTGGAACTCCTTAAATTTCAAAGTTCTGATTAAACATATTTTCTTTATCTTGTCATGATGTGTGGAATTATATTATAAATTAATAATTTTGAATCTTTAACTCTTTTCCATCTTCAAAACCTCCATATTAAAATGCATACATTTCTGGGCAGGGTAGCACTACAAACTTTATTGAACAATACCTTAGAAAGAATTATAAATTATAAATTATAAAAGGTGAGTAACGAAAAAAAACTGTAGAGATTCTTTAATCCAACTTCCTTATTTTTTGTATGAAAAAAATGAATCCCAAAGAGGTAGGGTGATCTCCCAAGATCATATAGTTTGCAAAATCCAGGACTCCAAACTTTTGATTTCTAGTAGGGTGTTCTTTTGATTCTCTATGGAGATTAATGAGGTTTTATCCTGCCCTTTACGTTGATATACTGCTAGCTGGTTGGGTTTAAGATTGTCTAGGGATATAACAATATTTCAATATATATATTGTATACTTTTCCCACATGCAAAATTTTGAAATGCTTTATTGAAAATGGAAGTGATAGGATTTCAAATATTTTAAGCAATAAGCAAACATTTTTAAAAATCTATTAGGTTCTAATAATTTTTCTAGATTTGACCAATACAAAGATGAAAACAAAACAATTTTTGTCCTCAAGGAGCTTACACTATCCAGGCAAAGACCTATTTCATCTGCTTCATAATGTTTATCAGCCTAAACAAGGGAAAGAGGAAATGGCCATCAAGTGATAGGAATATACCCCAAATGCATATATATATATATATATATATATATATGTATATATGTATGTGTGTGTGTGTGTCTGTGTGTGTATATATATAATATGTATAATTAAACAAGGGAAATATATAAAAAGACAAAATATAATTAAACAAGGGAAAGAAAATGGCTGTCAACTGATAGGAATATACCCCAAATGTAATTGAATACTTTGATCTAGTAATAACACTAGCTAACTTACTTTTTATTCTATGTCTTGCTTACCCCTTGCCTAGATTGCAGGAGCTGATAATTTAAGATAGAGTTGGGGGAAAAAGTCACAGAACCATAAGGGCTAAATCAAAATTTATTTGTTAGGGGCAGCTAGGTGGAGGAGTGGATAGAGCACTGGCCCTGAAGTCAGGAGGACCTGAGTTCGAATCCAACCTCAGACCAAACACTTGACACTTACTAGCTGTGTGACCCTGGGCAAGTCACTTAATCCAATTGTCTAAAAAACCAAACCAAAACAAAAAACCCCACAAAATTTCTTTGTTATCTAGTCTGGTGGCTATACCTCCTAAACATATAACCACCAAAACATATACAGGAACTCTATGAATGTAACTTCAAAATATTCTTTTGAAAAAAAATGAAGATAGATCTAAATAATTGGAGAAATAGTAATTGATCATGGGTAGGTTGAGGCAATATGATAAAAATTACAATATTGTCTCAATGAATTTGCTTAATCAGTGCTGCATACAGCACTTCATAGAACCAGAAAAAAAATAATACGTCAAACTATGCTTAGTACAAACTCTAGGAAGGAGTGGTCGTGTCCAAAAAGTTTCCAACAATAGTTTTTTCAGTATTACAAGAATGAAAACCAAAATACAATTTCCAGTTTTTGGTTCATCCACTTATTGAAGGATAAATTTACCACCAAGGCAGGTCAGGAAGTATTCAGATGCTCAGATTTTATTTTATTTTATTTTATTTATTTTATTTTTGTTTCTTGGCAGAAAGTGGATGCCAGTAGATGATTGAAAATTTAATTCCCCTATTACACGTGTATTAGTCTAATTGTCTGTGGTTTCTGAACGTTTTCTCGATTTTCTTTACAATCCAGGTATTCTATAGTATTCTCTGACAATGCCACTTGGTTTTTCCCTTCATTAAATTATAGAATCATAGTTTTGTAGCTGGAAGGGAAATTAGAGGTCTATCACCCTAATCTTAATAACGAACAAGGAATGCTAAAGAGGTTAAAGGGTTTGTTCAAAACAACACATGTAGTAAGTAGTATAGCTAGGAGGCTCTATAATTCAAATCACATCCTGGGACTCCAAGTACAGTACTCTTTCCATTGTATCACATTGGATCCCAAGATGTTCTTCACCATGTTTCTCCTCTCTGCCTCCTAGATGTCCTCGAATGTATAAACCTTCTTAATATAAAAAGCTTCCCCATTTTACCTTTTCTGTTTGTTTTGAATAAGATATATATTTCTAGAGCTCTATTCTAGCCATAAATTCAAGTCAAACTTGCTTCCTTGTTTAAAGACCACTAGTAATTCTTGCTTGTTGATTAAATTTTGAGGTTATATGTATTATGTATGTATGTGTATGTCTGTGTATAAAATCATTTGATACTAGATCCTGTCCCAAATGTGGTCTCCTCTGAGGTCTATGGTATTAAGATTGGTGAATATATATACATATGTGTGTGTGTGCATGTGTGTGTGTGTATGAAAAGTCTTTTCTATTCCTACTCAATTTTTACTAGTTTTTATAAGCATACTCCATCCCTGGCCAAGATTCTATTATCCCTATATTTTAATCTGAGCTCCAGAAATCATAATCACATTCTTAGAAATCATTTTTTAATCCAGCTGTTTTACTTTTTAAATCAGTTTCCCCCTTACAAACTTCTTGTTTTCGATGGGCAGCAAAAAAAATATCATAATATGTTCCCCCAATATCTTGATTTTCTTGCCCAAGATTAAGTAATCTTTGGGAATACTTTATAAGTTCCTTCTTCCAATATCATTTGTGATCATATGAATCACCTGAAGTATGCAGCAGTTTTTATGTCAGAGTTCTGTTAGGTCAGCTTGGAAGGCCAGCTTCCTCTATTAAACAACTTTTAATGCTTACACATTAAATGTCATCTGTTTATATTCAAATCATGAGGTTTTTTTTCTGTTTAAGTTTCTGTTTCCTTGGAATTCCTTTCCATCAACTCCTGGTCTCTTCCTGCACTCATTTCCACCCACTCAAAAGATAGGGAAGATTTGTGTAGCCCTGCCCAAGGCCAGGTAAGGATATTTCCTTCTGGAAAAAAAGTGATAAAACCCAGTGCTCAGTGTCATAGTTATAAGCATACTCCTATACTTTAGGGGACTAGTCTCAGTAAAAATAAAACGAAATGAAACGAAAACAGTACTTTTCCTGACATGCATTTTTAAGAAAAGTAAATCTCCAGAGAGGAGTCCTTTGAGTCACTCAACACTTGACGTATTAGCCCTGACTCCCTTGTGAATTCTCAGTTGTCTATTTACTGGGCCTGTTATATCCCCAGTAATTTGGAATCAGGATTATACATATCTTTCTGTGCTTCTGGTCCAGTATTTGCAGTGAACTGCTGTGACTACCTATGGAGTTCCTAGGTGATAGTGGTTTCTGTGTATCCTAGCAAGAAAACTTTGCTTCAGTCTAATTCAGTCTTTCCTATTGTCACTTTCCATACTTCTTAGTTTGAATGGAATTACTGGTTGACTTCTTCACAAAACTGACACAAGTCTACAGTATGGTGGATGACTTAGCAAACATTCAATGAAGAGATTCAACAAATGCACTGTGAAACAGAACAAAAATTGGTATTATCTCCAGCTTAAAGGTGAAGATATTCTAGGAGTTGGGAAATTGGTACTTTGGCACATATGGCAAAAGAAAGAGTTTATCCATAGAAGTTCCAGGGCTGGATAAGGACAGTAAAAGGAAGAAATCAGTGCTTGTCTGATTAGTCCAGGAAGACTTTGTGAAGCAGGTGGGATTGAGAGACCCCACTGCGGTTATTTCCTTAATTAGGGAAAGCCAGAATGAATTTAGTTTCTAGTTATGAGTGATTTTTATGTGTCCTTTGCAAGTAAGCACTTCTCATGTAAGTGCTGTTATGAATTTGATACTCCAGGGGCACATAGGAAGTAGGATATCGAGTTAATGTTTTAAACACTCGTCATTTTCTTTTGGAAACACAGTCTCGTTTATTTCCTTCTGTTAGTTTGATGCCTATGTGCATTTACTACCATGAAACATGAGGGCAATTATGACATGAAGGAATACAAGTTTAATCCCCTAAAAGCAGTGGGGATTTAGCTTTAGTTTTTATCTTGCTTGACCTTAGAGGTATCTCATACCAGACTACTTCCCATTTGTTACATTCCCCAGGGCATTCACCCTCAATGGAGTCTTGCTCTATGTGGTGGAGTAGCAGTCATGTTTATAAAACACATTTTTTTTTTGAGAGGATGTGAAATCAAATAAACAGACAGAAGTTCAGGAAGAGGAACATAAGTGGGAGAGGAGGCAGCCGAGCAGCTGAGGATCATTAGCAGTAATCAACGGTCAGCCAACAAGAAGCCCCTTCCCCCAAAAAAGGAAAAACAAAAAACTGATAGTGACTTCTTCTCCCAGGCCAGAGAAATGATGGTTGAAATACTGGTTAGGAAAACTGGTAGGTTTTTTTTTTTTAATTTGTTTGAATTCCCTAAGAGTAAGCCAATCTTCTTCTGGATTCCATATGAAACTTTGGGAGGGGTCTTTAGGGAGCTTTTATTCAGTGTTTTGAATAAAAAAAAATGGTATGATCTTGGCACGACAACTTGCTTTCTCAGTCTGTGTCAGTGAGCAGAATGATTTATTTTATGACATGTTATTTAACAATCTCCATAATGAAATGTTAATATGGTATTACGTCAAAAGTCAAAGCGCTTCTGCTTTTTGTACTCTTTGAACAGTGATTTTTTGTGCCTGGGGCAAAAACTACAAATTGTTTCTAGAGCAAATGAAATGAAATATGCCCTCAAATGTTTGAGGAGAGTGGGGGGTGGAGTGGGAGGTGGATGGAGCAGGACAGGGAAGAAGAGAAGGGAAAGGAAGGGAAGAAGCAGAATCATTTATTAAATGCCTGCTAGGTGCCAGGTACTGTGCTAAAGACTTTATACATATTTTCCCATTTGATCCTCACAACAGCTCTGTGAGGTAAGTGCTATCGTTACCCCCATTGTACAATTGAGGAAACTGAGGCAGAAAGAGTTTTAAGTAACATAATCAGGGTAACACAGGTAGTAGGTGCCTGAGTTTGTATTTGAATGCAGGTCGTCCTGACTCCAGGCAAAGCCCTCTATCTACCCAGTTGCCTAAGAAGGGCTGGTGGTGGGGAGGGGAGCAGAGTGGGCAGGGGGTATATCTACCTAGAATTCATCTGGGAGCTCCCAGTTTTAATGAATGTCCTTGTTAGTGAGCAGTTAACCTTAGCTGTTTGTATTCTGAGAAAAACTCAAATATTATCCCTTTGGCACTAATATCACCCTAATTATGTCTTTAAGTATGTTTATATTGATCAAATTAATTTTCACAACTTCATCAACACTATTTTCACAATTTCCCAACAAATTTGACAACTTCGAGTCCCACTTTGTCCTGCTTTGTCCATTTAGGCTAGTCCTTGCACTCCTGGATTTGAGAAGAGATAAATTTTACTAAGTTGGTGGCTTCATGATGAAGTTATAAACAGAGGATTTGTAAGCGTGTATGACAGAGAGAGGAAGAGAGAGAGAGAGAGAGAGAGAGAGAGAGAGAGAGAGAGAGAGAGGAGAGAGAGAGAGAGAGAGAGAGAAGAGAGAGAGAGATTACAAGTTTAGTCAAAGGTTTTATCTTACATATCTATGTACACATTCCCACCCACCCCAATGGTATGTAAGCTCCTTGAGGGTAGAGACTATTTCATTTTTTGTCTTAGTATCTCCAATGCTTATAATATAATGACTGCAACATCAGTATTTGGCAGATAATAAATGTTTAATAAATGCTTACTGAATTTAATTAATACTAGGAAGGACAGATGTTTTTTTTAAAAGACCTTAATAAGTTAAGGTACATATTGGCATTAAGTTAGTGTAATGCCACCATACAACACTGTTTCTGGAACTGTGGAAAAGAAATGAAGACAAAATTAACATCTTTTCATTTTCCAGATGCAACTTTAAGAAAAGATGAGAAAGTCATAGGACTAATTAAAAAAATCACAGCCTTATGAATTAAGAAGATACATTCTTAACTATGAACTGCTGATATAATAATTCATATAATAATGGAATTACTATCTTTGAATAGAAACAAAAATGAAAAAGAAGTGTGGATTACCAAATGTACTAAAAATATTTACTTTTCTCATCTTTCTGTCAGGGCTCCAATGAACAGTGAAACCTCTGATAATGGAAATAACCTATGACAGTCCTTTGTCAAAAAGTTGGCTTTCAGTGACGAAAACAGTGCCAATTGCCAAAGTAATTTGTATATCCAGGTGGCTTCACACTCAGGATTGTGAGGAAATGAATACATACACATACACAGACATACACATACTTCAAAATGAGTAAAGCCTCAAAACAGGTTGCATTGCAGTCTACTTATGATTCAGGCCCCAAGTTGGGGAGACAGAAGAGAGGAAATTCCATTTGGGGACAAAATTCTGTCCTCTTCTCTGGCACCAACAAATGATATGGTCTTTATGACATTCCCCCCCCCCTTTTTCCAAATGGTACCTGTCCGATTAGATGAGTTTCTAACAATGGTAATGCTTTTCTTATTGCAGGTCCAGGGCATGGCACAGCTTGCTTATAAATTTTGGAACATAACGTTGGACAGAGAACTCAGCCAAAATATAATACCGGCTGGAAAGCCTTGATGGGAATTCCATCCTGCTGGGTGGCTATCAGCTTGGAAGTCTGAAAAGTATAGCCAGTGTTTGCAAAGGACAGCTCCAAGTCTGGCAGGGTGTCTGCTTATTCTGCCATTGCCTTGTGCCATTATTCTACTATTGGCCCATCTGTTCTGGTTAGGCATGTCAAGACAACTCTTCTTCAAGTCAGTCTTCCTGTTTTCTTATCCCATGAGGGTTGTTAAGGATGGCTCAATTTTGCAGTTTGATTCATTTTTTCCTCCTTCCACTTTTCCCAAGGTAATATAATACTACTCATAAAATATCAGATTTATGTCACTATGTCACCATTGTCGATGCTGTTCATTCTCAAAAGATATTTTTTTTACTTCTGTGAATGATAAATAATGAAATATAAACTTTTACTTTAGGCTAATTTTATTTGGTGGTTTTCTATCTCCATGAAACCTCTATTTTTTAGCTTGCAAGTAATCCTGGCTCTTAGATAGTGATCTACTGCTTAGATAATTAGAGAATTTCTGAAATGGAAGGGACTTTACTGGCCATATATATATATATACCCACACACATATATACATATATATAGTATATATACACATTTGTGTATGCATGTGTATACACAGATATATACATATGTGTAAAATGTTATATATAATATATATTTGAAAAATAATCCCATTTTTGATATACCAGGGAAATTGTCATCAAATCTTTGCCTAAATACTGTTAATGAAAGGGAAACCAATACCTCCTAAGGTAGTTCATTCCACTTTTAGAGAGTTCCAAATATTTAGACATTTTTACTTGCATACAACATAAATCTGCCTCGTTGAAACCTGTATCTATTGCTTCTAGTGCTGACTTCCTGGGGCCAAACAGAACAAGTCAAATCCTTCTTTTCGGTCAAAGCCTTTCAAGTACTAGAAGTCAATTATCCGGTTCTCATAAATTTTCTCTTCTCCAAGTTTAGAACCCCTCATTGTTTTACCTGATCTTCATATAACATAAATTGTATATTTTTCACAATACCCTTTCAGGGCAGCTAGTTGGTACACTAAATTGAGTTCTGGCCCTGATGTCAGGAAGACCTGAGTTCAAATGTGGCCTTAGACACTTACAAGCTGTGTGACTCTGGGCAAATCACTTACCCCTGTTTGCCTCAGTTTTCTTATCTGCAAAATGAGCTAGAGATGGAAATGGCAAGCCACTCCAGTATCTTTGCCAAAAAAGCCTCAAATGGGGTCACAAAGAATTGAACATGACTGAAAACCACTGAATAACAAAAAATACCCTCTATCCTCTTGTAGAAACTTTCAGGTTACCAAATGTCTTCCATAAAATGTACCGGAATGGAACATGATTCTTCAAATGTGATCTCACGAAAACATAGGACAACTCGATTATGTTCTTCTGCCTGAAAACGGATTTTGTAGTTTTGAGTAACTTACTATATTTCTCTGGACCTCTGTTCCTCATCTACAAAATGAACAGGTTGTACTAGATGATCGCTAAGGACCCTTTCTGCTTTATTATTCTATGATCTTTTGATCCTACAAATCCTTGGTTGATGTAGCACATTCATTTCAAGTGATTTAAAATCAATTCTCAGTGCTTTAAAGCAGAAATATTCATGGTCAGTCACTATACTGACTATCTTATAGTCTTCAACTAAATAAATAAGTGTGCCCCTAAATTAAAATACATTCACATCAAAAGTGGCTTATATGAACTGGAATACCTCATTATACCCATTACCATTTTGATTATTTTTGTGAATATTTCCATCAGTATCTAAATATTGCTTTGTTTATAAAAGATATTATATGTTTTCCTCAAAGCCCCAGAGGTTGACTTGCCATTTGAATACTCTACTTTCTCAGTGATTATAGGCATTCAGGACCAGTTAACATTCATAATATTTTTTTCATATATATTTTTTTACCACCTGTGCTGATTTTTCTTAAAATTGTGTTCCTCTCTTCTTAGTGTGCTGAAAATAAAACTAGTTTCATCACAGCTGAAAATACCGTCCAGTTCAGTCACGCTCTTGTGAGATCATAAGGATAGTACCACATTGCCTAGACTCTGCTGCTATTAAATCAAAATTATGCTCCCTACCCTAGGGCTTTTTTAGTAACATATGTTGTTTGGAGCCTTTTGCCTTTTAGCCATCGATCAGTGAGTTCATGTGAGGGTTACCAATAACAGAAAAAATCTTGCATTTGCCTCAGATGCCTGAGAAAACAGAAGACTTGCTATTACAAACATGTGACATGAAAAAAAAATGACTGGGGGTCTTTAAAATAAAGAGGTAACAATAACTGATCTGTTACATGGGAGTGTTCCTTTTCGCCCTGTTCAGCCCAACAGTGTATGTACATGGAACGGATTTGTTTCCATAGTTGAACATTAAATATAATGTCACTTTGTACAGCCATAATATTTAGCTTCTCTCCAAGAGGACTAATGTGTGATTAGCTTGTGGATTTAAGTACAGCAGGGTGAACCACTCTTTATTATAGATGTGTCAAAAAAGGAGTTCTATCTAGGTGAATGACTAGCTTTTCCTTCTTGTTTGTATGGGAAGTCAAAGTGAAACAGTGTGAGGAGACTTGTGTGTGCAAAATGATTGCATAAGCATAAATTGGTTCTACAGTTCACATTTCTCTCTCATCAAATCAAACCTGCTAGGTATTACCTAAGCCCATGCTCCTTCAGGAAACATGTGGTGATTGGAGCAGGTACAAAACATTTGTAGGTAGGAGTGCTCTTTTTTGGACATGGGCTACTTTTACTGGCCTTAGGAATTTCTATAGCATGGGATCTATTATAAATATTTTATGCTTGATTTTCTATTCTTTTATTCATTTATCCATTAAATACTTTTTTATGGTCAGGAAGTGTGCTAAATGACAGTGATGCAAATAGAAAAAAACAAAATAATTACTGCACTCAAGGAACTTTCCTTCTTCTGAAGGAAACATTTATGCAAATAAGTAAATGCAAATTATTTACAAAGTATTGGGGGGGGGACTAGGTCTTGTAGAAGAGGTGATACTTGAGCTTTGATGGGAAGTAGTGATTTTAAGAGATTGAAGTATTTTAGTCTAGGCCTGGTAGACGGCATGTACAAATGCACAGAAGTAGTAGTTGGAATGTAGTATACCAGGAGAAGCAGGTAGGCCAATCTGGCTGAATTCTATACTACATTAAGGAGATTCATGTGCAATAAATATGGAAAAGTAGGAGTGGAGCCAAACAGCCTTTTAAACCAAACAAGATTTCTTATTTTATCCTAAGGACACTGAATTGGGTCCCCCTACAGTAAATTTGACAGCATGAACTCTGAGTGAATCAACAGACACTCTGAAAACCAAAATGTGTGTTGACTCTCAGTCTTAGACAATCCTTAGCATTGATGATGTGACCTGAGTGGCCTTTTTTATTGGTTCCGAAGAACTCAGAAATCTTGTGACTATCCTGCACCACCTAGCTGCTGTTAGAATACCTGATGAGACTTATGAGGGAGGGGTTGAACTGCTATATGTCAGTTTTAGGTGGTACAGTGAATAAAAAAATACTGGGACCAATTAGGAAGACTTATCTTCCTGAGTTCAAATCTGGCTAGATCTATGACTTACTAACTTAGTAGTAAACTACTGACTTGTAAGCTACTTACTCACTTACTAGCTGTGTGACCCTGAGCAAGTCACTTAACCTTGTTTGCCTCAGTTTCCTCATCTGTAAAATGAGCTGAAGAAGGAAATGGCAAACCACTCCAATATCTTTGCCAAAAAAACCCAAATCTGGGTCATGAGGAGTTGGATATGACTCAATAACAACAACAACAACAACAATAACAATAACAACAACAACTTGTAGTAGGAAGATAATGAACTAAGAGCAATTTAACTCGGGGAAGTTTACCTGGTCATTTATTCATAGCAATGAGCTGGGAGGTGTTTTAGAGATACATTAGTGCTATTTGGCAGGTAAATAAACTGAAGCCCAGAAGGAGAAAGTGAATTGTCCAAGGTTCTGTAGGGAATCATGAACAGAACTGGGATTTAAGCCCACGTTCTGTAAGCCACATCAAGTACTCCTTCCACTATACCACTGCCTGTTTATTTGTAATGAGGGTAGACCAGAGCAGGTGCCCAGTTTACTGCCCAAATACTCCATGGCTATACTATTCCATCCCTAATACATATTATTGTGTTTCTACTACATAAATGCACTGGGGAGAACATGAAGTATATAGTATATATCCTCAAAAAACTATGATTGAGAAAATAAGAATCACACCCATATGACTCTGGTCATCATTTAATCTCCCTGACCCTCAGTTTCCTCATTTGGAAAATAAAATATTGCACTGGATGATCTGAAGTCCCTTACAACTAAAATTCTGTGACCTCATGACCCTATGAAGTACATGTAAAAAGTTAAATCAGTATATATAAGAACAATGTTAAATGAGTGATAATTGCTATAGGAGTGGAGAGCTTTGTGATAGTGCTTTTAGTTCAAGTCAGAGAATGTTTCATGGAGGAGAGAGTTGAAGAGCTGGCATGGAAGGACAAGAGATGATGTATTGTTATGGAGGATGGAAGAGAACATGCTAGGCATGTTGCATAGCATAAGAAATAGTGCAACGTGGGAATGGGGAAGATAAGAATCAGTGAAGAGTGGGTAATTCAGCTCTATCAAAGGATATGTGGAGAAGATTAGTGAAAGAGAAAATGAAAAGGATATGGAAGGTCTGCAAAGCTAGGGTGTAGAGGTTATTCTTAAGTAGGTTTAAGTCTAACATGAGTCTAATCATGGATTATTGATGAAGATTTATTTAATAGCTTGGTGACTTACTGGGTCACATGAAATGAAAGGAAAAAGAAGTATCAAAGAATCAAAGAGACAGTCACAGAATCAAAGAATTATGGCTGAATGGCACCTTTGGCATAATCTAGTCTTATTCCCTCATTTTGAGGTGGAGATAAAGGAGGCTCAGAGAAGTTAAGCAACTTGTTCAAGATCATACAACTAGCTGAAAACATGGAGGTTTCCCAAAAGTGTCTTTTTGAAATGAGACATACGTCAGGTATAAGTAGGAAACATTCATTCATTATGAAGCAAAGTGAGGGAAAGATTCATGCAATAGTGAGATGTGCAGAGCTGCTCAAGGAGGTATGACTCTGGACTCTTGTTTAATTGGCCATACCTCCTTTTAAGTGAGTTTCTGGGCCCCCATTATCAAAGCAGTGAAAAAGACCTTGCTGTGTATTTCATAAAAGATTAACTTTATGATGAGGTTTCCTAAAACAAATCCGGTTTTAGAAGATTTTGGAGCTTGAAGTACATTGTTGGAAGCAATAAATACTGGTTAGGAGAGAAAATATGTAGAAAACTCCCAAAATAATGTGGTTTGGGAAAAAGTTTAGAGCAAAATAGAGGACATTCTGCCTTTTTTTTTACTAAAAAATTGCCATACACAAGTATTTTTGATGTCTAACTTTGTATTTAATATTTCAGAGAAAAAAATGCTAGCATTGACATTTTCTTATGTAGTCCCTATTCAGATCACATGGAATACAATTTGGAAAATGCTGGTCTAAGAGAATGAGCTTTTATTTATAAACCACTCACTGGAGTCATTGAAGGAAAGATATTCTAAATACAGGTCATGCTTATCAAGTTTCCTTTGATTTTGCCACAAGAGTATCTTCTGAAAATGCTCTTAGAAGAAATCGGGAAAAATCAATTTGTATCTTGTGGCTTTGCTGTGTTGATCACCAAAGACATGTAACTGCCTCTTGGTGGTCTTTAGACAAAGGGAGTAGGATCAGCTCTTTTGACCTTCCTTTTTCAGGGTCTCTCCAGGGGGTTGGAGAATGGGGGGTAAGGTTTGAAGAGAACTTGGCTGACTGCTGTGGGCTGCGGCAATCTCTACTTTCACTGTGCAGTTTTAAATCTTCATCCAATTCTGTGGTGAATAACCCTCTCCTTTACCATGCCCACCCCCAACCATCTCACCCACATTGAACTTTGTTTTCTGAAACAAGAAAGCTACAGTCCAAGGAACTTGAATCTTGGAAATCTTTCATGCTTATTCCATTTCTTTTTGCAGAACTTGGTGTCTTATGAAAATGGAAACTGCCTGACACCCTGTTAACTAACCTAGGCCAGTAGCAAGCTTTGATTGGCTCTATTCATCTGCAATTTCTGGTTCTCACTTGTGTTTTTGGAAGAAATTGTACGAAAGATTTCAATCACCAGGACTCCCCTGCTGCTTTGGGAAGCTTCTGTACAGGATTTCAGGGCTCTTTTACTTCTCAATTTGGTGTTGGAGAGGCTAATAAAAGGTGTCTCAGAACTCAGTGTAACTTGCAAAAAAAACCCAACAGTTTAACATTAGGAAGTTTTCTTTAGTTGGTAAAACGAATGAAGAATAAACCCTACTTGTGCCTTTGGAAAATGTCTAATAGGAACATGAGCTTGTTGACTTCATGTTGTTGGCAGTATGGCTTAAAACTACCTGAAATTTCTTTTTTTTATACAATACGCAATCAGATAAATTTAACTTGTCTTTCATTCTACAGTGTTTTATCAAGTGTCTGCTGCATTGGGCAACTGAGATAGTAATGTAAGCATGAGGCTAACCGAATCAATCAAACTGCTCCATTCAGAGTAACTACCTTAATCAGGTGAGAACACCTCTACTGAGTTATTGTCAAAGACATGTAAAATAGGTGTGAACAGTCTTTAATCACTTTGGAAGGAGTGAAAGCCAGTGTGTGAAACAAAATGCTATACAGGAAGTATATTGGGATTTGTTGAAGAAACTCAGTTGTGGAGCTTATATGAAATACTGCAAGCGGTTCAGATTCTAGCATTTGAGCATCTATCTGGCCTAAAGGAGAGGGTGGTTCTATCCTTAGAGGATATAACTTAGAGTGCGGAGAGAAAAAGAGATTCTATCTATTCCCTGCTCCTGCTCTCCCTCTGCCTTGAGCAGAGGAGGCCTTTGTGAGCCTCAAAAGAGAGAGAGATTTTGGATTCTCCACAGATTTCTTTGCAGTGTCCCCAGAATAGCTGAATACAGTGTATTCATTGGGAACAGGAAAGAAATTAGACACAATGAGGAAAAAGAGCTTCAGAACTCTATAAGAAGCCAAGCAGAAAGTAATATCACACTGAAGGAGAACACTAGGACTCAGATGAAAAGAATGTCCGATGATCAGGAGTTGTGAGAACACTACTTTGCCACATGACTGTTGAGTCCACTTTCCTCTTGAATCTATATACTTGTGTGAGGGTAGGTCACAGACTTTGGGGGTGGGAGTGGGTTGTACTAATTATTCCTACTATGCCACCTCAGTAATTACTCTTAAGAAAAAGTTAGATCTTGCTGGCTAATTGATGTGAATTGATTATCCTACTGGGACAAACTGATGGGGAATACGCTTGTGAACTATAGTACTAGAGAAACTATTCCTAACCCTTTAGCTTTACTATTAGAATGGGAGTGGAGAAGAAATAAGATGCCCTCTGGGGTCCGACTTGCCAGTGGGGTCAGGTTTGGGTGAGTGAACAAATAGTTGTGCTATACTACCATAAATAAGGAATCATTTCTGGTCCTCAAGGAATCTACAATTTGATTATGATGAAACTCCTCTCTTTGAGCATATACTCATGTCCTTTCATTTTCCCCACTGTCTCACTTGTCTTAAACCTTTTCCTCACCTTTCAATTCCTCTACTTCTCCCTGTTCTCCCAGTTCATGCACTAGCTCCCATTTACTCTCTTCAGCATTTCAATCCTGTACTTGACAAGGTCAACCACATATTGTTTTTCCACCTTGAGTCCTTGTCTCCCTACCCTATGGAGTCAGATCCCAAACCTTTCATCATGTTAACAATTGCCACTGGAGGAAGTCATAAAACTGTGTTAAGTTCCTGCTCTATAAAATCATGTTAATGAATTAGTCTTTGATTGTTGCATGGCAGTCATTTTATTGTTCCCTGATTAAACTGGTTTCTTTCAGCACTGTGGCTATTCCAAACCTTTTCTTTTGTTCTCAACATCCCTATGGCACTTCTTTTGCTGACTTTCAAGGGAAATATATATATATGTGTGTGTGTATATATATATACACACATATACATATATGTGTGTATATATATGTGTATATACACATATACATATATATGTGTATATATATGTATATACACACATATACATATATATGTATATTATACATATATATATATATATATATTCACAATTTTAATGAGAAGTTTGAGAACATTAGCTATGAGCTCTTCTCCCCAGTTCCACCATCCACCATTCTCTTCTTTGTCTCAATCTCTGAGAAAGAATTAGTCCTCTTTGCCTTATCGAATGATCTCCTTGATCCCATCCCTTCCATCTCATCACAGAGATTGACTCTCTTTCTCTCATCTTCAGTTTTTCTCCTTTTTGTATCCTTCCTTATCATATAAAATCAGATCTCTCCTACTCTTAAAAATGCCTTCATTGAATCTTGCCATCCCTTCAAAATCTATCTTATGTCTTCTTTCTTTTCATAGCCAAAATCCTAGAAAATGCCAAGTAGACTGTCTGTCTACTCACTTCCTTAACCCCTGACAATAAACAGTTTATGTTGCCACCACTGATTGAATTTATTCTTGCCAAAGTTACCAATGGTATCTTAACTGCCAACCCAATGGCCTTTTCTTAGTCTTCTTTGTACCTGACTTCTCTTTAGCTTTGGGCACTGTTGAAGAGGGCCCAAAGGGGCAGCTAGATGTTACAGCAGACAGAGTTCTGTACCTGGAGTTTGGAAGACCTGAGTTCAAATACAGCTTCAGATACTCAATACCTGTGTGACCCTGGGCAAGTTAATTGTTTGCCTCAATTTCCTCCTCTGTAAAATGGGGATAATAACAGTACCTTCCTGGAAGGGCTATTGTGAGGATCAAATGAGACATTTGTAAAGTACTTAGCACAGTGCTTGGAACATAGTAGGCACTCCATAACTGCTTATTCCCTTCCTTTCCCTTTGAAACAACCCCTCTTCCCTGATATTCTCTCTTCATTTTGCTTTTATGACACTGCTCGCTCCTTGTTTTCCTCACTCCTATCTGACTGCTTTTGATCAGTTTTCTTAATTATCACCCATATCCTACTCCCTGGACACAGATATCCTCTAAAATTATGTCTTGAGCCTTTATATTTTTTCTATTTAAGAATAATGGGGTTTATTGAGTCAATCACCCAATCACCCCACTCTACTTAAAAGTATTTGATAAGACTCTAAATTCCTGTAAGAACACTTTCATTGAGCCCATCAATGAGAGGTACAAAGTAGGTTTCACATCCAAGACTCAAGAATCCATTTTGAAAATACCAATCAATCAATCAAAGGCTTTAGACTAAGTATGAAAAGTCTTTGATCAGTTTAGAAGTCCTTGAAAGCCATTGGATGAAATGGAACGATTTTACACAGGATACTATTCAGACTGGTTGAAGAGTATTGATTGTATCCTGTGGATTTTTATGTAAAAATGTAGGCCAAACTGGAAACCAGAATTCAAGTAACTAATAATGGAGAGGAGAAAACCATCCCAGCCCAGTTTCTGAGTGGAATAATTTTGGGGAGTTGAAGAGAAGAACCTTGACTGTTGCTTCAACCTCAGTCTCCCATTTTTTATGGAATTCAGAAGGTCAGAGGATTTGGACTTTTTTTTTAACATCTTATAAATATTCTTAAAACATCAGGGGCCAGACACAAACTAGACATACTGAGAAAAGGTAGCATTGAGGCTCCACAAAGGGGTCAACAATAGAAGATACACCAAGCCTACAGGGAATTTCATGAGTAACACATGAAGGGAAAGAAAGAACTAGCAACCAGGAATTGATTTGTCACATGTGCTTTTTAAGATTGAGGCCACTTTCCCTAGGACTCTGTGTATTTCTGGAAGAACATGTTATAGAATTTTAGAAAGGTGATTTGTACCAACTGTGCTTATTCTATCACTTTAGTAAACAGATCTTTTAAAAAGCTAATTAAGTCTGGCTAACTGATATCAACTGATAACAATGGGAGGAAGCACATTGTCTAACCCATGGGCTGCAGCATTAGAAAATCACCCTCAAAGTCTCCTATAATCCTGAAGGGAGAAATCACAACTGACAAGTGGAAGGGGAGGAGCAGATCCCATTGGCTCCCCAAACAAACACTTTATTGTTCTCCCTCCAAACTTCCTTCTCTTATAGCTCTGTTGAGGACACCATGATTATGATGATGATGTTAAATAACATTTATATAGTGTTCTAAGGTTTGCAAATCACTTTACAACTGTTGTCTGATTTTATTCTCACTACAATCCTGAGAGCTAAGTGTTATTATTTTTATTTTATAGATGAGGAAATTGAAACATACAAATGTTAAGCAACTTGTCTAGGTTCACATTAGTAAAAGTCTGAAGTCATGTTTGAACTCAGACCTTTGAATTCAGGTGTAGCATTCTATCCACTGTATTACCTAGCTACCATTGTCCTTTTAGTCACCAAAGTTTGCAACCTTGGAACCATCTTTGATTCTTTCATCCTTCCTTTTCCCACTGTCATCAATTGATTGCCAGATCTTTTCTGGTCTATTGCATCTCTTACACCTGTCTGCTTTTCTCCATCCTAGATCTGACTGTCACCAACTCTCACCTGGACTTATAGGGAGACGAATTGCTGTCCCTTTTTTTTTTCAGTCTGCCCTTATTATATCACTTGCCTTCTCAAAAACTTTCAGTTTTCATCAGACAATCTCCTCAGCCTAGTACTTAAAGTCATCTACAACTTGACTCTAACCTACATTGCTTTTCATTCCTCTACAAGCCCTGTGAAATCCAGCCAAACCGACCCACTAGTTGTTACCTGAATTTGGTATTTTATTTCCTATTTCTGTGTCACTTTTCATACCTTTACCATTCACTATGCTTATAATTCACTTCCCTCTTTTTTCCTTCTCACAGAGTCCTTTTTTTCCTTAAAGGGACCAAATCCCAGTCAAACTGTTTAGGATCCCAGTTGTTAGTCTTCTCTTCTACTTCAATTACCTTCTATTTACTTATCTACATCACATAGAGCCATATATCTGGCCACTAGACCCAGATGGCTCTGGAGGAGAGAGTGAGGCTGGGGACTTTGTATAGTACTCCCTCACTTAAATCCAATTACTTTCAAGTCATGGTATCATTTTCCTGATTACATGGTCCTCTTCAAGAATGAAGGAAAAACAAATTTGGAGTCTGAATGCAGATGGAAGCATACTATTTGTTCTCCTTTTCCTTTTTTATTGCTTCAATCTTGTGGTTCCTCATATTAGTGCTAATTGTTCTGTACATCATGACTAATGGGAAAATATGCTTAATATGAATGTATATGTAGAGCTATATCAGATTTTATGCTGTCTTGGAGCAGGGGGAAGAAGTAGAAGGGGGAAAAATTTAAAACTCAAAATCTTGTGGAAGTGAATGTTGAAAACTAAAAATAAATTAATTATCAAAAAAAGAATGAAGGACAAGCAACAACTTATCTACACACACACACACACACACACACACACACACACACACACACACACACACACCCATCCCATCCCTAGAGGAGCATGGTCTGTTTGCCTTTCTTGTTTCCCTTTTCCTTTCATTATCTAGCACTGTATTTTGGCATAGTAGGTACTTAATGTTGTTTGTTAAATTGAGTTCAATGAATGTTTTGGTAAGAAAAAGGACTGAATATCAATTAATTTTTTTTTTGGTTTGTTTTTGTTTGTTTGGGTCTAGGCCTGTAACTTTATTGTTATAAGGAATTTTGAGAGAGGAAATCTACTACAAACCAGCAATTATTCTGTCACTTATTTTCTGTAGAGTTGCTTGGAGCTCTGTGATGTTTCCTGACTGGCATGGAAAAATACAGTCAGGACATATCAGAGGCAATATTTGAACCCATGTCTTTTTTATTTCTATCCATTATAACACGTTGTTGCTTGGGAAAGAATAAAACATTTTTTAATGCCTGGAAATGCAATATAATCTTATTTTGTTTTTATTATGAAATTTGAAGTGCTTTCCCTCCAACCCCTTCCCAGTTATAATGCTCTCAAACTATTCAGAAAATGATAACTACTCTACACAAAATTGAGTCAACAATTATCCTAAACCAAGTATGGTATATTTCAAACCTTTAGCATTTCAAGCAAGCATGACTAGGTAGGGAAGGGTTCTCTCTAGTCTGTTCAGCTTGCATCTCATCATTTTTTATAGTAGACTATTGTTGTGAGTTGGTATGTCAGAAAAAAATTCGTTACCTGGTGAGTTATGAAGGATCCCACCAAACTTAGCTGGGTTCTTTCTCTAGGCCATGAGCTTGCACTCAAGCTTGCACCCCTACTAGCATAGCCTTTGAGTACTCAGTCATCTCTTTGTCAAAATGAGACATCCCAATAGCATAAGAGTAAACTCTTGCCCTAAGTAAGCTGCCTGTATAAGTCCTTAACCTGACAATTGGAGCTTGTTTCTGTGGGAGCCCTGCTTGTTATGACAGCAAGTCCTTTGTATCCAGTGAGGCTTGCCAAATCTATGTAATGTGTGTCAGTAGTATAAGAATCTTAAAGGCTCACAAGCCATAGATTGTTGTCTTTCAGCAATTTTCTTCATGATCAGTAGAAATTTAAGGCATGTGTTAGAGGCAGAAAGATCTGATTTAAGCTCATGAGATTTTGGTGAAATCTCTAGAAGCTCATTATGTTCTGTGATGTGTTGTGGTTTATATCATTATCCAGGAAAGTAAAATTGGAGGCTTTGTATGAGTGCCTTTTCCCTCAAGCCTGTGTAAATGCCTCTTTCCTAATTGAAGGCTCAAACTCATTTGAAGAATTGCTCAAATATTCTCGAAAAAAAATATGTGTATGTACATCTTCCCTGAGCTCTACTTTGTCATAAAAAACAGCTGATATCTAGTTTCCATTCAAAATGGGTCATTGCTGCTATAATTAAAAGTACTTTGTTAGAAACATTGAATGCATTCTGAGGAAATAAGAATGATTGCTTCCCAGAATAAAAAGAGCTTTATTTTTTTTTTCTATTTGCTCATTTTGAGGTAATGTTATTACATTATAACATGGAAAGCTAAAGGGGGAAAAAGCCCTTTGGCCCATTGTAAAACTAGAAAAGTCAATTCATAGTAAGTCAATTCACACTCCATTTACATGTTGAAGATTGTATAAAGTCTGAATTAAGCATTTGGGGCCAACTTCTGCCCATGGATAAACGATGTCAGCAATGTTTCTTTTTAAGAAGCTGCTATTCATAGCACTGTTGTTTGCCTGGTTAGAAAGACTGATGTATGACCTGCAGTCATATGCATTGACTAGGTCTTTGTCTGTCTTGGGAGTAGTCACTGCAGTCACTGCCTGAATCATTTGCTGTTGAATTCAGCAGAACTTGCCTCTGCAGTGGGTATGACAGAATGATTTTTCCTCAAATTAAATCACTGTATCTTCAATTGTTGCACATTAGTGATTCTGTGGACCTGGGGCACTTCCAGGTAATTGACACCTGGGTTATTATCTATATCTTCAACACATTACTCTTTTCACGTTTTCTTTTCACAATAATAACAGCTAACATTTGTAGAGTACATTAAGGTTTACAAAGAGCTTATATTACCTTGTGATCTTCCCAATAATTCTGTGAGATAGGTGTTATTATTCTCCAATTTTCCAGGTAAGGAAACATAGTCTTAGTTTATAATGTACAGTCAAAGATAAAAACATAAATTCATAATTTTACTTTAAAATAGAACATGATAGAAGTTCATAAAATCACAATTTTAGAGCTGGTGGGATCTTGGAGCTCCTTCAAACCATTCAAAAATTTTAAGCCAATGAGAAAACAATTTGACACAGCTTTAAACTTTGATTTTGGGATTACTCTGTTCTCATTCTCTTACCAATGACATAGGGTTAATATTTTAGATTTTTTATTCCTAGTTCCTCTAAAGGACTTCAGGCTTGCTGTGGCACTTGTTTGTCCACCACAGTTCCAGAGTCCCTAGGGACATACATTGTGACTTTTTCACTTTTATTTTTGAATAGTGTGGGGGTATTCTTTTCTGATATATTCAGTATGGGAGATGTTGGCGAAATCAAAACCATCTCAATCTAAACTGAATTTTTTTCCTATAGATTGAGGTCAATGAACCATAGACGGTTATACACTTGAGAGGGCTTATTGCTCAACTTAAAGTTACTTGAGGGTGAATCCCATGGTTATTTCAGCTTAGATTCTAATTGCAAGTTGCAAGTTGATGGCATTCTTCAAAGATATATTCAATGGAAAGAGATTTGAAGATGTTGAGGAACATGAAGACCTTCTCTTAAAAGAAATCAAAAAACAAAAACAAAAAACCCAAAATTATAGTGGTTTGAATTTTGCATGGATTTTAATGGCCATTGGAAGAAGGAAAACATTAGGTTCAAACAGCACACAATAATGTACTAATAAATTTTATTACAGCTTTTCCAGTCCAGTATATGTATTTTGTGCTGTGTAAATAAGGTTTTTCAAAAGTTCCCATTCTTAATAGAATGCATTTCATTTTAAATAAGTTTTCCACTTGATATAATTCTTTTTTTCCTTTTTCAAAATGTTCTGGTTTGTGCCTTTCTGTGTAACATAGCAATTAATATAGTTACATGAGCATGCCTTTTGATGTTTAAACTTCAAGTTTTGTTCCTTTTTCAGCAACTTTCAAAATGTACCATAAATAAGACCTAAATGTGAGTTAGAAAATGTGCAATCTAGTTAAGAGGTTGGTTGAAAAACTTTGAATTTTGATAATGTTGACTTCTGAGTGAGTTTGATTCTGGATTAATGTTTTCCATTAGTGCTTGAAAAAAAATGTAGTTTCTTCTGTCAAAAGCACTTTTGGATATAAATCTGACCTGGTCTTATGTTGTGTGGTAAATCTATATGAATAAAATATAGTGTTGAAAACTTAGGAAGGAAGGAAAAAAATGTGAATTGTGAAATGTGAAATGATACAATATCAGTAATGTTGATCTGGTTTTTAACTTTGGGATAAAATGATAGGATATTAATATCTGAATTAGCAATGCTGTAATATGCTATTTCTGTCCAAAAAGAATGAAGTACTATGGAAAATGGAAACCTAATAGTGTACAGATAAATTTGATTTCCTCTGAGAGGAGACATGGTTACTTATGTGTGTATATGTATTCATAGATATATGCACACATATAAGCATTCACTATAATAGGGAGGACACTAAGTTCCAGTGAAAATAGAGGTAACATGAAATACTGCTCTATGATGAACATATGCACACACATCACCATTACCATCACCATGGAGAGAAGTATAATATTTAATAATCAGAAGAAGGTTGTATTCAATCAGAATCACGATTGCTATGAGACCCACCTCCTGTTCTTGTCCCTTGTAAAGAATTGAAATGGGCAGAGCTGTGGGTAGAGTCTAAACATTTGATGTTTTTTCCTTTTTGTGGAAAACTATGGGGGTATGCTTGATACATGCAAATGAGGCCTAAAAAGATGTACTCTCAAAGGCAATATCAAGCATCATGTCAGATTATCATTTGTTGTCAGCTTATGCTTATATATCTGCTTTATCCTTGGTTTGTCCTGATTTCCTGAGCTTGCTTCTGCTCTTAGGTCTTGTCTATTGACCAGTTCTGTTTTCTTGGAATACCACTTCCCATTTCTTCCATTGGCATGACCCTCTATTCTTTATCCTTTGGTTTGTTGGAATTACATTTGTATTCCAATTATCGCTCTGCTTCCTCCACAAGTTGTTCCATATGCTCATTTCTATCACCATGTCTCTCATCACTTTCCAGGTATCCTGGTAAATTAGGGATTGACTTTTTTAGGCCTGGTGCAGATGACTTGAACATAAGGGCAAGCAGAGATTGTGGGAATGCCTTCTGAATTTTAGCACAGGATATCTCTGTCACTTGCTTCCATCACTGATCCCGGGGGGGTGATATAGTAATTTCACTGTTGGGCCAACTCATATATATAATTGGGGAAAAGGGAGATAACATGCTGAAATCTAAATCTAGAATGAATATCAGTGCAAGGGATAGAAGTAAGAGGTCTGCCAGAAATCTGACCACACTACCTAAGAACTACAAAATATTAAGAGGCAGCTAGGTGGTACAGTGAATAGCACACTAGGCCTAGAGTCAGGGAGTTCTGAGTTCAAATCTGCTCTTATATACTTACTAGCTGTGGCATCCTGAGCAAGTCACTTCATTTCTGTTCATCTCAGTTTCTCCAAATGTAAAACAAGGATCACAGCACTTATTTTCTAGGATTGTTGTGAGGATCAAGTGAGAACATTTATAAATCACTTAGCATAGTGCCTGGCACATAGTAAGCAGTATATAATGCTAGCTACTATTATATTACACAACCACTTAATATTGTTACTATCTTTTATTTGTGCAGCACTTTAAAGTATACTAAGTGTTTTAGTCACATCATATAATTAGTACCTCAAAACAACCCTATCATGTCAGTATTATGGAAGTTATTATCCCTGTTTTGTGGATGAGAAGACTGAGCCTCAGAAGAACTGAGTGACTTTCCCATGGTCACAGAGTAAACCTTAGAGGTTTGATTTAAACCAAGGTCTTCCTGACTGCACTACAGTGTTTGATCCACACCACAGTTCACTAGAGGACTGAATAAGAGCAGCCCCTCAAAGGGCTACCTCAGCCCACACTCTCCCCAGACCACATTGTAGACTACAGGGCACAATAGAACAGACACTATGGGAAGTCTTCTCCCCCCCCACCTTTCTTCCAAGCCCTTCTCCCCATTCTGATTTGATCTTTATTACAACTTTGTAAAATATGTGAGATTATTATTCCCATTTTATAGATGAGGAAATTAAGTCTTAGAAAAGTTGAGTGACTTGCCTAGGGTTACATAGCTGGCAAGCATTGGACATGGGATTTGAACTCTGGTCTTCCTGACTCCAAACCTAACATTAATTCCACTGGAACACTGGAGTTGTAATCAAAAGAACCAGGATTCAGGTCTATCTTTTAGAACCTGCTAGCTATTTGACCCTCGACAAGTCAATTAAATTCTCTGGGCCTTCATTTTCACATCTATAAAATAGGGATAATACTTTTTGCACTACCTATCTCACAGTGTTGTTGTGAGGTGAGGTGGTTGTGCTTTGCAAACCTGAATGGAAATGTGAGCTTCTTTTACACTAATGAAATCTTCTTCCAGAGCCATCTGTCACCCAAAGATCATGGGTGACACCTAGAAAGGAGAAAGGAAGTAGAGATATCTATTATAGATGACCTATTCAAGGTGGAGAGATATGGGACAGTACCTATTGTGAATACATGGATCAAGTGAGGAATTTTTGATGATGGAGGACACATGGACATGTTTATAGTCAATAGGAAATTGGCCAGTTTACAGGGAGATATTGAAGATGAATGAGTAGGGATGATAGGTGAGGCAGTCTAATGGAGAAGACAAAGTGGTGGAATGGGGTCACCTGTGAATGTAGAGGGGGTATTCCTTGGCAAGAAGAAGGACTATTTTTACGTGACATGGCAATGAAGGAGAAAAAAGTGCTAAAAGGCATCTTAGGTGGTGTAGTGGATAGAGCACTGAATCTGGATCTGCAAAGACCTAAATTCGAATCTAACCTCAAACACTTATTAGCTTGTGTGACCCTGGACAAATTATTATGTCTGCTTCAGTTCCCTCATTTGTGAAATATAAATAATAACCCAGTCTGCCTTTCTGGGTTGTTGTAAGGATAAAAGGAGATCAGAACTTATAGAGCTATATAAATGCTAGGTTTTAACATAGTCATGTGATAGAAGGAGGAGGGGAGAATAGCTCTTAGAAAATGATCTCATTTTCTTTTAGTGAAATGCTAGGTAAGGTTTTTAGCTGATAGGATGCAAACTAGAAGAGCCATGGAAGATTTGAGAAGGATACAAAGATGTGGACTAGACAATGTAGTGAGTGGGATAGTGAGTCAATTAGAGGTCTATAAAAAGATCACCTTGGAGCTATGATGGTCCAGTTCAGATTGTATAAAACAAATTTGTAATTGACCTATTCAGCACAGCTTCATGATTTTCTCCAACTTCATACAATAGCATATGAGTAGGAGTGAAGTCAGCAGGTAATGGGAGTAACCAGAGGCTAAGATTTGGCAAGGCACAAGTAAAGATACGATAGCGAGGGAAATGAGAGAACAGAACAGTGTAAATATCAGCTGGTTCACTAAGGAGTCAAGATGGGGAGTGGAGGAGTGCTTAGCCTGTGAAGGGGTGATGGCCTGAAAAGGAACTGAGAGTTGGAGTGATTGGAAGTCATGGTAAGGATGAAGAGCAAGGCAGAGGGAGAGTTGAAATAACAATGGGCTGTGATCAGACAAAGGAATTTCAGAAAGATCAAGTGTTTGAGCATTTCTGTGGGTAGCTATTGTAGGTTGGAGGAGTAGGTCATGGGAAATGAGGAAGTTGAAGAAATGGGAAGTTGTTTGAGAGAGTGCTAATATGTGTGTTGAAATGCCCTAATATGAGGTCAGGATTTAGAGATGAGAGAAAGACTGTGAAATAGAAACCAAATTCATTGAGGAAGGAAGGAGAATGTCGTGGAGTTCAACAGACAATAGCCAACACAATATAGCCATCTAACCTTGAATTGAATGAACCTCAGAGGAAGAGAAGTTATTGAGTGATGATGATAGAGGGAGACTTTAGTAATAGTAATAGGGAACATGGAGTAATCAAATTCCTCATCATGACCCATGAGTTGAGGGGTAGTGTGAAAGTGCAATCAGTGCTAGAAAGGGTGTCCAGGAAGGTTGTATAATAAAGAGAGAAATGGGTTTCGGTGATAACCAAAAGATGAAAAAAACAGGAATGGAAAAGGTTTAAGATGAAAGCTAGCTTGTTACCTGTGCAACAGGCATTCCAGAGTGCACTGTGGGAGAGTGGATAATTTTAGAGAGTGGGGTTGGATTGAGGGAGATTGGGGGAGATCAACAATAGGCTTTCACAATCACTAGGACAGGGAGGGAATAATGGGATGACAGTATGTTAAACACTGGGGAATATTTACAAATATATGAAATATGCATCTATCCTTGTCAGAACACATTTGGAGTGCTGGGTTCACTTCTGGGCACCCACATTTTAGGAAACATGTAGACATATTTTTGTGAATATACAAGCATGTCCATGATGGTGAAAGGTTGATTGTTGTTCATATCATGCAAGGATCATTTTTAAAGGAACTGGGAATATTGGGTGCCAGAAGAAAACATTTATGGAAACATAATAGCTGTTTTGAAGAATTTAAATGACCATTGTATTTGTTTTCCTTAGCCTCAGAGGATGGAATTAAGAGCAATGAGTAGACATTTTTGGAAGAGAGATTTAGGCTTCAGGCAAGGAAAAAAAAAAGTATAAACAACTAAAGTTTTCCAAAAGTGAGATAACTTGCCTCGAGATAATGATTTCCTCCTAACTGGAAGTCTTTAGGCAGAGACATTATGGTATAGTAGATAGCTTGATAAATTTGGAGTGAGAAGACTGAGTTCAAAAGCAGATAAAAAACCTGCCACTTGCTGCCTGTGTAACCTTAGTCAAGTCACTCAACCTCTCTGGGCCTGAGTTACGCATGCGCGTACACACACGTATTTGTATGTGTGGATAGGTATATGCACATATATACATATGAACATTATATACACATGCATGTGTATCTAAGTACACATATTTATGTGTGTATGTATGTATTTGTGTACACACACACACACACACACACACACACACACACACACACACATACTCCTTAACCCTCCATACCCCCTTACAGGTCCTAAATATACATAAAGTTCTTTGCAAACTTTGGTGCCATATAAATGTAGCAGCAACAGAGAAGCAGCAGCAGCAGCAGCAGCAGTAGTAGTAGGTGGTAATAGAACCAGAAACAACTGTTAATTAGGGGTGGTATAATCCATAGAGTGAAAAAGTGTAGCTCTTGACCTTGAAATTGACATGGAGACTTTCCTATTATTGAAACACTGACTCTCATAGTTAGAATGGTCTCAGGTCACTAGCCCAACACATTTCTGAAGAACTCCCTTCTACCAAATCCCCAAGTATCACCCAGCTTTTTCTCAAGGACCTCCAAGAGGCAGAACCTATGACCTTCTGAGAAAGATTTTTCCTCTCTGGGCTAGCTGTAATTATTAGGAATTATTTCTTTACGTTGAGCCTAAGCTGATCTCCTTTTCATTTCTACCCATTACTATTCATAGGCAGGCTTTGGAACTAATGGAATTCTTCAACTTTGTCTGTATTTCTTACCATATGATACAGTGCCAGATTAATAAATTCAAATTTCTGTCATTCGTATATTGGGAGCCAGCTTCTTTTGTAAGCAGAGCAGGTTATTTTGTCATATTCTTTCATTTTGGTCAGCAAAGTAGCATGTATGCCACCTCTGCAATAGAGACCTCTGTAAGTCAGCCATACTACATCTGAGCACACAGGGTTAGCTCTGTCTTAGTGCCACTGATGTTTCAGGGGGTCAGGGAGGGTTTTTAGACTTTGTTAAAGTCTCCCAAATTTGAGAACCAGATCCTATGCAATCACAGAATCCATGCTTTCTATAGCTATTATCAAGCTCTCTAATACATAAGGTCTGCAGAATACACTAGCTCCAACCATACTTCTTTTTCCTGGAAAATTAAAATCAATTAATGAGATACATCACAGTCTTGATAATTCAGATAAGCTTATTGTTACAATCCTTGATGAATTAACACAGTGACAACAGACTCCCATTTATAAATACTTTACTTCTAATAGCATATTATTTTTGAATATTTAATATGATTATAGTGTTCAGAGTTCATCTGTTCTGTGACACTTTGGATTGAATGTTGCTAATGTGTAAAATGTGTAAAGTACTTTGTTTCTGGTATAGAGTTGCCAAATTGGAGTAGCAGAATGTTCTATATATTCCATGAAACAACCCAATCCTTCATTTGAATAGCTACACTGAGGATGTTTTCCTATTGCTTCAATATGCAAACCACTGGCATTTTCCTACTAAGATTGAATATATTTTTCATTGAACAGCATGGATTACTGAAACTCTGAAAACAGTGGTGAAAATGGTGGTGATGGACAAGGAGACCAGCATTGTACAAATGATTTAACATAATCCAGTGATAGCTTTAATTGCATTTTTTTATATTACCGACAATTTTTTTCAAACCGTATCCATATTTCACCAGTACAAAAGGAACTCTGTATATTAATGCAGATCAGTACCTGATTTGTAACCTAAAGGTAATGTGGGTTGCCCAGGGTCACAGAGCCCATATTGGTTATATGTACGACTTGAACCTTACACTTGGATGACAATTATCTATCCATTGTGCTATGCTGTCTTTTTACTTACAAAAAAAAAAAAACAGATTGAGACCATCCAGGCCTCTATTTCTCGTACATGGTGGCCATTTATCATAGTTTTGAAACAGAAAATAAAAACAAAACCACAAACAAAAAACAACCACATTTTATTTATATTTTTGACTGAAATTTTAAAAAGCTATTACTATTACTTTACATTTTTTAGAATGTACAAAAGTTGTGAAAGAAAAATGGGATAGGGAAAATATTATTTTAATTATAAACCTAAATGAAACTGTAAGATATAAAATCAGCAAGATTGGTGAAAACCTAACAATCATTAAATTAAGTATAAAGTCAATAATAGGAGCCAAGATGGCGGAGTAAAAGCAGTGACTTGCTTGAGCTCTCCCCCAAACCCCTCCAAATACTTGTAAAAAAAGACTCTAAACAAATTCTAAAGCAGCAGAACCCACAAAAAGACAGAGTGAAACAATTTCCAGCCTAAGATAACCTGGATGGGTGATTGGAAAGATATGTCACACTGGGCTGGGAGAGGAATGCAGTTTGGCGTGGGTGCACAGGCCTCATTGAACCTGGAGCAGGCCTCAGACGGCTGAATCACAGGCAGCTGAGGTAGTTTCCAGACTTCTCAACCCATGAAAGCCAAATACAACTTAGAAGGTCAGTAGGAAAAGTGTGTCTGTGATGAAAGAGAAGCCAGTCCCAGCCCCAGTCCCGAGTGTGGCCCCCAGGGTGGTGGCTGCTTCCAGAACTTCCAGCCCACAGACTGAGGGGGAATCGAGTGGCTGATCAGAGGGAGTTTGCAGGGATCACTCTGTTTTTGTAGCATTCACTTGCTTTGCCCATGCTTGGATTTGGGTCACAGTTCTGGGTGGTGGTTGGGGGGTGAGGAGGAGGTGCTGGCATGGTGGAGCTTGTAGTGGCTGTGAGAGAGAATCCTCCTCACAGCTCCAAGACAGAAAAGAGTGCTTGTGGTCACTCATAGACCAGAGCACAGGCCAGGAAAGGAGTAAACACCTCACCCTTGATCATAGCACCTTGGAAGAACTGAAAATTTACAGGTCCCTAGAAGTATCTCTGAAAACAGCTGTGCAAAATCCCTGAAGCTTGAGACAGTACATTTTCCACACTGGAAGCAGACCCTTACTATAACAAAGATTTTATAACTCAAGTAATTGGCTGGGATCATGAGCAAGTAGCGCAAAAAGAGTCAGACTATAGAAACTTATTTTGGTGACAAAGATCAAAACATACTACCAGAAGAAGACAACAAAGTCAAAGCTCCTACATCCAAAGCCTCCAAGAAAAAAAATATGAATTGGTCCCAGGCCATGAAAGAGGTCAAAGAAGATTTTGAGAAGCAAGGAGGAGAAGTAGAGGAAAAACCGAGAGTTATGCAAGAAAATCATGAAAAACAAGTCAACAGCTTGCTAAAGGAGACCCAAAAAAACCCTGAAGAAAATAACACCTTAAAAATAGCCTAACCCAAATGGCAAAAGAAGTCCAAAAAGCCAATGAGGAGAAGAATGCCTTAAAGGGCAAAGTTGGCCAAATGGAAAAGGAAGTCCAAAAGCTAACTGAGGAAAATACTTCCTTAAAAATTAGAATGGAAAATTGGAAGCTATTGACTTTATGAGAAATCAAGGCACTGTAAAACAAAATCAGAAAAATGAAAAAAAAAAAAAAAAAATATCTCATTGGAAGAACAACTGACCTGGAAAATAGATCCAGGAGAGAGAATTTAAAAATTATTGCACTATCTGAAAGCCATGATCAAAAAAAGAGCCTAGACATCATCTTTCAAGAAATTATCATGGAGAAATGCCCTGATATTTTAGAAGCAGAGGGCAAAATAGAAATTGAAACAATCCACCAATCAGCTCCTGAAAGAGATCCCCAAAGGAAAACTCCTAGGAATATTGTAGTCAAATTCCAGAATTCCCAGGTCAAGGAGAAAATATTGCAAGCAGCCAGAAAGAAACAATTCAAGTATTGTGAAAACACAATCAGGAGAACACAAAATTTAGCAGCTTCTACATTAAGGGAATGCAGGGCTTGGAATATAATATTCCAGAAGGCAAAGGAGATGGGATTACAACCAAGAATCACCTACTTAGCACTGACCATAATCCTTCAGGGGAAAAAAATGGTTATTCAGTGAAATAGAGGACTTTCAAGCATTCTTGATGAAAAGACAAGAGCTGAATAGAAAATTTGACTTTCAGATACAAGACTCAAGTGGAACATGAAGAGGTAAACAGGAAAGAGAAATCATAAGAGACTTATTATGGTTGAACTGTTTATATTCTGCATGGAAAGATGATATTTGTAACTCATGAGTCCTTTGTCAGTATTAGAATATTTGGAGGGAAAAAATTATACATATGTATGTACATAGATAGATAGATAGACAGATAGAGGGTACAAAGTGAGTTGAAGATGAAGGGGTGATATCTGGAGAACAAAATTAAGGAGTGAGAGAGGATTATATGGAGAGAAAGTAAAAGGAAAGGTAGAATGGGGTAAATTATCTCACATAAAACAAACAAGAAAAGGCTTTTACAGTGGAGGGGAAGTGGGAAAAGGTGAGAGGAAATGAATGAATCTTATTCTTATTGGATTTGGCTTACGGAGAGAATAACATAGACACTCAATTGGGTATAGAAATCTATTTAACCCTACAGGAAAATAGTGGGGGAACAGGATAAGAGAGCAGGAGGATGATAGAAGGGAGGGAAGATTGGGGGAGGGGGCAATCAGAAGCAAACCCTAAGGAGGGACAGGATCAAAAGAGAGAGTAGAATAAATGGGGGGGACAGCATAGGATGAAGAGAAATATACTTAGTTTTTCACAACATGACTAATATGGAAGTGTTTGCATGACTACACATGTATAACCTGTATTGAGTTGCTCCCTTCTCAATGAGGGTGTATGGGGAGGGAGGAAGGGAGAAAATTTGGAACCCAAAGTTTTAAAAACAAAAGTTAAAAAAAATTGTTTTCACATGCAACTGGGAAATAAGGTATATAGGAAATGGGGTATAGAAATCTATCCTGCCCTACAGGAAAATTGAAGAGGAAGGGAATAAGAGAAGGGGGGGAGAGATAGAAGAGAGAGCAGATTGGGAGAAGAGATATTCAGAATACATGCCATTGGGGTGGGGGGAGGGCTGAGATGGGGAGAAAATTTGGAAATCAAAATCTTTTGGAAGTGAATGTTGAAAACTAAAAATAGACAAAATATAATAAAAAAAGAAAAAATGAAGTCAATAATAAGCACTTTCTTTTCAATTAACAAAAAAATAGTAGTACTTATTAGCTACATATTAATTACATATTACCTATACCAGCACATGGTGCCCCAATGACAATGTGCCTTATAGAAGTAGGACTGAGAAGGAAGACTCATAATGTCAACCCAAGACTTGTGGAATTGCTTTAAGATTTACTTACCATACAGTCAGGTAAAATACAGAGAGTATGACCATAAAGTCATTTGTCCCAGCATGCATCATTGGCCTACAAACATTCTAGAGTTGGACCTAGGTGAGCTGGTTTCAAGCTTAAGTGAAATGATGATAGGAAAGTATAGTACACATTATTCCTTGAAAGGGTTGATTTTTTCTTTCTTTCATTTTTCACCAGTGAACAGTCTAGTGTCTAGTATATGATAGGTACTTATTTGTTTTTTAATTTGAATTTGAAAAGAGTAGAACTATAAGCAGCATATAAATGTATGGGTGTGTGTGTGTGTGTGTGTGTGTGTGTGTGTGTGTGTGTATGTGTGTGTACGTGTGCATGTGTGCACGCACATGCATTGGCTGCAACACTTCCAAACCCAGGTTTGTTGCTTGCTGTTTGTTTTCTGGCATATATACATAATGTTGGAAGAAGATTGTTCATTAGGCCTTCACCCTAAAGAAATCAGTCTAGTTTGGGAAAGATGTAGTAAAAGGAGCTTATTATTATATACAAGGCATGCATGTTGTGTGGGCCTGGTATTGAACAATTTTGTTAGGTTATAGTAGATGGATTAGTATTATATCAATGGTGCATTTACAATCCAGATAGGTGACTAATTACTAAGGAGGATCAAAGCACATGTGTCTATTACCCACAGTCTGGCCTGTAGGACAGCTTCCTTAAGAAAGGGCTGTCATATTTACCTGGGCAGCTCCCCCTTCTGTCACACACCCAACCTGAGGTACGAGAGGGTTGTCAGGTTTGCCTCCTCAGCCCCCCATCACTTTTATTTCTAAAGGGAATGGGAATCATGGGTACACTCAGATGTACAAAGTGTATGGATAAATTCTTCAATAATAACAAAGGAAGAAATGTGGGACAGGAAGGTGCAGGGTAATGGCCTAGCCTTCTTTCCTTAGCCTTCATTTTGTTCAGTTTCATTTGCATGATAATTGAGAAGTTCTGGGGATTCTAATAGTCCCAGGCTCTATTAAGCACTTATGGGATTTTTCTATCAAGTTTCTGAGATATTTTATTTAGGTGGTTATAAGTGATAATGGAGAGGCTGGGACATAAGACCCCTGCCAGAATTTAAGTTGGCATCATAAGAACTTTGTTAACACTGGGTCCAATATTTGTTTGGGAATATGGACTTCAAATTATTACCAAACATAGGCAATTTAAAAAATAGATTTTATCTCAACCCAACAATCTCCTAAGCTTTTGTATCTTGCTTCTAGCTAGGTGTGGTGGCACATAGCATAGATTATGAACTAAAGACCTGCTAAATTGCTGGTGTCAGGAAGAGATAACCCAGGTACTATTGCCCCTTTGTAGATGGGTCCTCAGGATCTAACAGATGGCCCTGAGTAGGTGAAACCCAGGAACTGATAGCAGAGGGAAGGTCAGAGACTGAAAAACCAGCAGAGATGCCAAGCAAAGATGTTATGCCCAATAGAGACAACATGTCCAGTAGAGAGCAGGGGCATTCTGGTCAGCAGCGAGCAATAGAGAGCAGAATGTTTGTATTACCAGGGGACAAGGCTAGCCTTCCAATTTTGGAGTTGTCACTTGCTCTGCTCATATGTGTTCTCAACATGTGTACCTCCAATGAATATTCTTTGGTCACATATAGTCTTTATATTTGTACCCCAACCAACTGGTAATGTGGTTACTCATGGGAGAAATGTGTGGATTGAGGAGAAGTTTGTCCTGACACTTTTTTTTCTTTTTGCCAATACTATTTGATTAACGTTTTTGGTTTGTTTGTTTGAAATAATGTGTATTCTGGATGTCTGGTAAAAGTAACACTGTGGGAGCAGGTAGGTGGCAGAGTGGATAGAGCTCTGGCCCTGAAGTCAGGAGGACCTGAGTTCAAATCCAGCCTCATACCAAACACTTTACACTTACTAGCTGTGTGACCTGGGCAAGTCACTTAACCACAGTTGCCAAAAAACAAACAAACAAACAAAAAATAAACAAACAAAAAAGTAACACTATGAGGGAGAATCAAAAGTTCCCGACCTATATGGCATCTTAAACCTGGGTAGTATTTCCGTGGACCAATATAAGAGATGAGGGACGCCAGGTGAAACATAAGCAAACCATTGAAACCTATTCTTTATGGTGGGGCTCCTGCTCCATAATTATTTCATCCTCCAGAAGCTTTTAGAAACCTAAATATGTAGAGATATATAATATACACATATACATACATATACATATGGATGCATGTTGTAAATGTTATGTATCTGAGTGTATGTATGTCAGGACACTGAACAATTATATATCATTGATTATAAGTTTATGGTCATTAGCCTAAATATCTTCATATTAGAGTCCTAACACTTTTACTACAACATCAAACAATATATGTCAAGATTATCACAGGGGCAAAAATGATATTTTCGTAAGAACAGAACAAAAAAAAGTTACCAAGATATACAGGCATGGATCAATCAATGAATCTATGCTTCCTTTAGATTGTTTGACTTGTTCAAAATCTATTTTTTTCCTTTGGCTATATTCATTTTCCTCTAGTTAGAAGCCTGGGCAAATGATATTTAGAAACAAGCGAGTTTGTTGTATTAACAAATTTGTTCCAGTGAGGCACATGATTGCAGGCTGAACACTATAATTTTCTTTAAAAAGGTCTCTATTGTTTGCATTTATTTTATTTCACTTTTGACAGCTTCAGAAGCCCACTTTGTAAAATTGTTCCTGAACATCACATTTCATTCCAGGATTTTCAGTGGTTTTAGTGGATATTTGCTAAGAAGTTTAGTTTTGTTTTCCCTTTTAAATATACACACACACACACACACACACACACATATGTGTGTATGTAAATATGTAAATATATGTATATCTAATATATGTATGTGTGTGTAAATATATATGTATATATTGTATATATTATATATCTGTGTGTATATATGTGTATATATATACACATACATATATTATATATTGTATATATTATATATCTGTGTGTATATATGTGTATATATATACACATACATATATGCACACATGTGTGTATGTAAATATGTAAAGATATAATATATGTATGTGTATGTAAATATATATGTATATATTATATATATTATATATCTGTGTGTGTATATATATGTGTGTATGTATGTATGTATGTATGCATGTATGTATGTAAAGAGAGACAGAGACAGAGGAAGAGAGATTTAGATGGGTATAGCTATAGCTGTATCAATCTATTTCCAGCTGTATATGTCTGTCTATGTAACGACCAAAAAAATCTCTCAAGACATGATTGACTTTTAAATTTTAGAAGAAATCCTTTCTTTTTGATGAGCCAGCATTGTCTATAAATATACATCTGCAGACTTGAATAGATTTAGTATAGGGTTATTTTGGCTCGCCTCCTTTGGTTTACAGATGCTTTGGGTCAGAAAATTAAAATTAGAGAGAGAACCATATATTAGAAGCCATGTGTTTGGTGGTCCAGTGTTGGGCTGTTTGGCCAACAGGACTGGAGGAATCAGTTTCCAGGACACTTGATCAGATCTGTCTGCATTTACAGAAGACAGAGATTTGAGATGAGGAAGAAAGGCCTTGGCTCCATAACTAATATTATCTGCCAGCCCAGTAGGCAATACAATTGCTGGCAGAGTTAAGGGCTACAGCTGTGTTTTCTTCCACTTATTTTTTTTTGTTAGTATATGACTTTCAAATTTTCAGTGATTATTATTAAAAAATAAGAGTGCAGGCAATCCCAAACTTGTGAATAATTATGATCCAAATAAATGCTTTCCAAATAAACTTTTTGCAAGGCAAAACACATTTTCCCAAAGAATTAATCTAGCTGTGTAGAGTTAAGTTTCTAGTCCCACAAAAAGCCTTTTTAATTCATCATGTGTCTGGAGTTTAGCACTAGCAATGTTATATAACTGAATATATGTATATGTGTGTATTTGTAACATATATGCAAACATATATTGTACAAATATATTTATGTATATAAACATGCATATCATTTATGCAAACACTCATGTACGTACATATGGATGTATATGGATGTGTATATGTATGTGTACTTCCGCATATGCACGTGTGCATGTGTATGTATGAATATCTATGTATGTGTGCATATGTATATGGATATGTATGTGTGTATGTGTATGTGTATATATATGTGTATATGTGTGTATGTGTATATATATATATGTGTATACGTACATATATGTATATGTATATGTATATGTATATGTATATGTATATGTATATGTATATGTATATGTATATGTATATGTATATGCATATGTATATATGCATATATGTATATGTATATATCCATAAAGGACAGTTAGGTGGTACAGTGGATAGGGTGCCAGAACTGGAGTCAGGAAAACTCACTGTCTTGAATTCAAATCTGGTTTCTGATATGTTAGCTGGGTGACCCTGGGCAAGTCACTTAACCCTATTTGCCTCAGTTTCCTCGTATCTGTAAAGTGAGCCAGAGAAGGAAGTGGCAAACCACTCCAATATCTTTGCTAAGAGAACCCCAAATGGGTCACAAAGAGTTGGATATGGTTGAAATGACTGAACAACAATAAATTGTACACATATACACTTTTATATACTGTGTTACAACAGCAAAATATATAGTATGTTCTATACTGCTATACATATTTGGTATGTGTGCTATACATATTTATACATGTATATATACATATATGAATATAAATCAATTAATTAACATTTATTAAACACCTACTATGTGCCAGGATAGTGTTGCGGATGTAAAAAGAGGCAAGAAGTGGTCCCTTCCTTCAAGAATCTCATAATCTAATGGAAATATGTATGTGTGTGTGTGTGTGTGTATACACACACACACACACACACACACATATACACATATATATGTATATATATACACACACACATATATATGTATATATATACACACACACATATATATGTATATACACATATATATGTATATATGTATATATATGTGTGTGTATGTGTGTGTATGTATGTATGTATATGTATGTGTGTATGTATGTATATGTGTGTGTTTGCATGCTTTAAGTTTCAATATCTTAAGATTTCACTAAGACTTTTGGGATAGCTTATGTCTACATGTATGAGTAATATGCATACATATCCTATATACATATTTGTGCATATATATCTATATATGCACATGTGTGTGTATATATTGTGTGTGCATGTAAAATAATCTATCTCCTAAGGTCCAATTTGGATCTAAGGAACAGAAAGCTCTGATTCTGTAATCAATGGACCAGTGTTTAAGTACTGCCACTTAGAGATAGCCTACTAGAGTGGATGGGGTGATACGCTTAGAGCGAAGATGACCTGCCTCTCTCTCACTCTTCATATCCAGTGAATTGCCAGGTCTTATGAATTCTCCCTTCTCTTTTATAGTGTTTGTACCAACTTGATGAAGATCCTCATCACCTCACACCAGTGCTATTCCAATAGCCTTCTGGCTTGTCTTCCTATCTCAAGTTTCTCCCCACATTAGCCCATCCTTTACTCAGCTGTCAAATTAATATTCTTAAGCACAGGCCAAATGATGTTACCCCTTATTCAATAAATTTCAATGTCATCTTATTGTCTCCAGGATCTAATATAAAATACTGTTTGTCATTCAAAGTCCTTCATACCTTGGTTCCCTCTTACCTTTCCCATCTTAAACCTTACACTGGCTCTGCCCTCTACCACGTACTCTGTGATATGGTAACACTGGTTTCCTTGCTGCTCTTCACATAAGAAATTCTACCTTCTAATTCTGTGTAGAAATTCCACTTGCTGTCCATCATGCATGGAGTTTTCTCCCTCCTTATTTCCATCTATTACTCTCCTCTGGCGTCCTTAAAGTCTCAACCAAAATTTTACTTTCTACAAAATTTTCCTGATCTCACGATGTTAGTACTTTCCTTCTGTTGATTATCTCCAATTTATCCATTAAATATCTTGCTTGTACATAGTTGTTTCTATGTTGTTTCCCCTATTATTTTGTGAGCTCCCTTGAGAGCAGGCACTGGGTTTTCCCCCCCTTTCTTTATATCCCTAGCACTTAACACAGGCCTGGTATGGAGAAGGTGATTAATAAGTATTTGTTCAAATGAAAATGCTACTTTATGTGCACTTTTCTGTACTGTGTTCTAGATCTCTCAAACAAAAATAGCACTCTTATTGTTTCAACTCATATATATGATCAGAACATCCTATTGACAAAACAATCACTTATTTGTGAGACAATTTCCCCTCTCACATAAAAAAAACTCTTACTATGTGATATTATTCTTCCTCTATACCTTTTAATAATATAGTTAGCATTTATATCCCAAACTCACTTTACATGTAAATTCTGTCAGTAACCTTGTGAGGAGGGCACTATCATTATCCCCATTTTATAGATGAGCGTACTCAGGTTGGGAGAGATTAAATGATCTGCACAAAGTAGCCGGGCTAGAATCTGAGGTGGGATTCAAACTCGAATCATCCATTATACCCTCTAGCTACTTCTTTTTATCTATATTATCCTTTTTGAACAATGTCTTATTCTCCCAGAGCCATTTTTCATGCATAAATGCCATCACACCTAGTCTCAACAATACCTGTGAAGTCAAATTTGCCTCATTGCATTATTTCAGTGTATTTATTACCACAATTTTTTTTTTTTTACATTTGTTAGCACTGTTATCTGATGCCATGGATATTACAGCTGGGTCCTTTCTTGGATTTTGTCTTACATGAATTTCTGGGCATTTTTCACTTACATTCACCTTCCAAAATTGTACCTACTCCTTAGTGAACATAGTTTTATTAGATACACACAGATACTTTTCTCTCTCACTTTTCTTTTTGTTCTCTCTTTTTTTTTAATTTAATGCCCCTTTATTTAGATTTGCAAGACTTTAGATAAGTACATTTTTAACCAGCCCTAGAGAGGTATATTCCAACACTGTTCTGGAAACCATTGTTCTTCTATTTTAAGCCGTGGTAAGAAATCCAAATCACAGCCCTCATTTCATATATATATATATATGTGTGTGTGTGTGTGTGTGTGTGTGTGTGTGTGTGTGTGTGTGTGTGTATCTATCTATCTATATATATCTTCTGAAGCACTTGCTTTTGACTAGCAATGGTAATGAAAAAAAAAACACTGTATATATACATTTTTTGTTTCTTGACCAAGATTTCATCTTCAATATATATCTTCAATAATGCCTTCTAATTTCCTTGAGAAGCATCACTTGAGCCCCCATAAAATTATCCAGTTTGACAAGTTTTAGAAGTTTAGCTGTAACCTTTTTGTAGTCTACAATAAATATTGGAGCAAGGATGTAGGAAAGGCAGTGGATGACCTAGAAAAGCAATTTTTTTTCTACATCTTTTCAGTTTGTCATGTACATCTCACTGCTTTTGCCTATAACTGTGAGTAGTGATGAGAATGCAGCAGGTGGAGTGGAAGAGAAGGGACACGACATAGTTTTCTCTTATCTTATTTCTTGAACTTCCCTTCACTGGTATGACCCAACCCCTTTAGACACTTATATATACTGATGCTGGAAAGGGGAAAGAGCCAGAAACAAGTATTCGTTAAATGGTTACCACATACCAGGCACTGTGCTAGGTGTCTTACAGAAATCTCATTTGATCCTCACAACAACCCTGGGAGATAAATGTTACTATGCCCATTTTACGGTTGAGGAAACTGAAGCAGACTGAACTTAAATACCTTAGTCAAGGCCTCACTGCTAGTAAGTGTCTGAGGCTGGATTTGAATTTAGATCTTCCTGACTCCAGACCTAGTATTCTATCTACCATGCCAACTAGATGCTGGGGAGAGGTAAGAAACTGAGATCATATTCTTATAGTGGAAATGGCTGGGGAAGGGAGGGAGGCAGTAAGAAAAGAAAAAAAAATGAGAGAGAGAAGGCAAGATAGAGGGCCCTAGGAGAACAAGTGTGCAGAGGGGTCTGTTGTAGAGAGGAGTCGAAATCTTCACAACAATGGACAGTGAAGTTCTAATTTCACTTGGCTGAATGGCATAGTTATTTAAATGGAATGATTATTTATAAATTACTCATTCATAAATTTCTATCTGTATACCCAACTGATGGTTTCTAGATTATGCCAACTCTACACAATTTCTCTGTTATTCCTACTATTTCTTATTTGACTTTTAATTGAACAACCCTCATTTATTAAGAGTTGTGTAGGTGAGGGCATCTGTTTAGTTTATAGCACATGCAATCCAAAATCTCCTTGGCAAATACCTTGAGAACTTTGCATTCTGCTATGGAATATTTAGCAATAGAATTCCATGCCAGATATTCACTAATTAATTTAATTTATCTTCATTTTGATAAAAAAAAATGGCATAGTAGAGAGTGGACAGACCTTAAAACTAGTAAGACCTGGGTTCAAATCCAATCTCTAACATATCCAGGTCCTTGAATTAATTTTTAATCTCTTGTCTTTACTTGGAATAAAAATAAGATTTTCCTGAGTAACAGTGTTACTTAGTAAGTGCTCATGAATTGATGTGAATTCAACTGGATTAGTGTTCCGCAATTTATTCTATCATTTGTGCATTGTTTAATACTTAGATTGTTCCCAGTTCTTTTGGCAATTACATATTATACCTTCATAAAAATCTAGGAATAGAGACTTCTTCTTTTGTTTATTTTTATTATATTTCAGTGTATACTTCCCAAAATTACATTATTGAATTAAAAATTATACTCTTGTAACTTTCAATTTTTTGCCAATTTTATAGCTACAAAGAAGTATCTCAAATATTTTAGTCTTAATCCCTTTGTTTATTAGTAATTCTTTTGAAAGTGATTATTATCAATTTAACAAAGGAATATTTTAAAAATTATTTATATCCTTTCACTTCAATTACTACTCAGAAGTCATTGTGTTTATCACTGAGGCAGGTATACAAAAGTATAAGTATTCCTTTCCCTAAAGGAAGTTTATAGCCTAGTTGGGAAGATAAGACAAAAAAGATGATGAAATGTTATCTTTTTATAAGTGTAAAATGAATAATCTAGATAAGTACTCTAAGCGGTCAGAGGAAGGCAAAATTGCTTTGGTATGGGTTGATCAAGGAAGTCTGGCACTTGAGCTGGAACTAACCAAAAGGTAGGAGTCACTAAATATGGAGAAAGGAGGACATTGCTAATGATGGAAGGGAAACTAATGTAAATAAAACATCATTAATAAGAGACAGTATTCAATATTGGCAATCAGTTCCTTAAAGTGTGTTGTGTGTTTGGTGAGAATAAGTCTACTACAGTACTTTTGAAAGAGAAGGAAGAGACCAGCTATCTCTTTCCATTATCTTCCTTCCTGATGAATCAGTAAAACACTCTGTGAAGTGTTACATTCACTTTTTTCAGGATGTTTGGCATCCCTTCCTCTTCTTCTTACCTCCCTCAATCCCTTCCTTCTTCCTTTTTTCCTCTGTTCCTCCCTCCTTTTATCCCTTTCCTTATTCTAGTCCCTTCTTTCTCTTCCTTCCTTCCTTCCTTCCTTCTTCCTTCCTTCCTCCTCTTCCTTCCTTCCTTCCTTCTTCCTTCCTTCCTTCCTTCCTTCCTCTTCCTTCCTTCCTTCCTTCCTCCTTCCTCCTCCTTCCTTCCTCCTTCTTCCTTCCTTCCTTCCCTTCCTTCCTTCCTTCCTTCCTTCCTTCTCCTTTCTCGCCTTTTCCCCCTCCCCTTTCTGCCTTCCTTCCCTTCTTCCTGTTCTCTATCTCTCTTCCTTCTCTTCTTTGTTGACATCACAGTCTTTTCTATATAGAGCTCACTCCCAATTCCTGCCCTCCCTTGTGACTGAAAAACAACAAAGAAAAATAGCCAATATGATGATGGAATACGGCAGTGTGTGCAACATTCCATTCCTGTAGTCCACCACCTTTTACTGAGGAAGCTGGAGTGTTTTATTGTTTTCTCCAGCACCAAGATTAACACACTTCTTTCTCAGACAAACCATTTCATTTTGGAAAAATCCCAAATGCTAAGAAGTTTTCCTTATATTAAAATTAAATATATCTCCATGTAATTTATATAACTTGATTTTAGTTCTGCCCTGTAGAGTAATCAGAATTAGTCTTATCTCATGTCCAGTGTAAAACCTTTTTATAACCTTGAACAAAGCTGTCTTTTTTGCTACTATGTCCTTTTATCTCTAGGCTAAAGAATCTCATTTTTCTTAATGCATGGTATGGTGTAGAATCTCATCTTCATCCTCCTCATCCTCCTCTTCATCCCTTCATCTTCTGTATTTTTTAAAATAACAATACTAATAATAATAATAATAAACACTTTTATAGTCATGTAAGGTTTTCAAAGCACTTTACATTTGTTATCTTATTTGATCCTCACAACAATCTCATGAGGTAAATTATCACTCATAAGGTTATTATCACCATTTTACACATAAGAAAACTGAGCCTTAGAGAGACCAAGTGATTCATATAAAAGCATCTGAAGCAGGATTTGAACTCAAGTCACCCTGATTCCAAAGTCCAATATTCTATTTACTGTGTCATCTAGCTGCCTAATACCAGACACAATTCTACAGTTTTGAAATGACCAGGGCCTGCTAGATGCTGATAACCTCCCTTGTGTCAAATGTTATATTTCTATTAACACAGATCATACTAGTTTATACTAATTTCCTCCCTCTCCCTCTTTTTGCCTTCCTAATCATAATGTTGTTTCCAATTGAGTTTGCAGTTCAGTAAAACCTTTTGGTCTTTTTCCACAGGAAAGATTAATAACATATGAATTGAATATTTGCCCTAAAATCACGAATGGAAAAAAAAAAAAAACACACGATGAATTCAAGAGGTGAGCCAAGGTGAATTGGATCACCTACTTGTTTGACATTGAGCTATCCCTTGGTAAAATGTCAACTGGAGCCATTGCGGAATCTTATACCATGACCTCTTCCTATCGTGTCTCTTTTCCCCAGTAATATTTCTCTTATTTCTTTCATTCTTGAATTCTAGGTAATCCTAACCAGAAGGACATCTGTCTTCTCTCAATAGTAATGCTCTGGAATTTGCTTATCCTGAGTTTTTTTTTTTAAACATTTGTGATGAACTCTTTAATGAGCTGTAGCAGAGGGAGCCCTGAGTTCAGCCCTTTAATTAGCAGTACAGCTTCTGGCTAGTGTTAGGTCGAAATTAATTGATTTGTATTTCAGTGCTGAACAACTTACCTTGTTCTCACACAAAGGTACTTGTTAATCTCACTGCAAAGGGAACTTTCAGAAACTATTCTCCAATCTGCATTTGCCTGCAAAGCAAATAAGGGGGCTATATGTTCGCATTTTGTTATTTGAAAGATAGAAGACTATTCTCACCCTAATCACAGCTTTTTGTAGCACACATTTATAAGTTTAAGTAGGAAATTCCTTTCCCTCATTCTGATTTCATTATCATTAGGAAGCAAAATATTGTTGGTATAAGCTTGTGCATATATGTGCACTGAAAGCAATAATATATAGCAATATCTGCAAAAGAATATTCCTACCTTTGTTGACAGCTGTGGTCGCTATGTGAGGAAATTACTGAAAGTTGTCATCAGTGGACATATTTGGGCACACAGGATTGGTTGGTGCAATAGAAATATCTTTCAACTAAGCATCAGGGAACTTTAAGTCTTAATGTTGCCACTAGCTGAGTGATCTGTTGTGCTGCCCTTCACTGATGGCAATAGTTTCCATTCATGTTCCCTAAGATCAGCCTAGATTAATATAGGGAGCCTCATCATCAGTAGGCTGGGTCCTTGGTGATTAATTATTTGATTATGTCAACCCATGAAACAAAATAAAATACAAAATGGCCCTCCATCCTGAGTGGTCTACTTCCTCTTCTGTAGTGATGGTGACACACTAGAAGAAAAGGGGCAAAGGGTGCTAAGAATCATACAATTAGACTGTCTAACATGATTGATTTAGCTGCTGGCACTCCAAATGTGAACTTCTTGTCCAGTGAAAATTAGCAGACATGTAAATTGATAATTCATTTATGTAATTATGAATTGGGTTGTGAACTGATCCAACTATTCTGGAGAGCAATTTGGAGCTATGCCCAAAGGGCTATAAAACTGTGCATACCCTTTAATCCAGCAATACCACTACTAGATCTGTATCCCAAAGAGATCATAAAAAAAGGAAAATGACCTACATGTACAAAAATATTTATAGCAGCTCTTTTTGTGTTAGCAAAGAATTGGAAATTGAAAAGATGCCCATCAATTCAGGAATGGCTGAAGGAACTGTGATATATGAATGTGATGGAATACTATTGTACTATAAGAATCATGAGCAGGCAGATTTCAGAAAAACCTGGGAAGACTTACGTGAACAGATGCTCAGTGAAGTGAGCAGAACCAGGAGAACAGTGTACAAAATAACAGCCACACTGTGCGATGACTAACTTTGATAGACTTAGCTCTTCTCAGCAATTCAAGCATCTAAGACATCTCCAAAATCTCATTACAGAAAATGCTACTCACATCCAGAGAAAGAACTATGGAGTCTGCATGCAGATTGGAGCATGCTATTTGCTCTTTTTCTTCTTCTGTTTTGTGTTCTTTCTTCTTTCTTGTGGTTCCTCCTATTGGTTCTACTTCTTTACAACATGACTAATGTGAAAATATGTTTAATAGGACTGTATATGCAAAGCCTATATCAGATTATATGTTGTTTTGGGGAGGGAGAGGAAATTTAAAACTCAAAAGCTTATGGAAGTGAATGTTGAAAACTAAAAATAAATAAATAAATATTTTTTAAAAAGCACCTACATGTATAACAATATTTATAGCAACTCTTTTTGTGGTAGTAAAAAATTGGAAATTGAAGGAATGCCAATCAGTTGAGCTGAACAAATTATGGTGTATGAATGTGATGGAATGCTATTGTACCATAAGAAATGATGAGCAGTCAGATTTCATAAAAACCTGGAAAGACTTACATGAACAGTTGCTAAATGAAGTGAGTAGAACCAGGAGAACACTACACACACTAACAACAACACTGTGTGAAGATCAGCTATAATAGACTTAGCTCTTCTCAGCAATAGAATGATGCAAGACAATTCTCAAAGACTTGTGATGGAAAATGCTACCCTCATCCAGAGAAAGAACTATGGACGCTGAATACGGATTGAAGCATACTATTTTCACTTTTTTTATTTTTCCTTTTTGTTCTGTCTTTTTCTTTTACAACATGACTAATATGGGAATATGTTTATGTGATTACACATGTATAACTTAGATTGCTTGACATCTTGAGGAGGAGGGTTGGCAGTGAAGGAGGGAGAAAAGATTTGAAACCCAAAATCTTATAAAAATTAATATTGAAAACTATTTTTACATGTAATTGGAAAAAATAAAATATGATTTACAAAAAAAACAAAAATAAATAAAAACAATAATAATTAAAAAAGAAATGCTTTGGGTATTCATCAAGCAAGACCATGGTGGCAGTGAGGAACAGGGCTATAATTGCATTTTTATAATTACAGAGAGAGTGGAGGCAAACAAAATAGATAATACAGAGACAAGTGGTGAAGAGGAGTACAGAGGCAGATAATGAGAATAGGGGATAGGAAGGTGAAGGAAGGCAGGCAGTGTGAAGAAGAGGAGGGGAGGAGAGGAAGAGAATATCCCTTACATAACCATGGCTTAGAGTTGGGAACATGAGGAAACATGTATTAGGATGGATGATGTATTCAAGGAGGACTAGTATCTCTGGTATGATGGCTTTTTGAGCTCTTTTCAGGGATGTTCATCCACCTTTGCCTAACTCTCATCTGTAGCTCCAAGACGCTGTAGAATGTGCAGTGGCCATAGCCAGGTAAACCATCTCTGCAGATAGGGTAAAGCAGGTTGAGGATAGTCAATGGGCCTCTAACCCATTGATGAGTTTAGGGGGCAGTGTCTACCCTGAGCTTGTGAAGACTTCCTCTAGCAGAATGGGCAGATGGGAACATTTTTTCCAGTGGTCTTGAAGGTGATTGAAACAGGCCCTATGGAGTGCTTAGAACTTGGTCTGCCAACCACGTTGCCAATATCATTCATTGTACCTATACTATTGCCAGGCATTCTGACTTTTGTCCTGCCACTGGATTTTGGTAACTCTGGAAGAGAAAGTGAGGCTGATGATTTTGCGTAACTCTGCTTCACTTAAATCCAAAGAAATCAAGGCATCACCCTGTGATGTCCTTAGTCCTCTTTGAAAACCAATGACAAATAGCAGCAACTAAGCAACATTGACCTGATGGAGATGAAAGATTGCTGGGGTGGAGGGGGTAGAGGTGGGGACAGGAGTTTGAGTTCTTATTTTTAAAGTCTTTTTGGAGGAGAACAGACCAACTCTTATCCCTGTTACCATGGGGTTAGTTCATTAACATATCCACATCATCTCTAAGTTGTCAGTAAGTTTAAAGCTAACATGCCTGCATCATTGCAAAGCTATCAGCTTTATTTGGTGTTCTGGGAATGTCTGGAACTTGTCTGAGATTTACATATCATAAGACCAAAAGTCCCTGACAGTAAGTCTGGACAGCTTCCCCTGATTTAACACGTTACCAGAATGTGACTTTTTAGTTAATATATGATACAATCTGTACTTCTACCATCTCTATCCACCTGCACCATCTCTCTCTCCCTCACACACACACACACACTCACACACACCATATCTATTACTATCCCTATCCCTCTTTAACAATATATATTCATGTATACATGTGTGTGCATATATGTGTATATTTATGTGTCTGAAACTCAAAATTATTTAGGTCTAGAATTAAGTAGGAAGATATAGGCTGGATTACCTTGGGAAATTTCAAAGTTCTTTTAAAGATCCCTCCCAAGTTTCTCCTTGAAACAAAATTCCCCCCTTTTAATACCAATATCCTTCCAGTGACATTGTATATTTCATGTAATGGAACAATACAGTCTTCAAAAATTGAAGTCAATGATCTTCTAACATACAAGGGAGAGGATCAAGTGGACATTTATGTACTGAATCGTATAAAGAAGGAATTGAAAAAGAGAAGAGCAGTGATAAATGTCATCAAAGAATTGCAAAGGGATGAACTGATTACATCAACAACTGATTTAGTTCTGATACCTGATCTTTAGTACTAGTTCAATATGAATTGAGGTCACGGAGATAATGATTTATTGTTTAGTGACATCAACTTGTAGTATCCACTAAATATCATTTGGTATACCATCCATCCATGACTCAATCTACAGAATTGCTGATTTTTACTTTATGTGTTATATTACAACTAATTTACCATTACAGCTCCTGGTTTTAGAAAGGTTCATTCTGCATTATTGAGTCCTATATAAGAACTGATGTTGTTACTATGATAACTTTAGAACCACTACATAGTTATTGTCTAATAGAAATGTGTTGTTCTTTTTGCATTTATTGCTTGGACCTATATTGCTTGTTTTTTTATGAAAGCAAAATACCCTACAGCTTCTTAGGGCAAGAATGTCTTGTGCCTTAAAATCCACGAGAAGCTCCCAATCGATGCTACTTCTTTAATTGAGCCAACTTTTTTTGTCTTGGTGGCTAAGACTGCTATTCCATTTGGCTTGCCCATGTAATAGCAAGGATCCATGGTAGAATTTCAGATGCCCTTTGGTACGAAGGACTTGGAGGAAATTATCTGGATCCTTATGAGCATTACCTATGCCAGAGGAACCAATAGAGAAGTTTTAAGTTACCTTATGTAGAAAGGGACTTTGTGTGTGTGTGTGTGTGTGTGTGTGTGTGTGTGTGTGTGTGTGTGTGTAGAACCCAGTTGGATGACATTATGCACTGAGGGAATTATCAGAGGAGTTTTCACTCAGGGAAGTTTTGAGAAAGGGACAATGCCAAGTTGACCCCAGATCCTAAATTCCTTTACAGAAAGCTATATGTAGCTTGGAAAGTTCAGTGTGGTCCAATTTCTGTTCAAGAAAGAAGCCAGTTTTATTTTTTCTTACTTTTGCTTTTGCCTTTGCTTTTTCTTTTTCTTCCTGTTGGAGAAAGACTCTATAAGGCTAAAAAGAATGAGCAAGACAAATTGTCTCATAAACATAAAATTCTTCTCATTTTGTTGGCTTATTCTAGAAACTTTGCAAAATGCCCCTTGTTCTGTTAATCTGGAAAACTTTGTATTTGGAGAGAATTTATTTTTATCTGCAAAAAGTTTTGTTCTCATTGGTCATTTCATTGAAATAATTTGACTTTTATTTTGGAAAATCCTGACAGATCAACAACCTGCAGGTCTTCAAAATTGTCAATCATTCACATTAAAGCTAATATAATCTTGGGCTGTATTTAAGAGAGACATATCATCCAGGAAAGAAGAGGTGACTGTCCTGCTGTACTCTGCCCTGGTCAACCCACACGTGGATTATGGTCTTTATTTCTGGACTCTGTATATTAGAAAGGACATTGATATGTTGAAGAATATACAAAAAGAGTCTCAGGTACATGTTGATTGGTTGAAGAAACAGGGGATGTTTAGCTTGAAGAAGAGAATATATAGCCTGAACAGGTTAACTATATTCAAATATTTGAAGGGCCACTATATGGAGAATGAATTTGTTCTGTTTGACAAGCAGGGCAGCATGAGGTGCCATTTAAAAAGTTGCAAAGAAACACATTTAAGATTGATGTCAGGAAAAAAAAAATCTTAACAATTAGAGCTAGCCATGCCTGGAAAATGCTACCTTAGGAGGCAATTGGATCCTGCATATTCGAGGTTTTTAAATGGAGGCTAGATGACTGCTTTCTGGATAAACTGATTATAGAAAGAATTCTTCCTAAGGTATGGTTTGTAGTAGATGGGCCCTGAGGCTCCTTTGTGATTTCATGATTCTATGACTTTTGTATTGAAAATTTGAATCTGAAAGACAAATCACAGCCCATTTAGTCCATCCAAATTATAGTTAATAATCTAAAAATACACAAACACAAAGAAATACTTATACATGTCCACACGAAATTGTGTGTACATATGCATACATACTACATATGTATAAACATGTGTGAGTATATGCATATATGAATATATGTGTCTGTATGTATATATGTATATGTATGTGTACATATATCCATATCCATATCTATCTATCTATACACATATATATCCTTAGGTCTATGAAAGATTGCGTATGAACTAATAAAATTAAACAAAGTTGTGCTTTACTGGCTTTGGAAATTTAATCAGTCAGAGCAAATTAAGTTAAAGGATCAATACAGATGGATTCTTTTAGACGGAAAACATGGATTTATGTGTATTCTCACTGCTTATAGGACTGTTTATTATATCTCATTTGCAAACTTTCAAATACAATACATTGCTTCCGCTCAAGTAACAAGTAACTCTTAAAATTCCATGTTGTCCTAGTGCTAGACCTGGTTAATTTTGAAACACATCAAGTAAAATTAAATTTTGAGATTATTTGATTACCACATTACATTTTAATCTTATGGTTCCAAGTTTTTTCTACTAAAAGATTATCATCCTCGTATTGTCTCCTGGTAGATTTTCTTCTTCTTCTTTTAATGTTAAAATTTTAAAAAGACAGAGATTCTCCTGGGAATAATGTTACTTTTCTTTATTTTATCCTGAGCATATTTTTTACACAGTTTGCTTTGAGGGTGTGAGGATTGTACTTATCCAATGCCAGTTATCAGCAGATATTCAAGGGGTGAAAAAGCAGAACAAAATAAATAAAAATATCTCAAAATGAATTTGTGCTCCTGCAAATTCAGATTATGTCTCCCTGCCTTTTCCTCAATTGGTCCAAGCTAAGCACTATTTTTAAGACACATATATTATTGCAAAATTTGCTGGGTCTACCTGCCTCCCTTTGCTTTCCTGGTATATTCCCAATTGCCTTTTACTTAATATTAAATCAATTTTGCTCCTCTGCATCTCCAAATCACCCACTATAGGGACCCAGGAGAACAGATGGGTGGTATTCATTCATCTACTCATCAAGTCTTTTGACTTGATGACAAATATCATTTCCATCACCCACACAAGATGACAATGTCATATTTTAGGGTCATGGTGACCATCAGTAATTGTTTCGATCTTCCAACCAGTAATGCAGCAAGTTAAATTTCATTTTAGCTGCAGGTCCTCTTCTCTCAACTGAGACACAGTCTCACTTTTGGGATTAAGATCCTTCACTCAGGACACAGGATATTGTATTTCTAATGTGTTTGAATTGCAATGATTGAATAGTCACCAGAATAGAAACTATAGAAATACATTCTCTGGACTTGCTGTCTACTTAGGAGCAGTTTATGATCTTCCTGAAAAAATTGGAGTCAATACATGTTCAGTAATAATAATAATACTTCGTATTTATGCAGTATTTTAAGATTTGTAAAATTCTTTACATGCAATGTCTTATTTGATCCTCCCAACAATTCTGTCAGAGTACTATAATTAACCAAATTGGAGAGGAAACAATAAAAAGAGCATTGGATTTGTTGTCATAGGACCTGTATTCAAATGCTGCTTCTGCCATTTAGTAGTGATATGACCTTGGGCAAGTTATATAACCTCTATATACCTGTTCCTCGATTGTAAAATCAGGGAGTTTGACCATGTCCTCTGAGGTTCCCTTCTGTATTAGGAAAAAAGAATAATAGAAATTGTGACTTATCCAGTTACATAAGCTAGTAATCATCAAACAGTCACCAATCAAAGGTGGAAATGCAGTTTCTCCTGACTTCAAATCCAACCTTCTAACCGCAGTGCCATTGAGCCCTCTTTCTGAACAACGTATTTTAAAGAAAACACTTGTTTCTCTATCATATTCCTGTGGCATTCAGGTGATCCTAGAAGAGGAGTTCTTAACCTTTGGTGTCAGGGACCCTCCTGGCAGTTTGGTGAAGCCTTTGGACCCCTCCTGAGAATGAGGTTTTTAAATAGGTAAAATATATAAGATTATAAAGGAAATTAATTATTTTGAAATACAGCTAACTTTCTATATTCTCTCTCCCACTCTCCTCCCTTTCCATCCATCCATCCATCCATCCATCCATCCATCCATCCATCATCCATCATCCATCATCTATCTATCTATCTATCTATCTATCTATCTATCTATCTATCTATCTATCTATCTATCTATCTAATCTATCTATCTGTCTGTCTATCTGTCTATATCTGTGCATCATTCACAAATCCCAGGTGGAAAACCCCTGTCCTAAATTTTCAAAGTACACCCTGGTGGATCACAAGCCCTAAGAAATCCTACTGGATTACAAAGGCTTTGCATACAGGTCCAGTGACTAACCACGTTCCCGACATCCAAGAACTAACCCTGCCAAGTTCGGAAAGGCTCGTCAACATCAGAACTGTCTGCCAGTGGATGATTTTTATTTGTGTGTTTTACTACAACAGCTGATGATGATAACCAAAGAAATTGTGGAGCTGGAGGGAGTGTGAACTACATCTGTAGAGGGGATAGATACCCATAGCCATGAAAGTATGTGTGTTTGTGTGCAGATTGTAGGATCTGAAGCCAAGTTCTAAGAGAGCTTTTTCTGGTCCATAACAATGAAAATGGAAAGAATAATAACAATCAAACAGTTGGAACTAAATACTTTGGAATTATAGTCACCAAAACTGGCCCTAAAAAAAATATTAGAAGATATCTCTGCTACACATGCTCTGAGATACTGCATATAACATTAAACTTTGTGATGTTGATTATATTTGTGGAAGTTTTTTTTCTTTCATCCTCCTTTCTTCATATTTCATTATAGAAATGCAGGAAGAAGGATAGAATAGGAAATACAGATAGTGCAAATAATGACTTTATCAATAAAATTTATTTTTTAAAAAAATCATCTAGTTCAACTCACTCATTTTACAGACGAGGAAAAGGGAGGCCAGAGTGTTTCAATAATTTACCCAATGTCAAGAAGCAGGTATAAAGGAACACTGGGATTCAAACTCAGATATTAAAGCATAAATAGTTTTAATATTTTCTTGAAAGAGTTTTTTTCATAATCATACAAATTAAATATTCTATATTCTAACCAAAAGACCTACATAGTATTCCATTACACGGCATTTCTCAGTGCTTTTGCACTGAGTGCAGAAGCATGAATAAAATGTTCTCCTTCCTCATCTCCACTTTTTGGAAATCCTAACTTATTTCAAAACTCAGTTCAAATGCATCTGTTTCTTTGGGGTTTTTCTGTTTCCTTTATACTCCTCACTCCTGTGTGTTGTATGTTTGTGTGTACCCACAAGTGCTCGAGTGTGCTTGCATTTTCCTAATATGAGGAATCTACTAGAATGGTTTAGAATCTGGCTAAAGAGGATGAAAAGGCAAACCAATAGAAAGCAAATTTTTGAGGGTTTGAAAAAAAAGTCTCGTTACAATACCAGTTTTTATAATAATTATACCAAGAAGTGAAGTGATGACTTCTAACCAATTAACAGTGTTTCTCTTTGGAACAGATTTCTGAAAATATTCCAACTCGATACCATTGTGTATCAAATATATCATGTTGGTTTCTGTTAAGTAGTTTAGTGAATAGAGCATCAAGAAGATCTGGGTCCAAATCCTGTTTTTCCAACAATAGTCCTGTGACCACGGGCAAGTTACTTAAAATCTCTGGGCCTCAGTTTCTGCCTTTGTAAAATGAGGAGGTTATAGTCAATAATCTCTAAGATCCTTTCCAGCTCCAATTCTATAATCCTATGAAATATGGCTGACAGCAGCTCTCAAACAAAAGACTGCTGTTTCTGTCACCAGTGACATAACTTTCCATTATAACTATGTAGGGAATCAGAGAGGATTTCTCCTCCAAAGGCTGTGACCCTGAGATTCATGGGCTTTCTCTTTTCACCCTTGAACCATTTATTCTCAAAATACCCATGGAAAACATTATACTTCCAGCTACTGCACAAAATATCCTATTATAGTGTGAAGGAATCTTCAGATATAAATTGCATTCACAATAAATAGTTGCCAGGTACACTCTATTAGGCTATTCAATTTGGCTTGACTAATAACAAAAAACATTTTTAAAGGTTCTATTATTTATTTCTTCTCCTCCCCACTTCCCCTCCCCCACCTTAAGCTCCCAGCTTTTCTTTCCAGACTTAGTATAAGGGACTTCTATTGTGGAAACTTCTATTTTTTGCAAATTCACAACTGCTCTGAAATTTTTAATCTTTGAGAGTTGTCTAGGTCACTAAGACATAAGTGATTTGCTCACTATTGCACAGCCAATATGTGTCAGCAATAGGATTTGAAACTGTCTGACTCCATAACCACCAATAATTGACATTTATATAGCATTGCAAAGTTTATAAAACATTTTGTAAGCATTATCTCATTTCATCCTTGTGACAGTACTATGAGACAGGTGCTATTATCATTCTCATTTGATTTATAAGAAAAAAAAGAGGCCAATTTGACTTGAACAAGACACTCTACCTCTCTGCTCTGGGCATTTTCTTGACTCTCTTCCATGCATGGAATACTCTCATTCCTCATCTCTGCCTCCCGGTTTCTCTGGATTCCTTTAAGTCTCAGCTAAAATCCTATTTTCTACAGGAAACCTTTCCCAACCCTTCCTCATTCTATTACACTTTCCATCTTCTAATCATTTTGTACTTATACTGCATATACCTGATTTATATATCAGTGTTTCCTTGCCATTTCCCCCTTTATACTATAAACTTTTTGAGGGCAGGAAATGTCTTTTGCTTCATTTTGTAACCCCAGCTCTTAGCACAGTGCACTAAGCATTTAATAAATGTTTATTGACTGAACTGACTTGAACAGCACCACATATTTACTGTCAAAGGCAAAATTTGAATCCAGGCCTTCTTGTCTCCAAGTCCAATATTCTTTCTACTACTATTACTGAAAGAAATGCCCTTATCAGCTTTTGGGAAAAGGGAGAAAGGATGGTCCCCACTGAGAAAATGTGTAAACTAGATACATGTATTAGGAAAAATCGTTATTTAGATCATTCTTGTTTTATAGATCCACCAATTCTTTGTTCTAAAAAACAAAAACAAAAACAAAACTATGCATTCATTGATGAGAACAGTCACTGAGTAGCAATAATGACTTCCAGTTGAGAAGTGACAACAAACATTCAAGAGCCTGGTGAGGGCTAAGAGTCAAGGGTCCAGTCTCTTGCAAAGGACGTATTAGCATTCTGAAATGTCTGTAATCCCAGGACCAGTGTGTGGAGTTAGAAATATTAGAGTTTCACATGGAAGAGCTTTTCTAAAGGTTCTCTTCAAGTTTCTCATAATCCATATTTAAACAGAGCTTTGCAGTTGACAAATACTTCCCTGATCTATGAGTCAGACCCAAGTGTTGTTATCACTTTAAAAATGAAAATTCTGAGGTGTATAAAAGTAATGCATTTTCTCCAGTGTAATATCACTAGTGAGGGTTAGAGCTAGCTAGGACTTGAACATGGTTCTCATAGACCACTAAGACAGTGTTCTTTCAATAATACTGAGTAAGAATTAATGCTGTTTTATAGAGTAGTTTAGGCATTAACATGAGACCATATACACATGCATATTTGAACATAGCTTGGCCTTCACTAAGCTATAGTCTGGTCATTATAAAAAGGGAACAAAAAATTACTTGGATTTGCAAAATGAAGGTTCTTAGGATTTAGTTCATGAAAATAAGGGCAACTGATGCATGAAATACAACATGATTCCCACTAAAGAATGAGTCTCTCTCTTTTTCCTTCTGGTTGGAAAGAGAGGGATGGGAACATCTGAGAGTTCCTCCATAATCCTCTTCCATTTAAGGATGGCACCAGGGAATTCTCATCATTTCCTACCATTTCTGGCCACTTTCCTGAATTTCATCAACTCTAGAAACTCATTATTCTGCAGTAATGATCATTTCCTACTCTGGATGCATGAATTTAACAGGACCCTCTGCCATTTCACCTCCTAGCCAGGTTACTTACCCCCAACACCTCTTTTCAGCTTTTTTCTATATGTTGTTTGACCCCATTAGATTGTGAGTCGATTATGGGGGTTGGGGTGAGGGAGCAGGGACCTCTCATGACTTTTTTTGTATCCCCAGGCTTAACAGAGCGTCTGGTACATACTAGGTACTTCATAAATATTTATTGATTTTGACTCTGACTTGCTCCACCTTCCATGGGCATCTTTCCTTGCCTAGTGAGGCATTTATACTCTTAACTAGGGAAGGTGGTATTTTTTGTTCTGCTGAATCTTGTTACTTTTTAGTCCTTTGTGAAGTCAACTAGACCTTTCATCTAAGAGACAACTAACTCACCCTCCCTGCATTTTTACTATTTCTAGGATATAAAAAATCACCAGGAGACATCTGACAGAAATAAATAGATAAAGCTGTGAATAAGAACTCTTTATTCATTACTCCTAAGCATAAGCATTTGGGCCTTCTGGCTATCCAAGCAATGCCTTCGTTTGTAAGTCAATACTTAGTTTCCCAGATCTAGCCGCTTCTCTAAAGTGGTCAATGTTTTGTTGAGCAGACTTTGAATTTTTGAAGGCAGAGAGGCAGGACAGCATTTCAATTGAGGCTCTTTTGACTTGAGGGTTGGGTGATTAAGCTGGTCACTAGTGGAAATGTATTGATTGGCTGATGTATTTTCTGGAACCGATTTTTCTTTTCTGAAACATTTTGTCATGATGCATGATTTGGAATTTCTTCTCTGCCAAGGGGACATGACACAGCTTTCAGCCACTGAAATGAAGATATAACAATGAAAAAGAAAAATAAACTCTAATGGCTACATATTAATCCCACAAAGGTGAATTCAGATTTCGTCTCACACAGGGCTTGTCAGTCTTGTTTTATGAGTGAAATGTGAAGGGAGAATAGGCCCAGTTACAACATCTAGCTATACCAAATAGCTGGGTATATAGAAGGAATGAGGCCCATGCAATTTCTGATATTACAGAAAAAGAACAGGAACCAATAAATGTCTTGTCATTGTAGTAGAATGCTAGTAATGTTTTAGAATGGAGTTTGCCCTTTCATCCAAATAACATACAATAGTTCAGCTGACATAATACCTGTTGAAACTCTATACCTGAAACAGAGAGGTTAGGTAGAGGACAGTTTGAAAAAAAAAGAATCATTCAAAGGAAGAGAAATGTGTGTGAGTATATGTGTGTGTGTGTGTGTGTGTGTGTGTGTGCACATGTGTGTATATGTGTATGTGTGTATATATATGTGTGTATATATGCTGACATATTTTAAGTATTTTTAAATTTTTGTATTATTAATATTTCTTTGTACATGGCTTGTGTGTTACTGAATATAATCTGTTTCTCAAGACATCCTTGTAAATGATTTAATAGCAAGATTTTCCTGAGATAAACATTGCATCAACAGAGTATATTTTTATGTAAAATAGAGTCACCTTAGGGTGACAACATTATTAGAATAAAGGAAACAAAAGATCCCAGCCCTGAAAATTCTATTCAGGTCAGTTATTTAGCTGAAATGCCTCCTTTCCAGCCTCATCTTCCTTCTTTGCGCTCATGCCTCCCACATCACCAAATAACATAATGGATTTTGCAGAGATGAACATGAGTTGATTATGTAATTAGAGTTACATCTTTTCCTGTATTTGCTCAAATAGACTTGTTTCTATTCTACTAGCCTTGACTTTCATTTTGAAATGAAATTTCATTTTCCATTTCTTAAGATCTGTCAAGACAGACTGCTAGTATTGATAATCAATAAGAAAAATATGCCACCAAAATAGGAAATCAAATTTGAAGTTTAATTTGTGTATATGTGCGTGTGTACTTTCATTACCATAGAAATGTAATACATTCTCTTGATTTTGCTAAATTCATGATTTCCTCTTTTCTAAATGTAACAAGAATAGGAATGGTTTTCTCTGGTCTGTATAGTTTTCTATTTTTTTTAATCCATTGGCAGTATTCTGGTGATTTTTTTTTAATATTACAAATCTATAACCTAAGAACAAATAAATTTGGGGGTAAAAAAATTAAACCAGAAGAAGCAGTTATTAGAGTGATGATTTGGATTAAACAATATGAAAGTGTTTCTGTTAAAGATAGTTATCAGTGATAAATATAACCAGAAGTATATTAAGCTTTTGTTTTTAACAGCATTGCATAGTAGGAAGAGCACTGGACTTTGTATCAAAAGACCTGGGTTTAAGATTAAGCCCTAACATTTATTAGTTATGCCATGTGACCTCAATTAAATCACTTAACCTCTTGAGGACCCAGTTTGTTCATTTGTACAGTGAACTCATTACAAAACTCATTTCAAAGTAGTATAAGAAAAGTGCTTTGTTAATTTTAGAGCCTTGCATCTATTCATATTCACAAATATACATATGCATTCACATACATATGTGTATGTATATATACACATACGTATGTAAACACAAAAACATATGTGTATGTGTGTATATGTACATAATGATAGAGTGATGATGTGATTACTCACTTCTAGTCCAGTTAAAAGGATAAGATGCCTAATCAACAAATTCAGTCATAGGCATTAGACTAAGGGGAAAATGGCCTTCAAATTGAAATAAAGTTGCACAAGAATCTGGGATTTGTGGGTGAGGAAATTTGACCACTCCCTGAGGATCATTTGTAAATTATCAAACAAGTTGAGAAATGATTAATTTCATAAATTGGAACAAATGTGGCTTTCTAGCATAGCCTGGGTGGGAAGGCAATGCCTCAGCCTTGGTCTTGGCCAAGTATCTTCCTTTTTTTTTTAACTGTGAAGTATTTTAAGGATTTTCAGCTTCCTACCTTCTCATCAGTCCTATCCCTATCCCAGCTCTCCCCCTCTCCTTTCTCTGCCTCTGTTTCTGTCTCTGTTTCTGTCTGTGTCTCACCCACCCACCCACATAATTATATATTTGCATCTATGAATATATGTATATGTACGTATATGTGTGCACAAACATATTTATATATATACATATATATGTATAATTGATTACTATTTTAATTGTATTAAAATGTTAATTTCTAAGTCTAGATGCATAAGAATAGGAAATTCCTCTGCTGCTATGTGAGGAAGGCAAAAGCATTTTTCTTTGAGGTTGTGGGGGCAGAGTGAAGAAATATATGAAATTAACTGCTGGATAACAAGAACTCAATTTATTTACTGCCTTACAAAGTTTTCATGCATTCAGATCTGGCACTCTTCTTAATAATATTTTTCAAAATATATTTGAGTACTCACTAATAATCTTATATTTGCATAGCAACTTTTAAAATATTTAAATACTTTCCATATTTTTAAAATATTTTCCTTTTCTGTAAGGCACTTGTGATTTTATGGATGATACAGGGAACTCCCAGGGAGGAAACTAGACAAATACAGATCTTCAGCTCTTTAATAAGAATTGAACTGAAAGGTAATGACTTGTCCAGGGTCACACATCCAAGATATGTCAAAGAAAGAACTTGCAATCTGGGTTCCCTTAATCCAAGTCCTTACCTGTTTTCATGTTTATATACATATATACATATATATATATATATATATATATATATATATATATGTATATATATATGTATAATGATGTTAATAACAATAATCACTAGCATTATTATAGTGCTTTAAACTTATTAAGCACTCTACATATCTTACCTCATTTGATCCTCATAATAATCCTGTGAGACAGGTGTAATAATTATTCCCATTTTAGAGAGGAGGAAACTAAGACTGATAAAGGTTTTAGTGACTACATCAAGATTGTAAAACTATTTAGTACTTGAGGGAAGTTTAAAACTCAGATGTACTTGATTCCAGGTCTAGACCTCTAATGACTTCTCTACCTATGTGCCTGTGTGTACAATTGTCTCTGTAGATTAATAGATAATACATATAATGCTGGGTATATGCATTTATATAGCCCTAATACATACACATATGTTTGTATATATTTATATATACATGTGTGTATGTATATTTGTGTGTGTATATATATATATATCACATTTCTCTGATCTCTTTTTTCTTGTTTTCATGTTACCCTTATAGATTTTATTTCAAGGTGTTTTCCCCCCAAAAAAATGAGATTAGTAAATTTTAAATATCTTGGGAATGAAGTGATGACTATAGCAAGAGAAAAAGCTAATATTTTGAATTTGTATGATTCTGTTCCTTGTACCTACCCCTCCTGGCTTTCCCTAGCAGGCCTGTCCACAATGGGTTAACATGACTGTAAGAATGCAAAGAAACATGGATACCTAAGAAGCTATAATCAGAGAAGTGATTCCATTATAGAGTTCCTGAGACTGCCTTCAAGTATTCAAGCCTAGGCTACTGTTGGGACAAAGGCCTGATTAGACATTCACCATTTTCTAGCCCAGAAGTCAAAATGATTACTCCCTACCTTTTTTTTTTACACCATTTTCATCTTCTCCTCATAAATTGCAAAAGCATGGGAGGGTCATGGTTCATGAAACAGTTTTCCTTCCGATTATAGTAATTTAAAGGCAAATCAAATGTAGGGCCTAGACAAGCTGACAGTGCCCTTTTTAATATCTTCTTCCAATTTTTGTACATTCTGCAGATTCGAATGCACAGAGCCAAGTGCCTGAAATATAATTGGGCCAGGTGTGCATGTGTTTTAAAGACTATATTAGAAAAGCATGCTTATCAAAGTCAGGCTGATGGCTTGGAGGTCAGGTGATGGTTTCATTAGGTGAAAATAAGGTCACTGAAAGAGAGAAGAGAGGGAAAATGTTATTTTCAGCTTGTAAAATTACATAGTGGATGGGCAATAGAAAAGTAAAATAATGCTTGACTGAACCAGGAAATCCAGTTGCCATTGTAGTAGAACTCTCACAAAGAACAATGCTTTTCCTCTGATCTCTCTCTTTCTCTCTCTATCTTCCCATTTACTTATTTACTCATGTATGATTTTATTTATTCATTCCTGTATTTATTTAGCTATATCTTTATTTATTCCTTCACTCAGTTTTCTATCTATTTGTCTGTCTGTCTATCTATCTATCTATCTATCTATCTATCTATCTATTGGATAATTTGTAGTCAAAGGTGTTTAAAAAGTGCAAGTGGGATGGGTGCTATGTCTTATTCTAGCAAGAAGTTACTCTAATTTGGAGGGAAACTAGGAATATTCAGAGCAAAGAATCAGTGGAATATCCCTTTGGTCTTCTATTGATATGGAATGGCATTGGGATCTTTATGTAATGTTAATAATATATTAAGACTCTTTGAAAAGGAAGAATTCATATATAAGATTCATATTAGGATTCTTTCTTCATCAAAATGTTACCAGTGATCATATCACCATGGCGGATTTTAACTTCTTTACTGTTGCTATTTTAGTTAATAATACTCACATTGATATCTGCCTTGTGCTTACTGATTTTTTAATGCCATCTAATTCAGGGCAGTGGATAATCTAAGTCCATCTTCTTCTTTTTGAGTGTTGCTACCAGAATCCAAACTGGTGTATGTATTGTTTTTATAAGATCTACTAGCCTGTGGGAAGACAAAGAAGCTGGGATCTCCGGTCTGCTTTCCTGCAGAAGAGAGGGTTGGGAGACTTTAAAATTAAAGGACATCAAACTAAGTAAAGGCTGATGCTCTTTTCTACTCCTCCCACCCCCACTGTGCATATTTGATCTATTATCAATCACTGCTCCCTTCAGAACAACTCCTATATTTGTTACCTTCTCTCCATTCACTTAGATACAAACCAAGTTTGAGCTCTCTCCACCTTTTAATCAAATTATCTTTGTAATAGATTTCCTTGTCTCATGTCTCTCCCCTCTCCAAGCCAACTTCCACTCAGCTCTCAAGGTGATTTTTCAAAACCTTAGATCAATTTCTGTCTCCTACCCTACTTGATGAGCTCCAGTAGTTCTCTATTATCTGCAGGATTAAATATAAACTTCTCTAGTTGGCATTTAGAGCTCTTCATTACCTGGCCTTTTTCTACCTTGCCAGACTTTTCAACTTTACACTTCTCCTCTGACTTTTTTTGATGCAGCTCTACTGGCCTATTTGTTATTCTTTAAAACCAACACTCTGTCTTTCATATTGGTGTATTTGCATTGGCTGTCTCTCATGATTGGAATGCTCTGTCTCAGGGATTCCTTGGTTTCCTTCAAGATTCAACTCCAGCCTTACCTTTTTTTTTTTTAAGGCAATTGGAGTTAAGTGACTTGCCCAGGGTCACACAGCTGGTAAGTGTCTGAGGCCAGATTTGAACTCAGGTCCTCCTGACTCCAGGGCTGGTGCTCTATCCACTGTGCTACCTAGCTGCCCCACAATCCTTATCTTTTGCAGGAGGCTTTTTCTGGTCTTCCCAGCTTCTATTTTCTTCTTTCAAACGACTTCTTATCTACTTTGAATATATCATGTATGTACTTAGTTATTTACATGTTGTATCCTTCATTAAGTATAGCCCTTAAAGACTATGACTATTTTTTGCCTTTATTTGTGTATTTATTACCTAAATTATAGTAAAGATTTAATAAATGCTAGTTAGTTGACAAACTGATAAACTGACTGCTGGTGATGATGGAAAAACATGTGTAGAACAGAGGTGTCAAACACATGACCCACAATACTCCCTAAAGTGGCACAATTCACATTAAAATATATTTGAGAAATATTTAATGAAATAAATAAAAACTAAAACATATATAATGTTAACATCCATTTTTCTAAGTCAATTTGTGCTGGCAAGGATTTTTATGTACAGTTTGGTGGCCCTTGTTTCTATTTGAGTTTCACACTACTGGTATAGAAGACTATTTTGGCCACAATGATACTTGTAATCTTTGAGTTGATTGGTACATAAGAATGAAATCTCTTACTCTTACTAATTACATTATAACATATTTTATTTCATATGTTCCCAGAAGAATTAGTCCCATAGTTCGAACAGGGATCAATCTTGCAATCTATATGTTCCAGCATTATAGAGCAATGTCAAGAAATGAGAAAGCTCAGCACCAGTGAAATTCCTTTAGTGAATTTATGGGATACATCCCATCCATATGAGAGGCTCCCCTAGGCCAAGCAATCCTTTCTATAGTAAATATCTATTTAGGAAACTAAAATGGATTTAGATGTTAGCATCAGTAATCAATCAAGTATTTATTAGTCTCCTATTATATGATGATCAATCAATCAGCAAACATTTGTTAAGCAACTACTATGTGACAGGAACTATTAGTGCTTAGGGATGCAAAGACTAAAGAGATGTATAAAAAGGTAATATGAGGTGGTATGTGGGATGACAAACAAATGGTCCTGACAAATGGAAGCAGTGAGATGTTGAAGAAAGTTAAAATCGCTCCTTCTTCCCTCTGCAGTGGTCAGGAAATACTTCACAAAAGACAAGGTCCTAGAGTTGATACTGTTACCATTTAATGTTCAGAATGGAATGGTATAAGGGATGCCAATGAGCCTAATTATACAGCAAGATGTGACATCTATGAAAGATGATAATGAAAAAACTAAGGATGATGAAGGATAGTACAAGCTGTTACAAGAAAACACTTTAAGAGCAGACTGGACAATCAAAATTATCTTAAATCTTTAAAAGATTTTCTTTTTTTCTGACATGATCATCTTATTTATTTATTATTTTATGTTTTAATTTTTTTCAATTTTATTACTTTGTTGATTTATCAATAATCACTTTCATATGCTTTTGAGTTGAAGATTTTTCTCCCCCTTCCTCCCCACCACCCTCCCCAAGACAGCACAGAATCTGATATAGGCTTTACATTTTCATTCCTATTAAACATATTTTCACATTAGTGATCTTGTAATTGAAAATTTAAACCAACAGGAGGAACCATCAGAAAGATGAAACAAAAGAAGAAAACAGAAGGTAAAAATAAGTGATAGCCATTCCACTTCCATAGCACTTTCTTTGGATGTGGACAGCATTTTCCAACCCGAGGCCTCTGGAGATGTCTTAGATCCTTGTAATGCTGACAAGGGTTCAGTTTAACAATATTAGTCATTGCATAACATGTCTGTTATTGTGTACGAAGTCCTCTTGGTTCTGCTCACTTCACTCAGCATCAGATCATATAAGTCTTTCCAGGTTTTTCTGAAGTCAGCCTGTTCATCATTTCTTATACCACAATAGTATTCCATTACATTCATATACCACAACTTGCTCAGCCATTCCCCAATTGGGGGGCATCACCTCAATTTCCAATTCTTTGCCACCACAAAAAGAGCTGCTATGAATATTTTTGTACATGTGGGTCCTTTTCCCATTTGTTTGATCTCTTTGGGATATAGCCTAGAAGTGCTATTGCTGGATCAAAGGGTATGCACATTTTTGTAGCCCTTTGGGCATAGTTCCAAATTGTTCTCCAAAATGGTTGGATCATTTCACAACTCCACCAACAATGTATTAGTGTTGCAATTTTCCCACATCTTCTCCAACATTTATTATTTTCCTGTTTTGTCATGTTGGCCAATCTGATAGGTGTGATGTGGTACCTCAGAGTTGTTTTGATTTGCATTTCTCTAATCAATAACGATTTAGAGCATTTTTTCATATGACTATAGATGGCTTTAATTTCTTCATCTGAGAACTGTCTGTTCATATCCTTTGACCATTTATCAATTGGGGAATGGCTTGTGTTCTTATAAATTTGTCTTAATTCTCTATATATTTTAGAAATGAGGCCTTTATCAGAGAGACTGGTTGTAAAAATTCTTTCCCAATTTTCTACCTTCCTTCTAATCTTAGTTGCATTGGCTTTGTTTGTGCAAAAACTTTTCAATTTAATGTAATCAAAATTATCCATTTTGCTTTTCATAATGTTCTCTATCTCCTGTTTGGTCATGAATTCTTCTGTTCTCCATAGATCTGATAGGTAAACTATTCCTTGTTCTCCCAGTTTACTTATGGTATCAGCCTTTATATCTAAGTCATGAACCCATTTTGACTTTATTTTGGTATATGGTGTGAGATTTGGGTCTATGCCTAGTTTCTGCCATACTCTTTTCCAGTTTTCCCAGCAGTTTTTTTCAAAGAGTGGGTTCTTATCCCAGAAGCTGGGGTCTTTGGGTTTATCAAATAATAGATTACTATAGTCATTGACTACTGTGTCTTGCATATTTAACCTATTCCACTGATCCACCTCCCTATTTCTTAGCCAGTACCAAGCAGTTTTGATGATTGCTGCTTTATAATACAATTTAAGATCTGGAATTGCTAGGCCACCTTCCCCTGCATTTCTTTTCATTAGTTCCTTTGATATTCTGGACCTTTTGTTTTTCCAAATGAATCTTGTTATTATTTTTTCTAACTCTATAAAATAATTTTTTGGTAGTTTGATTGGTATGGCACTGAATAAGTAAATTAGCTTAGGTAGGATTGTCATTTTTATTATATTAGCTCGGCCTACCCATGAGCAACTGATGTTTTTCCAATTATTTAGATCTGATTTTATTTGTGTGAAAAGTGTTTTGTAATTGTGTTCATAGAGTTCCTGGGTTTGTTTCGGGAGGTAGACTCCTAAATATTTTATAATGTCTACAGTAAGTTTAAATGGGATTTCTCTTTCTATCTCTTGCTGTTGGGCTTTGTTGGTAATATATAGAAATGCTGATGATTTATGTGGGTTTATTTTATAGCCTGCAACTTTGCTAAAGTTGTTTATTATTTCAAGTAGTTTTTTACTTGATTCTCTAGGATTCTCTAAGTATATCATCATGTCATCTGCAAAGAGTGATAGCTTTGTTTCTTCTTTGCCTATTCTAATGCCTTCAATTTCTTTTTCTTCTCTTATTGCTAAAGCTAAGTTTCCAGTACAATATTGAATAACAGTGGTGATAATGGGACATCCTTGTTTCCCCCGATCTTATTGGAAATGCTTCTAGCCTGTCCCCATTACATATAATGCTTGCTGAAGGTTTTAGATATGCTATTTATTATTTTAAGGAAGACTCCATTTATACCTATGCTTTCTAGTGTTTTTAATAGGAATGGGTGTTGTATTTTATCAAAAGCTTTTTCTGCATCTATTGAGATGATCATGTGGTTTCTGTTGGTTTTGGTGTTGATATGCTCAATGATGCTGATAGTTTTCCTAATATTGAACCAACCCTGCATTCCTGGTATAAATCCTACCTGGTCATAGTGTATTATTCTTGTGATAAGTTGCTGCAATCTATTTGCTAGTATTTTGTTTAAAATTTTTGCATCTATATTCATTAGAGAAATTGGTCTATAATTTTCTTTCTCTATTTTGACTCTTCCTGGTTTAGGTATCAACACCATATTTGTATCATAAAAAGAATTTGGTAAGACTCCTTCTTCACCTATTTTCCCAAATAGTCTATATAGTATTGGAATTAATTGTTCTTTAAATGTTTGATAGAATTCGCATGTAAATCCATCTGGCCCTGGAGATTTTTTCCTAGGGAGTTCATCAATGGCTTGTTCAATTTCTTTTTCTGAGATGGGGTTATTTAAGTATTTTACTTCCTCTTTGTTAATCTGGGCAATTTATATTTTTGTAAATATGTATCCATTTCACTAAGATTGTCAAATTTGTTGGCATATAGTTGGGCAAAATAATTCCTAATTATTGTTTTAATTTCCTCTTCCTTGGTGGTAGCTTCACCCTTTTCATTCTTGATACTGGTAATTTGGTTTTCTTCTTTCTTTTTTTAATTAAATTAACCAAAGGTTTATCTATTTTATTGTTTTTTCATAAAACCAGCTCTTAGTTTTATTTATTAGTTCAATAGTTTTCTTAATTTCAATTTTTTAATTTTTCCTTTGGTTTTCAATATTTCTAATTTGGTGTTTAGTTGAGGATTTTTAATTTGTTTTTCTAGTTTTTTTAGTTGTATGCCCAATTCATTAATCTCCTCTTTTTCTATTTTATGTAAGCATTTAGAGATATAAAACTTCCCCTAAGAACTGCTTTGCTGCATCCCATAGTTTTGGTATGTTGTCTCATTATTGTCATTCTCTTGAATGAAATTATTGATTGTTTCTATGATTTGTTGTTTGACCCAATCATTTTTTAGGATTAGATTATTTAGTTTCCAATTATTTTTTAGTCTATCTTTCCATGGCCCTTTATTACATATAATTTTTATTGCATCATGATCTGAAAAGGATGCATTTAATATTTCTGCCTTTCTGCATTGGATTGTGAGGTTTTTATGCCCTAGTACATGGTCAATTTTTGTGTATGTGCCATACTGCTGAGAAAAAAGTATATTCCTTTCTATCCCCATTCAGTTTTCTCCAGAGGTCTATCATACCTAACTTTTCTAATGTTCTATTCACCTCCTTAACTTCTTTCTTGTTTATTTTGTGGTTAGATTTATCTAGTGCAGAGAAGGGGAGGTTCAGGTCCCCACTAGTATAGTTTTGCTGTCTATTTCTTCCTGTAACTCCCTGAACTTCTCCTCTAAGAATTTGGATGCTATACCATTTGGTGCATATATGTTTAGTAATGATATTACTTCATTGTCTATGGTGCCTTTTAGCAGGATGTAGTTTCCTTCCTTATCTCTTTTGATTAGATCTATTTTTGCTTTTGCTTTGTCTGAGATCAGGATTGCTACCCCTTTTTACTTCAGCTGAAGTAATATATTCTGCTCCAGCCTTTTACCTTTACCCTCTATGTGTCACTCTTTTTCAAATGTGTTTCCTGTAAACAACATATTGTAGGATTATGGTTTTTAATCCATTCTGCAATCCATTTCCATTTTATGGGAGAGTTCATCCCATTCACATTCACAGTTATGATTACTATCTGTGTCTTTTTCTCCATCCTTTTTCCCCCATTTATGCTTTTCTTTCTCCTTTTTCCTTTCCCCCTTCACTAGTGTTTTGCTTTTGACCACTGCCTCCTTCAGTCCCTCCCCCTTTTATTATCCCTTTCCCTTTTCTTCCCCTTTACTCTTACTGTCTCTTCCCTCCCTTCTTTCCCCCCTCCCTTTTCTTTCCCTTTTCCCTCCTACTGCCTATAGGGCAAGTTAGATTTCTATACCTAACTGATTATGTTATGCCCTTCTTGAGCCAAATCTGATGAGAGTAAGGTTCAAACAATGCTCCCCCCCACCCCGCTTCTTTCCCTCTGCTGTAATAGGATTTTGTGTCTTTTCCTGTAATGTAATTTACCCTTGTCTGCCTCCTCCTTTCTCAGTACATTTTCTAAGATCAGATTGATCCACTTATTTGGATCCATTTAACCCACTTGATTAGATTTTTTTTATCATTACATCAAAGTCAACTAATATCCACCCTCTTTATGTATACTCCTTTAACATGGTGTAATAACAATACAGTTCTCAAGGGTTGCAAGTGTCATATTCCCTTGTAGGGTTTAAACAGCCCCCCCTTATTAACAACATATTGTATCTTTCTGTCCCATTTACCTTTTTAAGTCCTTCTTGAGTCCTGTACTTGAAGATCAAATTTTTTGTTGAGCTCTGGTCTTTTTATCAGGAAAGTTTGGAAGTCTCCTATTTTGTTGAATATCCATCTCCTCCCTTGAAAAATGATGCTCATTTTTGCTGGGTAATTGATCCTTGGCTGCATTCCAAGCTCCTTTGCCTTATGGAATATCATGTTCCATGCCCTGCGGTCTTTTAATGTAGAAGCTGCAAGGTCCTGTGTGATCCTGGCTGTGGTTCCATGATATTTAAATTGTTTCTTTCTGGCTGCTTGCAGCACCTTCTCTTTCATCTGGTAATTTTTGAATTTTGCTATTATATTCCTTGGCATTGTCAATTTGGGATCTCTTTCAGGTGGTGATAGGTGGATTCTTTCTATGGTTATTTTCCCTTCTGGTTCTAGGACTTCGGGCAGTTTTCCTTTATGATTTCCTGAAAGATACTGTCCAGGCTCTTTTTTTCATCATGATTTTCAGGTAGTCCAATAATTTTTAAATTGTCTCTCCTGAATCGATTTTCCAGGTCGGTTGTTTTGTCAATGAGGTATTTTACGTTTTCATCTATTTTTTCATTGTTTTTGTTTCTGACTGATTCTTGCTCTCTCTTATAGAGACATTAGTTTCCATTTGTCCAATTCTAGTTTTTAACAGATTGTTTTCTTCTGTTAGTTTTTGTACTTCCTTTTTCAATTGGCCAATTGTGGTTTTTAGGGACTTGTTTTCTTCAGTGTATTTTTTTTCCAATTGGCCAATTGTATTTTTGAAGGACTCTTCTACCTCTCTCATTTGACTATTAAAATCCTTCTTGAGCTCTTCTAAGAAGGCTTGTTGGGCTTCAGACCAGTTCATATTCCCTTTTGTTGTTGCAGATGTGGGTTTGTTGACAATGTTGCCCTCTTCAGTATTTCTGTCTTGATCTTCACTCTTCTCATAATATGAATCTATGGTACGTTTCTTTTTACTCATGGTGTTTCTTTATTCCCTGACCTTTAAAGAGATTGAGTTCTCCTGCTGGGAACAGAGGGCACTGACCCAAGCTTCTTGTGTTGGGAGCCTAGGTCTTGGTCACTGGCTTTGTGTGCTGGGGCCTCTTATGTTGGCAATTGGAGGCTGTAGGTTTCTGGCAGCTTACCTAGTGTTGGGCTAGAATCAGCAAGGCTGGAACTTTCTTAATTCTAGGTTGCCTGCTTTTCCTTTCCTTTAGCTTTCTTCAGCTCCTTTTAGATGGGTGCTGCAGGGTGTTTATCTGCCTGGGGCCCCCTGCAGTGTTGTCTCCCTCATTTCTGCTAATGCACTGGGAAATTCCTTTATGGTAGACTGCTGAGGCACCTGGTGGTTTTCTGAGCTGGTTTCCACCATCACTGAGGCACTTGCAGGTCCAGGTGTTGGTGTTTGCCTGGTCTACCACCTGTGCTTCAGGATTTCTTCACAATTGGAGGCTGCAGGGCTCTGACAGCTCACCTGGTGTTGGGCTGGAACCAGCAAGGCTGGGGCTTTAGGAAGCCTTTAGGTTGTTTTCTTCACCTCGTTTCGGATGAATGCCACAGGGTAGTTCTGCCTCCCTTATTTTTGCTGAGACCCATTTGCTGGGCTGCTGCACTGCTGCACTGCTGCTCCCTGTCTTTCTTCTAGTTCAGCTGTTCCAGGGATTTTTTTTTCTGTGGTGAAATTTTCTGGGTTTTCAGAGGTTGATAGGGGAGAGTGAGAGTGGCTACCTTTTCACTCCACCATCTTGGCTCCTGGAAGTGCAGTGACATCAAAAGATTTTCTTATGGAAGGAGAGGTAGGCTTGTTCTTTGCTGCTCTTGAGGGTAAAACTGTGGCAAAAGTTGTAGAAAGACAGACTTTTCCTCAGTGAATGTGGTATAACAGAAGAAGTATCGGATTTAGTGTCTGATAACATGAATTAATGGGACAGTTAAGGGGTACAGTGGATAGAGTGCTGGACCTGGAATCAGGAAGACTCATCTTCCTGAGTTTAAATCTTGCCTCAGATACATAGTAGCTGCATGATTCTGGGTTAGTCACTTAACCCTGTTTGCCTCAGTTTCCTCATCTGTAAAATGAGCTGAAGAAGGAAATGGGAAATCATTCCAGTATCTTTGCCAAGAAAACCCCAAATGGGGTCACAAAGAGTCAGAAACAGCTGAAAAACAACTGAACAACTTAAATCATGGATTAATATAATTGATTTTCTACTGTCTCCCTCTGAGAACTTCAACAACTCATTTAATCCCCCTGGGCCTCAATTTGAACATGTATAAAAAGAGGGGATAAGATTAGATGCCCACTAATACTCTTCTTACCTCTAAACTGATGATCACTACAAATATACTCATTCAATAAAAATGTTCAAGAAGAGGTAGAACAATCTATATCTGGGATATTGAGAAGCAATTCCTGCATTGGCTGAGAGATTGAATGGCTTGCTCCCTAAGGTTCTTTCATATTCTCAGATCCAGTTCCAGAAAGGTCAAGTGTCCCATGAAAACCTTAGTGGATACATAAGCCAGACTATGTTTGGATATAATTTTATAATAAGAATTGGCATGTGGTTAGCAAAAGTCAGGCCTTAGAGTTCAAGAGACCTGGGTTTAAGTTTAGACTCAGATTTATATTGTCAGTGTAACCCTGGCTAGTCACTTATGTTCAAATAGCCTATCAGTACTCCAGAAAACTCTCCAAATTTATATATGGTGGGACAGTTTAAGATTTGTGTTAATGGAAGAAGTTTCTGCTTAGGAGCTTCTCAGGTTGGTGGAGTCCTTCCTTCACTCTACTATTAATATACCTATATTGACCAGTGATCAATGTACACACATACACAAAGAGAAACACATTTCATTTTCTTTAAAAAAAACACCTCAGGAATATATTTTATTTATAAAATTAAGTAATTCCCTTTGATCTCTGATTCTGAAAGAGAACCTATAGCCAATGGCACAAAGAGATTAATACATTTTAACATATTGAATAATACTTATTAGATAGTGGACCCCAAATGATGAATCTGTGAGAGGACATAGGTGTGAATCTATGACCATGGTATAGGTAAGTATGAATGAGTTGTAACCTACTTCTTTGGATAGAATGCGCACAATGATGAGATTGCAGGTCAATTAGAGGAATTCAGTAAATTTTAAACTTAGTAAGCCTTTATATATCACATCATACCAAATGGCAGACTGCAGACTTTTGTATGAAAAGACCTTTTTTGTGTTTATGTGTGAAATAACTGAGTGTTGGCATCCCATTACATGAAATAATTTCAACAAACATGCAAAGCTTGTCATGGCTTTGGTAAATTCTTAACCTGGTATCCATTTCAGTACATGGCTCCATGCTGTTATTAGCATTGGATTTCAGATAATTTTACTAATATATCTTAAACTTAGTTTTTTTACTGATCAAATGGACACCAAAAGCAATTAAAAATATGGCAGCAGATGCCATATTGATGGAATAATCAGTACTACTTACATCTTTGAAAATAATCAAAAGGATCCCAAAAAAAACCCAGGAACTCTATGAACACAATTACAAAACACTTTTCACACAAATAAAGCCAGATCTAAATAATTGGAAAAACATCAGCTGCTCATAGGTAGGCCGAGCTAATATAATAAAACTGACAATCCTACCTAAGCTAACTTACTTATTCAGTGCCATACCAATCAAACTACCAAAAAATTATTTTATAGAGTTAGAAAAAATAATAATAAGATTCATTTGGAAGAACAAAAGATCCAGAATATCAAAGGAATTAATGAAAAGAAATGCAAGGGAAGGTAGCCTAGCAATTCCAGATCTTAAATTGTATTATAAAACAGCAATCATCAAAACTGCTTGGTACTGGCTAAGAAATAGGGAGGTGGATCAGTGGAATAGGTTAAATATGTGACACAGTAGTCAATGACTATAGTAATCTATTATTTGATAAACCCAAAGACCCCAGCTTCTGGGACAAGAGCCCACTCTTTGAAAAAAAAATGCTGGGAAAACTGCAAAAGAGTATGGCAGAAACTAGGCATACACCCAAATCTCACACCATATACCAAAATAAAGTCAAAATGGGCTTCATGATTTATATATAAAGGCTGATACCATAAGCAAACTGGAGAAGAAGGAATAGTTTACCTATCAGATCTATGGAGAACAGAAGAATTCATGACCAAACAGGAGATAGAGAACATTATGAAAAGCAAAATGGATCATTTTGATTACATTAAATTGAAATGTTTTTGCACAAAGCCAATACAACTAAGATTAGAAGGAAGGTAGAAAATTGGGAAAGCATTTTTGCAACCAGTCTCTCTGATAAAGGCCTCATTTCTAAAATATATACAGAATTAAGACAAATTTATAAGAAAACAAGCCATTCCCCAATTGATAAACGGTCAAAGGCTATGAACAGACAGTTGTCAGGTGAAGATATTAAAGCCATCTATAGTCATATGAAAAAATGCTCTAAATTCTTATTGATTAGAGAAATGCAAATCAAAACAACTCAAAGGTACCACATCACACCTATCAGATTGGCCAACAATGCAAAACAGGAAAATGATAAATGTTAGAGAAGATGTGGGAAAAATTATACAGTAATGTGTTGTTGGTGGAGTTGTGAAATGATCCAATCATTTTGGAGAACAATTTGGAACTATGCCCAAAGGGTTATAAAAATATGCATACCCTTTGACCCAGCAACAGCACTTCTAAGGCTATATCCCAAAGAGATCAAATAAATGGGAAAAGGACCCACGTGTACAAAAATATTCATAGCAGCTCTTTTTGTGGTGGCAAAGAATTGGAAACTGAGAGGATGCCCATCAATTGGGGAATGGCTGAGCAAGTTGTGGTATATGAATGTAATGGAATACTAACTATTGTGGTATAAGAAATGATGAACAGGCTGACTTCAGAAAAACCTGGAATGACTTATATGGTCTGATGCTGAGTGAAGTGAGCAGAACCAAGAGAATGTTGTACACAATAACAGCCACATTGTGCGATGACTAATATTGATAAACTTAACCCTTATCAGAAATACAAGGATCTAAGACATCCCCAGAGGCCTTGTGATGGAAAACGCTATCCACATTCAAAGAAATAACTATGGAAATTGAATTGCTATCATTTTTTTTCTCTTCTGTTGAGTTTTGTTTCCTCTTTCTAATGGTTCCTTCTATTTGTTTTAATTTTTACTTACAACTTTACTAATGTGAAAATATGTTTAATAGGAATGTAAATGTATAGTGTATATGAGATTGTGCGCTGTCTTGGGGATGGTGGTGGGGAGGAAGGGGGAGAAAAATTTTAAACTCAAAAGCATATGGAAGTGATCGTTGATAAATCAAAATAAATCAGTAAAATTTTAAAAAAAGAAAATAATAAAAAAGAGAATAAGGAAAACATCCTGGAATATAACCCCAATGAGCCATAATAAACTGATATAAACTGGGTAATTTTCAGGAATCAAATAGGTGGTACCATAGATAAAGCACTAGACCCAGAGTCAAGAAGACCTGAGTTCAAATCTTGCTCCAACACACTTATTAGCTATGCCATCCTGGCAAGTCATTTAACCTCTGTTTGCCATGGTTTTCTCAACTGTACAATAGAGATAATAACCCCTATCTTCCAGGGTTGTTGTGATGATCAAATAAGATGAAATTTGTAAAGTGCTCACCACAGTATCTGGCACAAAGTAGACTCTATCTTAATACTTATTCACTTGCCCTTCCCCTTTACCAGCATAATTGTTTTGGAACAATCTTAAAATTATTCAAATTTAATTTTTTACCATGAAGCTATCTCACTACTGACTCAGCATAAACTATTGGCAATTTTGGAGTCTATGACTAAAATAATCATATAATGATATTTAGGAATGACATACTTTATGAACAATGGACAATAGAAACAGAATTTTGTTACTTGATGAGATCTGCTTCTTGAATCTTCATAATGCTAATTATTTCATGTAGAAGCTCTCAAAGCTCTGAACCATTTTTACAAACATTATGTAGTCCTTACCATCCATATCCAGTGGTAGATTTAGAAGGTTGGATGAAGTAGATAGATTGCTGCACTGAGAGTTAAAGAAGAGGTCATTTCAAATCCCATCTCAGGAACTTACTAACTGCATGACACTGGATGATTCACTTGGTCTCCCAAAGCCTCAGTTTCCCTAGGTGTCAAAATGTGAGTAATAGTAAAACTTTCCTCACAGAGCCATTGCATCAAATGATATGATAAGCAAATAAGTAATAAATGTACATAAAGCATTTTGAAAACTCTAAAACTATGTAAATGTGTAATATCATCATCAATAAATTTAGGTAAAATTAGACAGCAGTGAGTATATGACCATACGTAGCATAAGCTATACATTATTGTTTGTCCTTTGTGCTTGAAGAGGACCAAGATGACATCACAATGTTGGGTCAAAGTACGGTGTGTCCGCTGGCTGATCAGACCAATAAGAGCTGGGAAGGCTCTACCACAGGTCAGCCACAAATAGTTCTTATGACCATTTAGGAGGGTGATATATCATAAACAACTGTATTGGGGGTACTCAATTAATAATCAGGGAATACCTAATTAATATTAGTTAATGTGACCCTATAGCAGGGGTGGAAACCTGTGACCTCAAGGCCACATGTGGTCTTCTAGGTCCTTGGGTATGGCTTTTTGATTAAGTCCATATTTTACATAACAAATCCTTTTAGGATTTGTTCTATGAAGTTTGGATTTAGTCAAAGGGCTGTAATTGAGGACCTAGAGGGTCATATGTGGCCTTGAGGGTGCAGGTTCCCCACCCCTGCCCTATAGTTTTATCTGCTAAATCGAACTGCTTTCAAGGAACATTGGGATTCAATTGAAGACTGTTTTTCTTGTTCTTCACCTATCTATTATATTAACTTATAGATACTAATGAAATCTTCTACAATAAATACATTTTCATGGGATCATAGTATCACAAATTTAGAGATGGGAGAATAAGAGACCATTTAGTCCAAACTCTTCTTTTTACAGATGAGAAGACTGAAACATAGAGCAAGTTAAGTGACTTGGCCAAGTACTAAAGGTCAGAGCTGGGATTCAAATTCAGATCCCTTAAGTATAAATTCAATATTCTTTCCACTGCCCATGGTAATCAGACCTTACTAATATTATAACTGATCATTCATAGCATTTAAATAGCATTTAAGCTAACCTATTCCATAAGAATAGCTGTGGTAAGAGGTAAGGATGCCTGAGAGGAAAAAAAAAGTAACAATGACAAAAGTGGACTGTGTGTCTACCAATATTTTTAAACACCATTTTCAAAGTTGCTTTATAGCATTCTGTTCCTTTTCTGGTTCTGTTCCTGGATTCTGGACTTCCAAACCATGCTATTCTTCCTGGAACTTCACTTAGCAACTGGGTTCTCCTTATGCTAAAATATCCGAGCACTCCTGTGGCCTCTGTCAACCTGGAACATCTCTGTAGGAAGCCTCCCTCCTTCTCACATCGGTGAAATCCCTTTTGTAAAGTGTCTCAAGATGGCTTGTCTTGGTCCTCCTGCTTTCTTCTGGACTTCAAAACAATGTCCCTGAGCCAGGCAAGTTTTCCTCTCTTCTTTTTCAGCTCCTTTTCATGTTTTCTACATTAGGATGTAATTTACATGAAGGCAAGGACCATCTGGAGTTTATTTTGCTTGTTTTTCACTTGTATTTGTATGCCTAGCACTTAGCATGGTATCTGTTACCTATCCACATGTAATACATGCTTATGCCATTCCTTCCTTGATGATGCTAGGTCCCACACAAAATTTGGGCAGCTATATAAGTCTCTGATTGTTTCAGTGATCAGCTACAAAGTTAGAATTATGAGGTGAATGCATTATTATGTTTAGAGAAAGTAGATACCTATTAAAAATCCAGAAGTTCTTGCAACCCACACGGAAATATTTCATCAAGTTCATTTTGGATGCCATTAGACGGAATCCTCAGTAATCAGAAAACATACACCTGAAAAGAATGTCAAAACCTCCAGGTCATTTGATTTTTAAAGATCAATCTCTTCTGGCAACAAGTGTGTCTGAGCGATTCTGAAGAGAACAAAGAATTTTAGGGCTAAAGGGTAAATACAGAGATATGTGAGTGAGGAGGAGGGAATTGGGTGAAAACACTGAAAATTTGAGGGACTTCTTTCTACTAAAAGCAAAACATTTTCACCTATTCCTCAAATAAATGTCATCTATTATTTATCACCTCAGATTGCTTCAGGGAGGAATAATGTGTTTCAAATAATTTACAAAACTTAGTTATCTCAGTTGAAGTGCTAATAATTCTTTTAACATATTTTCCTTTTACAAAATTCTTGAGATGGGGAGAAAAAATTCTTTAAACAGCTTTGACTAAATATTTCTTATTTCATAGGATTGTGTATCTTGAGCTGAGAGGGAACTTAGTGGCCCCTGTGTATGATCCTTTTACAGATGAGGGAGCCGAGGCACAGAATGGTTAAATGACTTGCCCAGGGTCACATAGCTAGTATGTGTTTGAGCCAGGATTTGAAAAAATAATGCAGATCATTCTGACCCTAAATCTACTACATGCTCTGGCCTCTTAAAAGCCAGAAAATTTCTGTGATTTTATTTATATAAGAACTCCTAACACAGATGACAATACAACCTCTGCAGAACTTGGTAGACCTTCCTCATAAGCTGTTGTGACACAAATCCTCTTCCTTTTGCTGCCTAGCCTTCTTGTGGTGAGCAGTCTTGAACTTGGTTTTCCTTGGATAACACCTATGCAAAACTCAAAGCCCTTCCAGTTTGTTGGGCCCTGATGAGACTTATGCTACCCTAGCACAAACTTCAAGAACCCAAGCCCTCCTCCAGCACTTGGGATGGCCTTAGAATACAACTCAAGAAAAGTAATACACTTTCCCAAACTTAAGAAAATCAGATTTTTTTTAATTGGATGGCTATATACATCTCCTCCCAAATCAACACATCTTTATTATCCTTAATAATTACCTCCCAAAGGGTATTTAAAGTCACCACTGGAAAAAAATAAAGTTTACCTTGCCTGATAGAATTCAAACCTGGGCCCTAGGTTTAGCTGGCTTCCTGTACTTTGTCTCTTGAATCACAGAGCCTGATGGCTGTCTATACTTTTTAATTTAACATGTTGGTAGTATATTTCTCTTAGCCTGAAGAAACTCAAAAGCCTTTGCTTACAACTTTTGCAAGGTTAGTATTGTAAAGAAGTCCAAACAGGGGTGTAACAACTTCTTCCTCTCTCTTGAACATTCAGATTTAGGGCAATTATGACACTTCTGGATATCAGTCAGCTTTTTTGTTTGCTCTGGTATGATAATAACAATAATAATAATAATAATAACCATTATTATTGCTAGCATTTATGTAGTGCCTATTATGGACTAGGTATTGTACAAAGTGCTTTACAAATATCATCCATTTGAGTCTGACATTAACCCCTGGGAGCTAGGTGCTTTATTATATCCATTTTACAGTTGAGGAAATTGAGGCAGACAGGATAAATGATTTGCCCAGGATCATACAGCTAATAAATGTGTAAGGCTGGATTTAAACTCAGGTATTACTTACTATGGTGCTTTATCACTGTGCCACCTAAATGGCTTCCAGTAGACCTTTAGTATATTTGCATATTTCTGTCCTGCAGGCTGGAACTGGTGCTTAGAGAGCATGCCAATGGTCAGATAGGCTTTTGATATCATTGTTTGAGATTGGGTTTTGGTAGGTTACTCCTTTTTGAATTAGCTGTTTCTGTTAAGAGTTCTAGTATGTAAGAAGTCCTTTTAAAAGAGCAAATGTCTTTGGACTATAGGCTAGGAATTTCTAGAGATTCATATAGTTCTACAAGTCACTAGAATATCTATTAATATCATAGACCTGTAATTTATACTTGGTAACCAGGTATCTTCCAAGAGTTTATGTACCTACTAAAGTATTAAGATTGGATTCCATTTCAGCTATTGTACTCATCTTAATGCTTATACTTGACATTCACTTGGGATTTCATTTTACCAGTTGCTCAAACCTCTGTGATATTATAAATATTAAGATTGTTAGCACTAAAGTGAAACAGCTCTTAGCATTTAACGGTAAGTGGGCAATGTTTTCTCCAGTTTTAAAAAGTTGGCACTATTTGAGAAATTATCTGTAAATCAATTTAATAAAGAATCCAGGTTCATATTTTTATATAGTTACTATAATTATATAATAAAGAAGGTTGGCAAAACCATATGTCATTGTGACTACATCCTAGACAGAGTTTCATAAAATATTGCTTCATAGACATAATTTACCGCATAAGATCAATGATGAGAGCATGAATGCTGGGCAAATATATGGCTTTAATTAATAATCAATAATAATGATAACAACAATAATAAATTTTCCTTCATTGAAATCATTCCCAAAGGTGTGTAGATGTCTAACCAGAAAATAATTGGAAATAGATTTGCTTCAGATAAGACAATGCTGTGTGCTGAGAAGGAAGGCTGAAGAAACAAAAGAAGCCACAGCTACTGTGTTTCACTCTATATTGTGAAATTGAAAAATCTGAAACAAACACACAAGCAGTAATTGTACAGTTACTATACCTAAAATTAACAGATTAAAAAGCAGTGTGATTTACTCCATTGTAAATGTAGATTTAAATCAGTTGATTACACATTTTCTTTTCAGTAAAGCTGATAAAATATAAACTAGAAAAAACACCTAACATCTCATTTGCCCCCCACAGACAACCTAAAGATAATTTACTCTTTTTTTTGTTTTGTTTTTTGTTTTTAGGCAATTGGGGTTAAGTGACTTGCCCAGGGTCACACAACTAGTAACTGTCAAGTGTTTGGTCTGATGCTGGATTTGAACTCAGGTCCTCCTGACTTCAGGGCCAGTGCTCTATCCACTGTGCCACCTAGTTGCCCCCAAGATAATTTACTCTTAATAAAAAAGTACCAGTAAGAATAGCCATACTTTCTTCAACCTGAGAAGTTTCTGAAAATAAAATAATGTAATAATCCTATAGTTAACAACAACAAAAAAGTGTGGATATGGGGTGCAGGTTAAATGGAATAAGATATGCTTAATGTTTCTGACTCAAAATATTTCTATACAGATTTTGTGCTTTGACAGAGAGGTAAGATGGTTTAGTGAGTTCTAACTATGGAACTCCTAGATTTCAGTCTTGGCTGTGACATATTTGTGGGTGTGGCCAAGGCACTTAACCTGTGTAGGATGATTAAAATTTTTTAAAAAATTATCATTATAACCTGGTGTGGGGGTATTTGTGAGCACTTTGCTGGGAAGTTCCTTAAACTGAAGGAATGGAAGATCTGTACCCCACCAAAATCATGAAATAATACCTGACCATTAGGGCAGGCACTGGTCCATTAAGGTCTTTCAGGAAATTGTCACCAAATTTCTTATGTGTTATTGGAATCATGGCTGCTAAAGGTGATATTGATTTCAAGGTGATCTGTACGATTTGGTTTTACTCTTTTTTCTGCCATAGAGAATACTTCTTTACCTGTTTTTCACCAGTGCATACCATTAGCTTACTTGGATAGGGAGATAAGATACCATGGCTTCCAGGAGATTACCTTGAACTTAATAGGTGTTCAGAAAGGAGAAAGTAACTTGGTGTTTCATGTCTCATGAGAAAAGAGAATGGGGCATAACTGAGTCAAGGAACTTGGGTGCTGATCATTGTTTTGCTACTACCTAGCAGTGTGACCTAGGAAGTCTTTTAGAATGTAAATTTCTTGTAAATAGAATTTTTTAATTGTTTTTACTTATATTCCCAGTAACTAAACATAGTGCCTCTCTGTTTAATAAATGCTTGTAGATTGATTGGTTGATTGATTGGTTCACTTCTCCAGACTTTGACCTTTTCATCTATAATGACATCTGTTTCTGAAATCTATGAGTTTCCCCAAATTTCTTTTCAGAGGATTCTCTTCAGGGAAATAGAGGCAGCATGTTTACCATGAAAGGAAAGAAAGGAGCTCATTTTTAGAGATCTCTGACTACTCAGACTCATCAGAATCCTAGTTTGTTAGCAATTAGGAACATATATATATATATATATATATGTGTGTGTGTGTGTGTGTGTGTGTGTATTATATATATGTACACATACACATATATGTATATGTATATCTACACAGACATACACACATATACATGCATATATATACATATATACACACATGTATGGCACTTATGATGCTATGTAGGCTACATACACACACATATATACACAAATGCATCTGTGTTATACAATATTGACACAATGTGTATTTTATGATTTATCTTATTTACAATATTACTAGAAAGAGAAAATTGTTGGACTTGAATTCTGCTGAAAGTATCTAACTTACTAGTTATGTGACCTTGGACAAATTACATAACGACTCAGCCTTACTTTGTCATCTATAAAATAAGGATAATAGTACCTTATGTCATTGTAAGGCCTAAATGAGATAATGTATATGAAACACTTTGAAAAATGAAAAATACAAAATAAATGTCAGTTCTTCTTCTTCTTCTTCTTATTGTATAAAATAATTTGATCTTCCTTGAAAACCACAGTTGAGTAAGAATTAGTTTACCACAAAGATATAGACAATAGAAAATATGACATATCAAAAAGGATACCAAGATTTTATATTTCCAGGTGACCCAGATATCCCGAATTTTTCTGGACTCTGAGGCCTCTCCTTTCACCTCACACTGAATGAAATCTGTCATTATTAGGACGCCAGAGGCTCTTTGCAAAGCAATAATGGAAGCCCCCATTGTTGCTGTCTATTTAATTCCCTCTCTGCGAACAAAGTGGTTCATTTCCCAAGGTCTATAATCCAGGAGCTCTCTGGAGTACTACTCTTTGTGCTTTTGCAAGGGGGAAGGAAATACAAACACACACACACACACACACACACACACACACACACACACACATGCAACACTCATACTCAACCAAGTTCTGAATCATGATTATAAATTTATATTTCTCAAATCAACAAAGAATAACTATGAAATCATACATGTTCACAGTTGAAAGAGTTTATCTGAAAGGAAGGTCATGACTGAAAATTGTGGTATTCTTGTTTCATTTATTTGACTCGAAATGCAATCTTTAATAATCACTTTACTATCTTGGGCTTCCAGAAAATGGATATGCTAATATAACCAAACTTCGATAATTTTCTTTGAATAATTTTTCACTTTTGATTACTACTTTTAAAATTCTAGAGATTTTCTACTTCATGAAAATGTGTTGTTTTAGATACAATTATTGGCATTACTGAGTGTCTGATTAGTTATATATTTTGTGGACTAGACCTGTAATTTTAACTGCCCAAGGAACTCCATTCCTTGGTACAGATTTACAGCTTCTGTATAATGGATAGTGTCAGAGTTGCACAGTCAACTAAGGGAGATATTGTACAAATTTCTCATGGTCACATGGGCAGTATATATAAGAGCAGGACTTCAAGCTTCGTCTTCTTGTCTCCAAGGCTGAACCTATATTCACTACCTTGCAGTGATTCTCAAGTAGTACTTATCCAAATAAAATATGGGCTTCATACCATACCCTACTGACATGAAAGCAGAATTGACCCATTTATTTATTGTGAAGTTTAAGAATGATTTAATAGCAAACCTCATTTGATAAAAACTATTTTTTACCACTAGTTAATAGAGAAATGCTACTGCTAAAATCAGAATGGAGAGGCCAAAGTTCACCAAAGTTCAAATGCATCTCATTACAAGATACACAATCTCTGCCTACTAAGACCTCATAAGAATGTTATGAAGATGTGTAATTGTACTAAATTACCACCAACTAAAAGATTCATATTTCCACCAGGTTAGGACATAGAAGAAAAATCAGCATGAATATATCAAAGATTTGTAGGATGTATCTTTTGAGATGGTTTTCCTTCAGTAGTGTTTTCCCTATTTATTTATAAACTTGCTTTTTCAAAATTTATTTTAAGTCAAATTTGTATTTGCTAAGTGTTTGCTAAACACTAAGCACTTCACAAATATTCATTAATTCGATCCTCACAGCTATCCTATGAGGTGGGTACTGTTATCTCCATTTTTATAGTTGAGAAAACTGAGGAAGACAGAAGTTAAGTAACTTGCCCAGAGTCACGCAGGTAGTAAGTGTCTGAGGCTGGATTTCCACTAAGACCTTCCTGACTCGAGGCCCAGTACTACATCTACTATGCCACCTACCCGCTTTTAAAAATAATGAACATTGCAGGAATTTGGCAGATTGCAAAGCAATTACTAGAACTTAGCAATTTTCCTATACCATACAACCAAGAATTTGTTTCTAGAATAGGAGTAGAGTGGTTTTTTTTAACCTAATGGGTTATAATTTTGTCATGGGGAGTGCTGAAGGCAGAGTGATATAATGAAAATAATGTTGGATATGGAATAAGCAATTCTGTCATTTACTCTTTGTGTAATCTTGTGATTTTGCCTCTCTTAACCTTGGTTTCCTATAAAATGAGGGCTTTGGACTAGGTGACCACCAAGGCTTCTTCCAATCCTAAATCTTTGCTTATCTGGACTTTCTAAGCCAAGCACATGTTATCTGTCCTTTCAGTGTCCCTACCACTAGAGATTTAATTCTGTTGGGTTATAGGGAAAAGAAAGAAGTATCTACCTACATTTGCTGATTAGACATGTGGTCACCATTTTAAACCTATGGACAAAGGGAATGAAGTAGTGATATAATACCAGGATTGCCACGGGGAACAGTAATTACATAAGTTCATTTCACTTCCATATGACTGGTATATCAATCAGCCAAACAATGAAAACAAATAGTATCTTAAAATTCTAGGAATCTTGGGGTGGGGTGAGGGTGTGGGAGAGGGTGTGACTTACAAATTTGTATAAAGATTGAAAAGTGGGGAAACGTATTGTTCCCCTTTTCAATTACTTCCTGTTCCAATATTTAAGTTGAAAGATTTTTTGCTTTCTTAAGATAATTGCACTGAGATCAATATTAGCAGATCATGTTAATGCAATTAGAAGATTCCTTAGTTGTTAGGAAAATTAGCTTGGGTTGCTAGAAAAGAATAATGCTATACTTAATGAATGGTCTGGCTAATTTGTCATCAAAGGGACGTCCATAAATCTGCTTTAGCAATTTATACATTAGAGAGTAGCTTAAGTGGTGCTTGGGAAAATGTTATAAAGACTTTTTTCTTAGATTTTTATATACTTATCACCTCTGTATAGCTTAGCTATTTATCAGATAAATATTGAAAATATGGCTTTAGGATTTGACTTGACTTGGTATACCTGTGTTACTTGAGGGCTCACGCCTGTGTTCCATGATGTGTTTTTAAAAATTAACAAGCACATACAAAAGTAGATAGAATCGTGAAATTTTAGAGCTGGAAGAGACCTTGGAGATTGTTTTGGCTAACTGCCTCTGGTCATTTTCAAGATTAAGAAACTGAAGCCCAGATACAGAAGGGTCTTTTAGAAACTTAGAAACACAGATGTAGAGAAGGTAGTCTTCTGAACATTGATAATAGTGTTTTGGTTATTTGTGGCTGTTGCCCCTTTCACACATGGAAAGAGTTACATGCCATACAAAGACAGAATGAAACCAGTCATGTTAAAAGCTGAAAGTTTATGGATTAAGCCTATTTCTGGTGTGCTAACTTGTGAGGTAAGTGGGTGTCTACTGTGTGTTTTTTTAATTGCTATATGAGAATGAAGTGGTTAAGTGAATTTCTCCTCTTGGTTTTAGAAGGAGAAATTGAATTCTTTCATTTCAATGGAGACAACCTTGCAGCAGATAATGTTCATCTAGTTTCTAATCTTTGACAGAGTTCTAGAAATGGAAATTTCCTTCAGTCAGGAATGGAATTTAGGTTTGGGGATTGTAAAGTAGTTAGAAGCTCATGTGGAGAAATTATTTTCCCTTACCCATCTCCCAGTATCTGAACACCTACTGATCTCTGATAAATTTTAGCTGGGAAGGACACTTTTCATTATATCATAAAAGATATGTATGACTTAGCTTGGTAATGCCCCAGGGAGGGATGATATATTGACTTAAATTCATACTAAGATGTAAACAACTAATGGAAGGTAAGGTAGAATAGAAGGAATACTGGTCTTGGAATCAGTAATCACCTGACTTTGAATCCCAATTCTGACACTAGCCATGGGCAATTTACAAGCTTTATAAGCCTCAATTTGATAATTTGTAAATGGGAATAATAGTAACTCCCAAAGTTGTGAAGAACAGATAAGATTATACACACACACACTCATATATATGTTGTACACATGTGTATATGTGTGTTTGTATCTTTTGATGTTGGATGAATTGCTAGGGACTTCAGAGGCTACTTATTGCAAGCCCTATCACAGCATTTTGTTAAGCGTTTTTTCTTCTAGTATTCTTGAATTTGCCTCTCTGTCACTTTCCTCCTTTTCTCCTAATTCTGTGTTTTGGTGTCTTTAATCCCAATGAAATAGAAATGTGAAGGATCTGTCATTTCATCGATTCAAGGAACTCTTGGTGTGGAAACTGCCTCTACCAATGTACAATTCAATCTACAGCTTATTTGATAAGTCCTAGGGTATGGGCTTAAAACACAGAGAAATGAGAAATCAGGTCTTCCTGATTTCAAGTCTAGGATTCTCTCCCCAATTTCCTGCAGCTTCTACATGAGCCTTTCAATTATTTGAAGACTCCTTCTGTCTCTAGATTAAATTTTTCTTCTCTTAAATATTATCCTCATTTCCTTTGACTAATCCTGTTATGATAGGGTCTCCTGTCTTCTCACCTTCCTGCTCATATCCTTCTGGACTTGTTGTTGAGTGTGAATATTCTGCCTAAACTGTATTGTCCAAACCTGAACATGGTGCTCCAGATGTGGTTTGACCAGGGCCAAGTACTATGGGATGACCATCCCCCTCATTCAAAATGGTTTTCCTCTCTTGATGATGCCTTGAAGAATTGCATTTATTTAATACAAGCGGCCATAGTCATTTGAAAGAAGTGTTTCTTAGTCCACATTAATATTTAAGGACTATTTGAATCTCATTTCATAATATTTTGAGATGAAAATAATATTTTCATAGTTATTTATTTTGGGGAAGGTGGAGGACACAAGTCAAGGAAAGAGTTTGGGAAATATTAGATACCTTCCCCCTCCCCCTCAGCTTACTCCCCAGTGTTTCCACGGTCAGGGTTATAGAAAAACAAAGGGGCCAGATTTATGTAGTTCTAGATTCCAAATGATAGTCTCATTTAAGGTGCATTGATTTTTATGTAGTATATTTATTATTGAATGATTAAAATGGATGTTTCTGAAGAATGATGAATTTCTGCGTGCCTGTCACTTGCGAAGTTCAGGTGAGCTAGAGCATAAATTCTGCTCTTTTGAGACATTTTACAATATGGTTCTCTAAATAACAAGGAAGAGTAGATTTTCCAACATGGTAAGAGAAGAAATCTTTCTAAAAGGAAGCTCTTAAAAAAAAATCTTTGATGATGCAGTGCCTGGGTGCAGCTGACCTAGAAAGCTTTTCAATCACAATAATGTCTTTACTAATGGCAGTGTTCTTTTCTTAGGGAAAGTTTTTTTTTAATTGCTACAAATTGGTCATTTGCATTAATATCAGTTCACTGTAAACACAGGACAATTAATTCTATTTCTCATAAGCTTTGGATAAAAAGTTGTAGGTTTTATAAAGTATCTAGAATACTGTTTGCTCAGGTATTTCTAAATAGAGGGAGGTCATTATTCAATAAATTAATTCCTATTTTTAATGAATAATTAGTGGCATGTGATTAAGCTACTTTTTTATTGCTTGTCCTTGAAGCTAAAATTCTCAAGCCTTAAAAATGGTAAATCTGCCTAACTCACTTTAATGAATGAAAACAATTAAAAAAATTCCTCAAATCTGGGCCCTAAAATGTATACACCAGAACAATTATAATACTATATAGAACATCTTGAATTGAATAGACATGCAACACACACACACACACACACACACACACACACACACACTCATACACATTCTGCTGCTGTAGATCTATAACTAGTATGTTTTCTTTTCTCTTTTTTTTCATGATCTTCCCTATGCAATAATTGCCCTCTTCCTCTCCCAGCTGCACCTGTATGATACCAACTTCTCATTTAAATGCACTCTTCTCCAGTTAAGCTTTTCTAGATTCCTCTCTGTCTTATTTCAACTTAACAGTACTTGGACATGACACTTACATATTTTACCTAATTTATTTAATTCAATAAATACCCTGACTTCCTGGTGCTTCCATCTAAGATGCTTCTATGATGTACTCTTCTACTCAACTTCACTTCTGCTGCACAAGGTGGTCATATTATTTATCTTGTCATCAGCTACAAGCATGCCACTTTCATGTTCAAGAACTATGAAATCCATGATCCTATCATAGTCTTTTACCATCCCATTCTTCTCTATACCTTACTCCTCTCAGGTTTGTATAGGGTAAATGTTTAATAACTGGCTCTCAAAATGAAAACAAAAACAAAAACAATATGGCACACTTTAAGTTTAATTTGCTTTGTTAACATTTTCTCCACCACTTTCTTAAATCTAGAGAATCAGTAGTATAATAAGTTAAGACCTGATTTAAGTTTTGCCAATTTCCATAGTCTAAATGCTCACACTGAAAATTTAATAATCAGCTCTCATGAGTTAGGACAAGCTAGCTCTGGCACATACATGCTCCTTTTCAAGCCATTCTTTGACCTACTAAGACCTCCAAAATCACCACTCTGCAGTGTTTTCTTAGACTATCAACCATGCTCTACATATATCTTCCTACCTTCTGAAACTCTTTAGTTAACCAGCTCAAATCCAAACTATTTTCTACTGTTAAATCTTTTGTCAAATCTCTGCCCTTGTCTTGCTAAATCCTGTACTATACACATTAACTAGACTCACTTAAATGCTCCAAAACAAAATTAGAGGAAGTCAAGAAACCAGGTTCCTTTGTCTACTACAAATTTATGTTGTCTAATTATCACTAGATCTTCATTACAGGAAAGTAACATTTTTTAATGCTTCTTTAGTGAATTCTTTATCTCTCAGCCACAGAAAATCTTCCAACCATTTTTCTTCTCTCCTCAGATCGCCCATGACAACCTTCTATTCCCATATCTATGTACCTAAATTCAAGCTTCACCAAAATATTTGAGGTCATTTTTAAGAGCTCCCTTCTAATGAAGAAGCTCCCTCTTCTCATCTCACACACTTTGAATTCACTCCAAACTGCTTGTTCTTTCATTTTAGTCTCTGATATGAAAGTTGCCTTTCTTGCCAAGGTCAACTTCTCTACATATATCTTCAATCTCACTTCCTCCAGTCTTTGCCAGCATATTGTCCCCAGTATTAGTCCTTTGTTCTTTTTGTATTCTTAAATTTCTCCCTATATGAATGGCTCCTTCTCTGCTGCCTACAAACATATCTGTGTCCCTCATCCTTTAAAATCCTCAATAATTCTAACCATCCCAACTACCTTTCATTCAATTAAATTGTAAAAATCCATATATACTTGTTAATTCTAGCTCCTTTTCTCACAATCTTCTAAACCCACAACCTAGATTCTGACCTCATCACTGTACTGAAACAACACTCTCAAAAGTTACCAGATCTAGTGGCCTTTTCTCATCCTGAATCTTTCTGGCTTTCTCTGTAGCATTTGGCACTGTTAGCTGCCTTCTCCTTCTGGATACTCTCTCTTCTCTGGATTTGAGTAAAAATTCAGTCCAAGGGAATGCTGGAGATAGTTCCAAAGGGCTTGAGAAAGTCAAGTGTTAAATTTCCAGTGTGAGTATTTATACCTTGGACAGCGGCAAATGCTATAAAAATCAGGGATTGATTTGTTGTTGCTGTCTAGAATCAAGCAAGTGATGGAGAAAATGTTAATAATGTAGATTAAACCTAAAAGTGATCCATGCAGGGCATTTTTTTTTGGGGGTAGGGGAGGGAAAGGATGGTGAGAGTAGGTTGTTAAACATTTACAATCTCACAGCTGTTTCTTTCCCTCCGTTTTCCTCCTACTGGCCTAACTGCTCCTTCACAGCCTTTTTGCCTCAATTTTCCCTCACTCCAATCCAGCCTCCGAATAGTTGCTAAAGCAATTTTGCTAAAACACTAGTTTGACCATATCACCCATATAGTCAATAAATTCTAGAGGCTTTGGATTACCTCTAGGATCAAATAAAATCTCCTGTGTTTTATATTAAAAGCTCTTAATAATCTGGCTTCTTTGTACCTTTTCTATCTTCATATACCTAACTGCTGCTGGCTGTGCACCTCAATTCAGCTATACCAGCCTGTTTGATGTTCTTTAGGCTCCATAGCCTAGTTTTGCACTGGCTGTCTCCCACATATGGAACACTGTCCCTGCTCACTTCCATCCCTTGAAATCCCTAAATTCCTTTTTTTAAAATTTTTATTTCTTTTATTTTTAATTTACGGAACAAAATAAGCATTTCCATAACATATATAATTTAAAAAAGATGATTGTGCATGAAACTGCAAATCTATTATGTACAACTTGCTATTCCTTTTAATATATAATAAAGGCATCATGTAAATTGCTTATTATCCTCTTCTCCCCTGCACCTACCCTGGAGATGGCTACCATCGGACACAAGTATGTGTGTATACATATATATACATATATATATATATATATATATATATATATATATATATATATAAAGTGTGCGTGTGTGTATACATACATACATGCTTCCATTTATCAGTTCTTTCTCTGGACGAAGATAGCAACTTACTTCATATGTCCTTTGTTGTTAATTTGCACATTTATAATAGTCAAAATGGCTTCTTTTAAGAATCAGGTCAAATGCTATAGTTTGCAAGGAGCTTTTCCCAGTCCCTATTCGGGGGTGGGGGTGGGGTATTGACTTCCCCTCTAGGATTACCTTGTATCTTCTTTATCTTTATGGATGCATATACATACATGCATGTATACACACACACACACACACACATATATGTATGTATACACACATACAAATATGCATATATACATATATAAATATATGCATGTATACATTGCACAAAGTCTTTGTATCTATCTAGCCTTATTCATTAGAATGCAACCTCTTTGAAGGCAGGGACTATTATTACTTCTTTTTGTATTACTAGTGCTTAGCACATTGCCTAGCACATGGCAAGCACTTAATAATACTTATTGATTGATTGGTTGAACAAGAGAGAGCATGACATAATGAAGCTGGCCCAGAGTTCAAGTCTTGCCTCTGGAAAAGTCATTTGATAGCTCCAGACTCTTGACAATTTTCCAAGACTAAATTGCAGAACAGGTAACATTCTTCAATGTTGTTGTCTTACTCAAAGCTTCTTATTCTGATAAAATTACAGTTATCAGTCAGTCAACAAGCATTTATTGCATACTTACTAAGTGCAAGGCTCTGTGTTAAGAACTGTTGAAAACTGCAAAACAAAATATGCATTTCAGTTCCACATACATTTGTTAAGTACCTCGCCATATTGTTACAGCCCTATGTTAGCTCCTAGGGGAAGTGGAGTATGCAACTAGAATACAATTCCTGACTTCACAAATCTTTTTGTTTAATAGGGAGATATGATAAATATACAAATAATTGCAAAATGAAAAAATGTACAAGAGTGGACAAATTGTGAGTGAGATTCAAGGAAGAGCAGTTATTTTTAAAAGAGAGGAATCAGAAAAGACTTCTTGAAACAGGTAAGGATGACTAGGAATTCATCATTGGTGGGCTAGTAATTGGAGGATGGTTGTGGTATAGAGAACTTAACTAACAAAAATATGGAGACAGAAAAGTGTGATGTATTATGTAAAATGGTAAATAGTTTTGCCAACTTGAGCTGCCACAAACTGTGCTCAAACTGGCCCATTTTTTTCTAGAACATAAAGCATGTGGAAAAGAGTTAAAGTTATGGGGCAGCTAGGTAGTGCAGTGGATAGAGCACCAGCCCTGGATTCAGGAGGACCTGAGTTCCAATCTGGCCTCAGACACACAACACTTACTAGCTATGTGATCTTGGGCAAGTTACTTAACCCCATTGCCCAACCAAACAAAAAACAAGAAAACAAACAAACCAAAAACAGAAAAGAGTTAAAGTTCGAACTTTAATCAGAAGGCATTAGAAAAGTATTTCGCTTTCTCCACAAAAATTATAAAAACAGAGTTATAATTAAAGGAAATGTCTCTCCTACTAGATAATGTAGTCTCTGATCAATCAACAAACATTTATGAAACAGTTAGTATGTTCCAGTCACCATGTTTAGCACTGGAGATGCAAAGGGAAGTAGTCTCAGTCCTCAAGTGTTTGTACACAGTGGACAAATTCTTAACTTCCACGTAAATTAATCTCACCAATAATTTATTAGATTCAAATCAATTTCCTGCTCATACTTGATTTTGAGCCAAGGTCACTGGTCATTTATGCAGTTTATTTGACAGATATATTTTAAAAGACTAACTTGAAAAGCACCTTCACTACCTTAGTCTGGGGAATTAAGCATTTTCATTCATTCTGCAATATCCCTCTCCCCCTGCTACCATGTAGATTGTTTGACTAATCTGTTGCTGTGAATTTCATGAGGTGGCTTTCTAGCGTTCCAGGTCTGGGTATAACTAATCCAACATCATCAGCTAATTAGAGCATTTGCAATTGGGACTCACTCTTTCTTCTAGCTATTACATAGGACATCCTTCTTCACACTAAAAAGGTGCTAGATGAACATGTTTCATTGTTTTACACTTTGAAGGCAATTTTCAGCAGAAAATTTATCAAAGCAATCTCCATATTTTAGGACTCCATATTTAGTATCTCCATCATTTAGTATGACATAATTTCAATCCATGAATGGGAGATACCTTGTTGGATTAGTGATATTTAGGTGACATCCTGTTCTATTGGGTTAAATTCTTGGAGAAAAGTGAATTATAATAGACACAGATGGATAGTATATTTACTATAGGCCACAGAACTCAATTTGACTATGATGATGTGGTCTGTTGAAAATAATCTGTGAAAGCCTCACTGATGTGCATAGACCATTCTCATAAAGATTTTTATAGAAGCGAGGAGGCAAGTATCTTGGTGAACAGATGCATTATGCATCTCAAAACAATGACAACAATGACACAATACTATTTGTACTCTCTCCTAAGTTTTTGAATTTCTGTTCTTCTGAGATATCTTGAAAATTGAACTGAGTACTCTTAAAACTGTATTTCTCTCTTTAGTAGGTATTGGGTTAGGATCAATTGATCTTCCACATTTCATTTTCTTAAGATCTATTGCTACTTCCTCACATAGAATATCTGAGCCCAAATATAGTAGTTTCTGTACATCACCAATTGAGAATAGATTTAAAGCATGATGGAATAATTTACCACCAAATGTAAGTGTGAAATTCATAGGTCTATCTGCATCCCACCATTTTTTGTCTTTCTTCCCTCTAGCATGGTATTCTTATTAATTTTTGTAGAGTTGACTACTATCCCTATCAATATCCTTACTTTAGATCTCCACACTTGAATCTTTAACTGTTTATTGGATATTTCCACCTGGATGTACCATCAGCATCTTAAATTCAACGTGTCCCAAACTGACCTCACTATCTCTGAGTATGGCATCAGCATTCAGTCTACCTCTTTTGCTGGCACCCTTTATGTTAGCTTTGAATTTTCCCTCTCTCTAACCTGTCATATCCAATCAAGAACCATGTTCTGATTTTACCTCAGCAACACCTCTTATATTCAAACTCTCCTCTCTATCCCAGTGACCATCACCCAGCTATAGGGCCTGCCTTTGCAAAAAAAAAAAAAAGTCTATTCACTGCGCTATAACATTGTCTCTTCTTTAATTGACCTGTTTGATTCCAATCTATTCTTTAGAAGCCCCCCCTCAAATGTGTCCTTCTATAGGAAGCCTTCCTTTTCCCACTTCTTCCACTTTCCCCAATGATGTGTTCCCTGTTAGACTTCATATAGTATTTAATTTTGCACCTCTACAATTCTGATAGCATTATATTGTTATTAGTAGTGCAATGGATAGAGCACTGGACCTAGAGTCAGTTAGACCTGAATTGAAATCTGACCTCGGATATTTTCTAGCTGTGTGATCCTGGGCAAGTCATTAACCTTGTTTGCCTCAGTTTCTTCATCTATAAAATGAGCTGGAGAAGGAAATAGCAAACCGCAGTATCTTTGTCAGGAAAACCTCAAATGGAGTCACAAAGAGAACAACAGAAATGACTCAGCAGCGACAACTTATCTCCTTAATAGGCAAGTAGCTCCACAACATCAGGTACTGTGTATTACGGAAACACTCTATATCCTCCAGTACCTAACATTGTACTCATCATAGTAGGTGCCTACTAAATGTTGATTGCTGTTGAAAGATTTGATTTACTCAATTTGGATGATACACAACTTTGGAAGAAGTATTCTCTTCTTTAAAGTAAGATTAAAAAGTACAGGGCTAAGTAAATAAATTAACAGGTCACTAGATTATACGTGTTATTCTTGGATTTATTGACATGATGTTTTCTAGTTACTCCAACCAATTCTCTGATTAGTGCTGACAAGGACATTACTTTAATCTATTAAGTTTTACTAATGTGGTTGCTCAAAAAAACAGAGGGACTAGCCTCAGATTAGAGTAATTATTCAATCAATTTACTATATGTGGAGAAGGCTGGCTCACAAATTACAAGCTGCTTCAGGCAAAACTAGTAGTTGTTTCTCAATGGTTTTCACAAGAACTCATATACATGAGTTACTAGGTTGGAAAGCTGTTTTAGGAAGATTAATCTGGTAGCAATATTTAGTAAGAAGTGAAATAAGGAGAGAGTAGAACCAGGGAGATCAGATAAAAGACTCTTGGGGTGATAATGAGGAAAGTAAGGACCAAAGTGATATTAATATGAATACAGAGGAAAAGATGAAACTGAGAAAATACAAAGGAGGAATAACAACATGATTAGTTTCTTTAAATGGACTTGAAGAAGAGACAAGTATCAATAGAAAAGCTCCAAACTTCTTGAAGAAATCTAGTAGAATATAAGATCTTTAAAGTTTGAGATTATTTTATTATTGTGCTTCTCTTTCTTGTGCCCTCATCACCATGCACGTTTGAAAAGATGATTTGATAATATCATTAATATAGAGTTCTCTTGGGAAGAAACCCTCTTTGCCAAAAAAAAAATATCACTAACTATTCTGTAGCAAGTAGTCTTAGAGTGTTGCTTGGGGCACTGAGAGATTAAGTGACTACTCCAGAGTATGAAGTCAAAGATGTCAGAGATAATTTTTTAAATTTTTTAAAATATATTTTTATTTATCTCATTTAGTATTTTCTAATTCCATTTTCTTTATTTTGTTAAATATTTCCCAATTACATATAAAAAATAACATTCTTTTTTTTAATTTTGAGTTCCAAATTCTTTCCCTCCTTCCCCTTCTTCACCTTTTGAGAAGATAAGCAATACGTTAATTTTACATGTGAAGTCATGCAAAACATTTCCATATTAGTAAAAAACACAAAAAAACCCTAAGAAAAATAAATAAAAATAGTAGGCTACAAGCCATACTCAAAATTCCTCAGTTCTCTCTCTGGAGATGGGTAGCATTTTGCATCATGTCCTTTGGAATTGTCTTGGTTTGTTGTCTTGATCAGAGTGGCTAAGTAGTTCACAGTTAATCATCATTAAAATATTGCTGTTACTGTGTACAATGTTCTCCTGTTTGTGCTTACTTCACTTTGAATGAGTTCATGCAAGTCTGCCCAGGTTTTTCTGCTTGTCATTTCTTACAGCACTATAGTATTCCAACCCAATCATATACATAACTTTTTTCAGTCATTCCCCAAGTGATGAGTATCCCCTCAATTTCTGATTCTTTGCTACCACACACAAAAAAAGCCATAATAAATATTTTTTGTACAAATAGCTCCTTTTCCTTTTGTCTTTAATCTCTTTAGGATACAGACCTAGGAGTGGTACTGCTGGGTCAAAGAGTACGCACAGTTTTATAGCCCTTTGGGCATAGTTCCAAATTGTTCTCCAGACAGTTGGACCAGTTCACTACTCCACCAGCAGTTCATTAGTGTACCTATCTTCCCTCATACCTTCCAGCATTTGTCATTTTCCTTTTGTGTCATATTAACTGGTCTGATAGTGTGAGCTGGTATTTCAAAGTGGTTTTAATTTGTGATTCTCTAGTCAATAGTGACTAGCACTTTTTTTCCCATGTGACTATTGATAGTTTTGATTTCTTATTCTGAAAACTGCCAGAGGTAGAAATTAAATCCAGTTCTGCCTAATTGCAAGACCTACTCACTACACCATGCTCCCTTTCTGTGAGTAGTAGATTATTAATATATTTTCCTCAAATATTTATTGAATTAAAAGTTAAGAGCACAGGTAGTATTTTTTTTTAAGATAGAGAAGACATCAGCATCTATTTACTAATATGCCTGATTTCATTATTCTGTCAAAATCTTTTTTTGACAATGGTCTAAGCCATCATTGGTAATGTTCTTGATAAAAATGTGAAAGCATAGCAATCAAACTAGAAAAAACCCTGAAGAGTTTCTTATCCATCCTTTCCCCAATATTACAGATGAGAAAACTGGCTTCAAAATGTTATTTACTCATACTTTCATGATAAATTAATATGTGAGCCAGGTGTAAAAGCCAGGTCTCTAGATTTCCTTTCTGTTCTACTATCCTATGTTTCCTAAGACTCCAAAATGATTAGATTAGGGGAGTTTTGTCAAACCACTGACAAAACTGAGGCTCTGGAAAAGAGAAACTTGTTTGGCATGAAGATAAGTGAGGTTAGTCTTTGGCATAGTTTGGAATGCTAGTGTTATGTCTAAACGTTGCCTCCTACTCAATTCAATTGTGGGTATTCATATGAATATGTATATATATATGTATATATATATATATGTATATATATATATATATGTATGTATGTATGTATGTGTGTGTGTATGTGTGTATGGATATGTATGTGTATGTATACATATATACAGTTATTACATTTTTTGTTTATTATGACTTAAGATGAATGAGACAGAGAACAATGAGTTAAACATATTCAAATGCCTATTGTAGTGAGTACTATGAAGGATACAAAATGATTAAAAGATACAACATTTGCCCCAGAGGAGTTAGAAAATTCATTGGAGAAAGACAAAGCATAGGTACATGAAATAATCTAAAAATAAAAACATAGTATTATAGCTAACAGTAAGTACAAAATAGTGAATAGATAGACAGATGCTCTAGAGTTCCTTAGACTATGTTATTACTTATTCTTGTATGGATATCAATTTCTCTTCATTTCCTTACTTCTGAATCTGGTGTTGAACCAGAAGTAGCACTGATATAAGAAAGAGAAGGGGAGGAAACTGTATACATAAATGTCTATGATATTATACACGTATTGTTTATGTGATGAAAAGACAAATAAATCAATAATGAGTTTGGGATCAGTATAAGCCAGAGGGAGAAGTGTGCTTTGAACATATTTGAAATTAATGGGTTTTATATATATATATATAAGAGAATGGTATAGAGAAAAGACCACTGACACTGGGCCCTAAGGCTGTGGATTCAAATTCCACCTTTGACAATCACTATTTGTGTAATTTTTGGTAAGCTGAACATCCGTGGGTCTGTTTCCTTATCTTTAAAATGATCAGGTTGTACCAGATGACTCCTGAGGTCTTTTCAGTTCCTGATCTATGATTTTATGACCTCTAAGGTCTGAGACTAGGATTCTGTAATGGTTATGGGGGAATAGCAAGAGTTAAGTTACGAAAGTGAATATTAACAAATCTTTTACTGAAACAGTGAGTAGTTTGAGAGTAATTCCACTAGATTTTATTTAATTTCACAAACAGTAAGTACCTTCAATGTGCAAAACACTACCCTAGGAGCTGAGATAATAATAACACAAGATCTCAAAAGTTTTCATTCAACTAGAAATGAAAGATGAATTTGATATCACAGTAGCAACTAATGGAACTATCAATGCTAGGCTGATAAATGTTGTCTAATATTTCCTTTTTTTCCAGATGAAGGGATGGGAATTATCCAAATAGTTTAGCAATGTAGTCAGTAACTAACCTGTTCTAAATGATGTAAGGTAAGAGGTTTTTCAGAGATTTTCCAAGATCAAAGGAAGAATAAGAAGAGGATGTGTGTGTATGTGTTCATAGTGTCACACTGATGTTGTACCTACATAAAGCCAGAACAAGTGATTCACTGTTTTTTTCTGTTCTTTTTTTTATTTTCAATCAATTAGTAAGTCTTCATCATCAGTGCAGTTCTCATATTTTTATCATTGCTAAATATACATGTGTGTGTGCATATAGACACACACAGAGAAGCACACACACACATATAAATTGCATTATATATGTAATTATATATATATAAAATGTAAAAGTCTATGTGTGTGTGTGTATATATATATATATATATATATATATATATATGTATAGGCATGTATAATACATACATTTATGTATGACAGCAGTTTAACTCTAGGGAATAACATGCCTCTAATATCTAAACATAAAACTGACAAGGTGTGGCTTCTGAGCTTGGCAACATTTGGTCAGGACGCAGGTATTTTCTGTCATCCCTTTCAATATCTACAGTGCCCTTTTCCAGTGAAACAGACAGACCTTGACAGATGGCACCCACCTCACTTGGCATATTTCCAGCTATTCTGTCAGTACAGTACTTAACAAAACTTTTCAGACTACACTTTCACATTCTCTTAGAAGAAAAAAAAATCAACACTTTTAGAAGTTGTCTGCTGAAGTAGGTAAAAATAATAATGCAGCTCTGCTATCACCTTCAGGGTCTGATTTGCAAATTGCATGACAGCTATTTTTCCAGTTGTTTCCTGACATAAGTTGCTTGTCAGAGCCTTGAGCATTTTAGTTCTAAATCTTTGAAGTCTATGAGGTAAATTGGCCTTCTTGTCATTGTATTGGGCTAACATTAACTGAGAACCTATATATTTATTGCACTCCTTTTGTGTCACACCAATTCCAATTAGAGACATTTTAATTGTTAACAATGTTACATTCCAAGTTAAAGGAATCATTTTTCTCACATATGTGTATCCCAGCTGGTTTCAATTATGTAAAGTGCTTCTTCCCTTAAGGTTACTTGACTTGTCCAAATATTAATCTTCTTTTACATAGAATTTTGTAGCATACCTAATTATGCTCTTCCCACTCAACCCTTGTACAAACGCTGTAGGGTTGAGAGTGGAATTCATTAATGAGTTGATATCCAGTTGTGCAGTCTTCCTACATAATTTACTTGTAAGGAATGTGCATTATATATCTCTACTGTGTAAAGCTGACAGAACACCTATAGGCTTAATGCTCTATGCTACATGGCTCTGTTTAGACCAATGTACCCCCAGACATGATGGTTCTGAACCTAAGAGTTGGTGCTGACTCCTTCCACTCCCTCACTGAACACATCAATCTGGTCCCATTATTCCTGCTGTGTCTTAATATGTGTCCTCTCCTTTCCACCATCACTGCATCCACTCAAAGTAAGGTCCTCATCTTTTCTCATTTAGCCTTAGACTGCCTCCTAACCAGTCTCCCTGCCTGCAGTCTAGAATTTCTTTAGTCTATCCTTCATACTACTGCATTTCTAATGTACCTCTCATATCAATTCTGGACTGGAATACCTTTGGTATTTCTACCCTTTTTGTCCTCTGTTTATATTCCATCACCCTGTCTTTTTTTCTTCTTCACATTACGTCTAATGCCTAGAAACTACCGCTCCACATTATATGTTCTAATTGAAGTCTCAAGTAGAAAGCCTAATTCAACTCAATTCAGTATACTTCAATAAGTATTTATTAAGAGCCTACTATGTGCTATTATGGGCAGCTAGGTAGTCCAATGGATAGACTACTGGGCCTAGAGTCAAGAAGAATCATCTTCATGTGTTAAAAATATGTCTTCAGACACGTACTAGCTGTGTGACCCTGGGCAAGTCATTTAATCCTTTTTGCTTTTGTGTACTCATCTGTAAAATGAACTGGAAAAGGACATGGTAAACCACTCAATTATCTTTGCCAAGAACACCACAAATGGCATTGTGAAGAACTGGACATGATTGAAAAACAACTGCAATGAAATGTACTATAATTTGTGTCTGAATGTGTGTAAATAAATTTAAAAATAAATGCAATGTAATTTCAGGCCTGGGATGCACTAACATCTAAGGGAATCAGAAAAAAAAAATTCTTATAAATAATGACACTTGAAAAGATCCTTGACTAGTGCTAGGATTTTCAGGGGGCTGAGGGATGGAAAGGGCTTTCCAGGCAACAACTCTGTGATACATTCTCTGAAATCCCTCCTTACTTTCCTCTAATCTCCTCAAAAAAACAAAAAAACTGATCCACACATTTTATGTAGTACATTGCCTACAGTTTCCCTTTATACTTCTTTGTTGTTATTTTATTGTTGCTTGAAATAACTCTCATTTATAGTACTTTTGAAGTTTTCAAAGTATCTTCCTCTCAATAATACTGTCACACAGGTAATGAAATCATTATTATCCCCAATTTATAGATGATTGAGCTGAGATTAGACAAATTAAGTGCCTTGACCAGTATCAGCCAGTCAGTAAGTATCATCAGAGTCAGGATTCAAACTCAAGTCTCCTATGTCCTAAACTTGTTCTCCTTCCATGATTAGTGATAATGGTCTATAACATATCTTAAGTGCTTCTCAAGTGCTCATAACATTGCTGTCAGGTCAATGCTATTGCCACTCTCAATTTTCAGATACACAAACTGAAGGCTCCTATGGGTTGTGAGACTTTCACATAATAAATATCAGAAGCAAGGTCTGAAATGTGTTTAACAAGGCTGTCATATGTGAATACCATTAAAGCTTTTTAGGTGTATGACTATTAAAGGAGAAAAAACATACTAGCATGAATTTATAAGGCGAAGAGAGAATTGTTTTTGTCTTTTAAGTAATTGTGAACTAATTGTCTGGGAAAATATTGTCTTCTATTACTTTGTCTTCCTATCTAGATGCCACAGTGAGGGAATATCCATCCAACTTGGGGTTCTCAAAGATTATGTGAGTAGAGCACAAGGAATTTCTGTATATTTTAAAAATTGTAAATTAATAATCATCAGTGAAAGGTAACAGAACAAAATAAATAGAGATATCTGTACAGGGACAGTAAAACCTGAGTTCAAGTCTTGTCTCTGAAACATCCTAGCTATGTGGCAATGGGAAAGTCACTTAATTGCTCTATGAAACTAAGTCACTAAGTTACAGTCATGTTGTCCAACTGTATTGGTGGAAGGAGGTTTCATACAAGGAGTTCCTAGAACCAGGCAAGTCATAGGTCTAGAGCAAGGGAGAAAAACAATTAGTAAAAATAATATGATGTATGCATCTGAAAACATATTCTCAAAGGGCAGTATTTCAATAGCAAAAGACTTATGTGAGTATGGAAGGGGAAACAAGGCAAATGGAAGTTGGGGGTACCATAAAGATTGATATGAAATCCTACTCTCTTGCCTCTGAGCAAGATTGTTCAGTCTGTCCTCCCTGACTAGAATGCTCTCTCTCTCTCTCTCTCTCTCTCTCTCTCTCTCTCTCTCTCTCTCTCTCTCTCTCTCTCTCTCTCTCTCTCTCTCTCTCTCTCTGTCCTCTCCTCTCTCCATATGCACACACATTCAGTACATTATTCCTTTTTTATATCCTCAATTAGAACATGAGCTTTTGGAAGTCAGAGACCATTACCTTTTTGTGTGTGTATCCCCAGAGTTTAGTATAGCAACTGGTACATAGTTGATAAATGCTTTTTTTTTTTTATTTTTAGCTAAATTGCATTGAGGCAAGCAAGAATTTTTGTCCAGATTTTTAATCTGAGCATCTCTTGGTCCATATTATGGTTCAAAAACTTTTTCACAGATTCTCTTCTTGTCTCTATCAATTTAACTCAGCCAATCACATATTTCCATAAGTATATTGCTGAATCTGAGAAAATAGGGTTAGATCTGGGCCTGCCTTTTAAAATGTACAATTTTAAACATAGTAACACTAAGGATTTTTTTTAAAGGACTCCTACAGTAATGTAACCAGTGACAATTGTGTAACTCTTGATATCAGAGCAGTGACTTGAAGAATAAAGACACTTACTTTAGCTGATAGAGTTGTGCTGAAAAAGAAAGTGGAGCAAGGAATCTTGGCATTTGCTAAAGACTTGATTGTCTGGATGTAATTTCCCTTTCCTAGGAATCAAATGTTTTCCAGCCTGTCCTATTGTTCTGAGGCTATCTGACCACATCTGCCCTTTAGATTAGAAGCACATCTCAGACACCTAAAGTCATTACCCCTTGCAAAATAATCTTCCTGATGAGTAGCTGTATTAAAGTAAAGTGTGACTGTCTATCTGCCAATTCTTATTGTATCTTTTAAATTATGTTAGTTGCCCACTTCTGGATTTCTTTCTTTTTTTCTCTCTTTCTTCCTCTTCCCTCCCCCTTCCCCCCAAACATCTGTGAGTCCCTCCACTTCTTTGTTACTCAGTGAAATGGAGCATGCTTATGTATCCCCATGGAAGATTTTTTTTTCTCCCCAGCCAACTGTAATCTATTGCTACATTATATGAATTCCATTATTTTTCCACTGTGTTAACTCCAAGTGCCTTAAGCAGAGTTTTCGTACCTTGGGACAAAAAATGGCTAGATTTTGTGAAAGTGAACTTATCATCAAAGCTATATATCTATAATTTAATAGATTTCCTAGTCGTTCAGGTATCTGTGAGATTTCCCAAGGAATTTCACAAGTTATGCTATTTTAATGAAACCCATCACATCTACTGTTCAAGGGAGAATAAACTAGATTCTATTTGAAGCAATCAGAGTCAACAAACACAGGGAGAATGAGGCACTCTAAAATGAATAACAATTCTGTGATTTTTTTTCTCATGTCAGTTTCCAGCTTACTTTATTCATTTCTACTCTCTTTGGTCTTTCCCTTAGTGAGAAAGCATAGTACAGTGGAACATGGTACTTGGCTAGGGAGTTAAGTGACCTGGACTTTTGTCCTGCTTGTGATCCTTATTAGCTGTGCCACCATGGGCAACTCAGTTAACCAATTTTAACCTGTTTTCTCCTCTAACAAAATGGGGATAACAATACCATTGTCACCCCTTCCTGATGTTGAAGTATGTTCTAATTGTCCAGGTTTTATAGAAATTTCATTACTTCTTCTTCAGTAGGAGAGTATGATAAAACAATCCCTCAGATTTCTTGACAGCTATATCATTCTATTAGAGAATTATTTATTTTAATTTATACTACAACAAATCTCTTTGCATATCAATTATCATTAAGCCTTATAATCTACATATGACCTATTTCAAAAAAACATATTATCTATAGCTATATCTATATCTATATCCATGTATGTACTGCCAATGTGAAACATGGTGAAAGATATGTAATGGGGTTCCAGGTCTAATTTTGTTTTACTTTGAAATAGAAGAAATTAAAAATACCAACAGCTTTTGGTAAACTGTTGTACTAAAGAGTGATCTCTCTAGTGACAGTATTAATGGCACGTTCATAAACTCTGGATTTAGAGCCAGGAAAACCTGAATTCAAATATCACCTCAGACATTAACTAGCTCTGTGATTTTGGACAAGTCATTCGACATCTCTATGCCTCAGTTTCCTCATCTGTAAAATGAAGGGATTGTACTCAATGGCCTCTTTATTACCTTCTACCTCTAGGACTATGATCCTTTGATATTTCCCAAATCTTGGTAGTCTGAAGACTTTTAGAGAATATCCACATATAATATTAATAATTACAAATACTAGCAAATGAAAGTCCCAGTTCCAGTCATTAACCATTCCTTACTTACTTCCAGTCCTTAAAATATGCACAAATATTTACCTGTCTAGTTTACCCTAAACTATCACAAAGAATCTTTAAGATAATCCATAAGCATCAAATACTTATTACGTGTCAAGCACTGCGCTAAGAATCGGGCATAAAAATGGATTCAAACTTGTGTCTTTCTGCTTCCAGGCCCAGCACTCTATCTATTGTGCATTTGAGTAAACTGAGGCAAATAGAGGTTAAGTGACTTGTCTAAGGTCACACAGCTAGTAAGTGCCTGAGGTTGGATTTGAACTTGTGTCTTTCTGATTCCAGGCCCAGCACTCTATCTATTATGCCACCTTGATACTTCCTATGTGAATAATTAAAGAATCATAAGTTGCTTTCCCTATGTGACTATGGGTTAAAGACACCAATCATAGAGGAAGAAACTTCCCCAAGTGGGAAAGGTTTGTCCTGGAATGAATAAGAAAGAGCTCACTAAAAATATTGTAATAATTAAGCAGTGCAGATATTATTTCCTTGAATGAAACATTTAAAAAGATAGATGCCAAAGGTTAAGGATTATCCATTAAATTCTAGGCAGAGATTACATAAGAGAGAGTGTGATTTTTTTTTAATTCTATGCTTATCCCATACAGGGAGGATACTGCCGTCAGTATCTCATAAAATAAAGTTCACACTGTGATCAGGATTTGTGTGAAACACCTCTATTGAGGTGACTTCTACTCTACCATTCCTGTTCTTCTCCTGTGATGAGATCCATTAACACTTATAACAAGATAGCAGATAAGAGTGAAGAGTGAATCTGAGGCAGGAGGTCTCCTGTGGAGGTGCAACAAGCTATCTCAGAAGCCCATCCCTCTCTGAACTGTTTGAATAGTAGGCTTAAAGTAGCTATAGTCATTCCAATGTCTCCTCCCATTGTCCTTCATAGAAAGAAATCTGGTTTTACAAAAGTGAAGAAGCCACCTCATCACTCTACCACCTCCATAGGTGACAGTAAGAATAATGGGGCTCTATCGAGCACAATGGTGGAGATATTGTATAATTTTATTTTATTCTAACCTAGTCTGTCTGAATTTTACCTGTGTCACAGTCATCTTCATCCCCATCAATACATGTTACACACTTACTTTTTGGAGGGCACTATGTTCAACATTTTTCTCCAGGGTCATTCTTTCAAAACTATTTTTAGTTAGACCAATAGTTTAATTAATACAAAAACAAATGTATCAATCAGTTTTTATTAAGTACCTACTATGTGCTATATATACCATGTATACAAACACAAAACAAACCATGCCTTCAAGCTTACTTTCTATTAGGGGAAACTACATATAGACATATATGAAAATGAAATGTCTCATGGTACCTTGCTTAGATATACTCTGTGCTTTCACATTGTATTATAATTGCTTGTGTACATCTTTTCCAGTATAGACACACCTATACACACTAGAGTATATATATGTATATGTATATGTATATATGTATATATATATATTATATATAATATACAAATTCTATCTGTATATATACTGACATATATACCTTACCTACTAAGAATGCATATATTTGTAATTATATATATATATATAATATATGTATGTATGTACATGTGCACACATCATATAATATATGTTTAATACTCCAGTAGGAAAGAAAGGTATGTACACACAAATAAATGTATATAAATATACATGCATGTGTTATATATGTATATGTAACAATCTGGTAGGAAGGAAAGATATATTTATTAATAACTAATATAGTGAAAACAGAAAAGCCACAAAATAGGTACAAAAGATATTTGAAAAAATAAATTAGTGCTTTTTAAAAAATTCTATAATTTGCAAAGCAAATACAAATCAATTTTTTATTGCTTATATTTATTTAGTGTCTAATGTACATAGCATATTGTTACGCATCATAGAAGACATAAACTTTAGATGAGATATGAGTCTTACTCTATTGGAGCTTACAGTTTACGTACATAGACAACTGTAATGATAATGATAAGTAGCATGATGTAGTGGGAATAAAGCCCTGAATTCAGAATCAGCACTTTGGTTCATATTCTGATTCTGCCACTGCCTGCCCTTGTAACCTTGGAAAAATGATATCACCTCTCTGGTTCTTAATTTCCTCAACTATAAAATATAAGGCCTAGACTAGATGATCTCTAAGATATTTTATAACTTTAACATTCTGTGTTCTACATAATAAGTTCAAGACAAAGTTGCAGAACAGTGCAACATGAGTTCTGAGTTTAAAAATTATTGAACCCAGGAATTCAACAAAATTTCTGTGATGTGTAAGAGACTGTGATAATCTTGGGAAATTCAGATGTACACATTAAAGAAATTGTTTTTGAGCTATACTTCAGCTGGAAGAGAAAATATCAAAAAATCTATAATTCAGCAAAAATAAAGAAAGGCACAGAATAGGTCCAAGTAAAGTGCTATGACACATTTAAAAATGGAAGGTAAATTAGGATTAATCTCTACTTATATAGTATTTTTATTATAACGTAAGGCAGAGTTAATCAAGTTTTCATATCCACATTCGGCATCAAATGTCCCCATAAATGAGTGACTTTCTGGTAAATCAACATCCTTGCTAGGGAAGAAAATAGAGAAATATATGTATACATACGCATAGATATGCATGTGTATATATATACATATAATTTATGGATACAAATTAAATTAATAAACATTATTCTTTGTGGCCATTCCAAGTTTCACAAGGAATGGAAACTGGGGAAGGATTGGAGTTGGGATGTTTCAAATGTTCAAATCTTTGTCAGATCAACTTATGGGAGGAGGGGATGCAACAACCAAAATAGTTGGACAGCTTCTTTTTTTCAGGAAAGGACCTATCTCTTGTATGTCAGTGATATTTCAGATTTCATTGATGTTCTATCATTGTTCCTTATCAGGAGTTCTAGGGTGCTGTTAGTTGAGGAAGCAAGGCATTAATGTGTTATCTCCCCTCCAAAATATATGCTTTGGAACATTTGTTAATAGCAATTGATTCAAAGGGTAGATGAAGGAAAAAGAGAAAGGAAGAGAGTCTGTTTTATTCTGTAAGTAACATGTTCTTGACTGAACTTTGAGAAAATTTTCCAGAGCCCAAGGGCTCATTCCAACACCTAGGCAGCCATTAGCTCATAAAGGGCTTCATGGCAAAACAAAGATCAAAGATGTCATTAAATTTGCTCATGGCTGATGTTTTATTTAACACTTAACTGTCCTGAGCCAATTCTTATACTTAGTCTAAACTATGCAGTAAACAAATTATCATTCACTTAGGGCTCCATGTTCAGGACTTCATTTATCAGGAAGCCTCATATCTATGGGATGTGTCAGCAGGAAATTACTAGGGGATAGAATACATCCTGCTGGAGAGAGACTTGTTTCACTTCATTTGAGAAATCAGAAAATGTGTAGGGAAAGCTTGATGGAGGAATTGGCAGGTGAGTTAGGCTTTTCAGTGAGAGAGACATGTCAATAGATTGTGATTGAGAAGAACCGAATTCTAAAAAAAAAAAAATCGATGAAGTACAATTATATAAGCAAAGGCATGGATAATAGAAATGGGATACAGCCAAGAGTGTGCTAGAGCCAGCTCTGATTGGCTGATAAGAGCCAACTGTTAAATTTTCTGTGTGGGCATTTATACCATAAAAAGAATAATTGTTATGAATCAAGGCTTGATTTATTTTTATTAATTGTCTAAGCTTAAGAAAATTTTTCTAATGCAGATTAAGCTTAAAAGTGTATGTACATTATTTTTGTTTCTGGAGAACCTAGTTATTAAACATTTATTAGTAACCTTATAGTGCTCTATCGACATTGCTTGAGTTCAGTAGGTGTACATAGTAGAAGGCTCAGGGAATGATGTCATCACCAGACTGTTTGGTGCCTGGAAGCTAATAATGGTAATGATGATGATGATGATGATGATGATGATGATGATGATGATTATGATGATGATGATAACTGGCATTTATATAGTGCTTTATACACACATCTCAGTTGAGCCTCACAGAACCCCTAGATAGGGCAGAATGAGAATGGGTGATGGAGAATAATACAGTGTGTTTGGGATGAAGAGTATATTCTTATTGAATTAGAAATGTCTAGAAAGGTAACTTGGATGCAGATTCCAGAGGGCCTTTAATGATAGGATCATAATCATATGTCTTGTTCAATAGATCATGGAATAATCATAATGTTTTGGTCTACGAATCAGTAGGCATATTAAAAGATGAGGCAGGAGGGTCAGCTAGGTGGTGCAGTGGACGGAACTCCAATCTTGGAGTCAGGAGGACGTGAGGTCAAATCCGGCCTCAGACACTTGATATTTCTAGCTGTGTGACCCTGGGCAAGTCATTTAACCCTGACTGCCTCACAAAAAAAAAAAAGCAAAAGGTGAGGCAGGGACACAAAGATCATAAAAGTTTGCACTAAAAGCACTTTTAGTTGGAATTTAATCCATTTGCTCCCTTTTTATAGATGAAGAACAGAAGTCATACAGCAGTTAAGTGATGTACCCAAAGTCACACAGGAAGTAAGTGGCAAAGCCAAGTACCCTGACTATAAATCCAGAGCCTCTTCTGCTACTCCACATTGCTGGATTACCCAAGAAAGCAACTTCTAGTAAACATACATTCAAGAAGCTTTCATTCTAATGGACAAATAAAAACACAGAAAGGAGAATGGAAGAGCTAGAAAGGGGGTACATGCTGAGCAGCATAGTTAAATATACCTAGGAAGTACAGTGGTGGTCTGGAATACAAGTAAGATAAGGCCATCTCTGGTCTGTCAAAGCCAAAGCGACTCGGGTGGGGTCCCATTTTCAAGAGGGGAAAGAATGGAGATAATAGCCTTAGTAGAATCCAGTACTCTTGCCATGGATGGAAGAAAGGGGAAAAAAGTATTTATTAAGTATCTACTATGTATGTACCAGGCACCATTCTTGCTCAGCATTTTACAAATTTTATCTCACATTATCCTCACACAAACTCTGGGAGGTAAGTGCTATTATTGTCTCCATTTTACAGTTGAGGAAACTGGGGTTAAGTGATTTGCCCAGAATGTCATATCTCTTAAGTGTCTGAGAGCAGATTTGAAATTGTCTTCCTGATTCCCACCTTAGAGCTCTATCCATTTCATCACCTAACTGGCCCTTTCCTGGAGGGTTTTTCCTCTTATCAAGGAAATAAAAGTTAATTATAAAAATTAGGATAAAGAAGTTAATGAAAAAGCATATATTAAACATTTGCTATATTCAAAGGACTGTATTGGCACTGGGTAATATAAATAGAAAAACAAAGACAGTCTTGATATTTTCAAAGAGCTCACATTCTAGGGAGAGACAATACATCTAGCTGGTTTTAGTGGCAAATTCAACATAAAGGGCATGTGCTCCTTAGGGCAAAGCAGAAGATAATACATCTTTTTTTAATGACATTTTCATTGCTAAAAACACATCCATTTATGATCAGCAATTTGACAAACCCAAGGACTTGTGTGGTGAGAACTTTCTCTTCTGGGTCTTCAACAGTCATGATTTGATAAAAGGAAGGGCTTGAGCACCTGTAGAGGCAGTTGCCATGTTTAATAGCTCCAACCAGGATGGCTTGATAGCCCTGCCTGTGAAAATTGGTTAGTATTTAAGTTGGGTGATAACAACCTTTACAAGAGTTATCCACTCTCACCCCCCCCAAGTGATCATGGGTATGAGACCAAGTTAGAAGTAGGCCTGGTGGAGAGGTAGGAAGGGTGCTGCTAATCTAATATTGCTAGTAGAGAGAAGTATTATGAAGTAGCCACTTTTTTTTTCTTTTGTTCCTCCTCCCCCCACAATTAGGCTTTCTGGACTTAAAACACTAACTTAAAAATCTTAGGTTTAGCTATAGCTAAATACCCAATATAATACCAAAAGGCAAAATAGAATACCAAAAGAAACAAAAACAATTTAAAAGTATCATCATAGCAACCTGTCAGTTGTCTAGATTAGGTATGTCTTTGAGCATCATTTTATTTAAGTAATGCTAACAAGGTAGCTGAGCAATTTAGTTCAACAAACATTTATGAATCTATGGCTGTCAAAAGGATTTACCAGTATTTCAAAGCTCTACTACCCTGTGACTGTGAGATTTTTCTTTCACTTGTTTCTTTCCCCTTCTTCTCTATGAGGATATGCCTAATTCATAACATAACTTGAGATGAACTCATCCAAAATAAGAAAATTGAGACTCCAAGAGGTTTTAAGTGACTTGTCCCAAGCCACACAAATCATAAACAGCAGGACACATATTCCTACCCAGACCCTCTTTTTCTAAACCTAGAAATCTTTGTACTATGCCACATGTTCTGCTTCTCACTCCTATTCTTCAGTCATTCTTAACCTAAAGTCTCTGATTTAAAAATAAATACATTTCCATATAATTGTTTCAATATAATTGATTCATTTTGCAAAGTGGTTTGCAAACTTTAAAGTGTCATATAAATGTGCTATATTATGCCTTATTATGATGATTATTATGCTCTATTATTATTTTATTTCTCTTAAAATATTGTCAGTTCCCCCTGCCTTACACTGTGATTTTTAGTCTCTTGAATGATTTAAGATAGACATCAGCAAAACAATATATTTTCCTGAATTGTGCTGCTGTAGTCACTTACAATGAGAAAATCAATATACCAGGAAACAGGTTTTTGTTGTTCTTCAGTCTTTTCAGTGGCATGTAACCCTTCATGATGCCATTTGAGGTTTTCTTGGCAAAGATACTGGAGTCGTTTGCCATTTTCTTTCCCAGCTCATTTTGCAGATGAGGAAACTAAAGCAAATAGGGTTAAGTGACTTGCCCAGGGTCACACAGCTCCTAAATATTTGAGGATTTGGATCTAGCAGTCATTTTTCCAGTCAGGATGAGTAAGAAGTCAGGCTTCCACTATATATTTTTTTCTATCTCCTAATTTGGGATGTAATCAAATTGATTAATTTAATAATGCTATATGTTTGATTCAGGTCATAGTATATATAAGTTTCTCTGTCTGTAAAATGATGGGAGCTTTCATATGTGACAATTCCCAAAATCCCTTTTAGCTCTAGCATTCAGTGGAGTATGTAATTTGTTGCCATTGCAATGTACTTCACTAATGAATTTTATTTTATTTATATTAAGCTACAATTTCTTGAACTGGGCATACCGATTGATAGAAATGATACAATAAAATACACATGATTCAAACAAGATGAGCTATTACTCTGAGTGCACCCATCCTGGACATGGAATCCTCAAGCTCAGGCATTTTTTGTTACTTTTGGTTTATCAACAATAATGACTCCTCAGCTTGAGCTCTAAAGCTTTACACAATGTGACTTCAAGCTACTATGATTAATTGAGTTCAAAGATTTTTAAGGAATGTAGAAAAAGCCTCATATTAAGTTGATCTAAAATAATTATTACATAAGCAAGAGACAGAACCTCCCCTTGAATAAAGAAATCCAAACCATACACTTCTTTTTAACCTCTCTCCAAACTTACTTCCCTGCTTTATTCTGATTCAGAGAATTGAAACTACACACATGCATAGCTAATTCTGGATGGCTCACAAATACTAAGGTTTGGTGGTTTCATACCAAGATAGACAAAGAGTTCTGGATGCTTCAAACTAAGAGAAATAAAACTTGGCCACTATTGAATACTCCAATCACCAATAGGTCAGATACCCTAAAATGGGAGTTGGTCAAATGAGGGTAAAATGCCCTCATGCATATTCTTCAATCACTCTAGCCATTTCTATCTGCATGACCTTCTGGATGAGCCACTGGGCCTGCACTACTTATCTTTCTAGGCATTCAAACTATTATTCTATGAATACTGCCATTGCAGTTTGCCTGACCTATTTGTTGGTCCCTTAACTCAACATTCTCTTTATGTTTTTCCTATCTGTAATACTTAGACTTCACTTATTCGGTAGTATTACCTCTTAGAACTGTTAAATTTCTTCCAGGCTCAGTTCAGGTGCCATATCCTAACAAATACCTTTCCTATCATCATCATCATTATCATCATCATCATCATCATCATCATCACCACCATCATCACCACCATCACCACCACCAACATTACTATTATTATCATCATTATCACTCTAGTTGATGGAACTCTCCTCCACCTCAAAAGATTATGCGTTCCCTTATCTGTTTATATATTGATCTACAAATAAATTATAAATTACTCAAGGGCAGAAGCTGTTAATCTAGTTTTTAGCTTTGTTTTCTCAAAAACCCAATATGGTATTTTGCACATGGTAGGTGAGTAATAAATGTTCTTTATTTTGAATTTCATTTAATTATAATTTAGAGGGGGGCAGCTGGGTGGCACAGTGGATAGAGCACCGGCCCTGAAGTCAGGAGGACCTCAGTTCAAATCCAGCCTCAGACCAAACACTTGACGCTTACTAGTTGTGTGACCCTGGGCAAGTCACTTTACCCCAATTGCCTAAAAAGAAAAAGTAATATAGAAGAAAAAACACTGGGTTTATATTTTATGGATCTGAATTCTCTGCAATCCATAACCTTGGACAAGACACTTAAGCCATTTGAACCTCAGTTTCACCATTTTTCAAATGAGAGGGTGGAGTAGGTGATCTCAAACATCCTTTCCAATCTAAATCTTTTGATCTTATGATATAAAGGCTTCATTTTCTATACAATGTAAAAGCATATTTAAAAATTATTTTCAGTTTAGTTCAGCACTACAAAATTCAAGAAAATGATTTCACAATTCTCTATATTTTATGGGAAATAGTTCTTTTTTGTTTTTGATTTTTTTTTAACAATGCTTAGGTATACCATACCTAATACTGTTTAGACAAAATATTCTGCCAGCAGCTACCAGGTTGACAGTCTTGCTGGTCAATAAATATGGGATTCTTAACACAGTTCTTATTTATAATACATTAGCTAGATGATTCTTTCTGACTATGGAAAGAAAATCATTATGTAACAATAAACAGCAACTAACAAGCATTTTTTTTGTTGTTGTTTTTTTACCTTGGGGACAGGTGAGACATGGAGAATGGAAAAGAGAAGACTTTGTTTTTTCTCTGCCCTTTCCCTTGGCCTTTCACCTACCCAATTCATCCAACCCTTTCTTCTTCCATTCTCAAATCAAATATTATCTCTCTTACCTCTCCCATACTCCCAATTCAGTTCCATTCAACAAGCTTTTTACTAAATATCTATCATTTGTCAGTCACTACTATAGGTACTGGGGATACAAAGACAAAATAAAAAGGTACTCTCTGTCCTCTGGGAGTTTAGATTCTACAGGGGGAAATAATAGTTATGTAAACAAGTAAATACTGTATCTATATATTATACTATACATTATAATTATTCTATGTTAGATTATTTGTATTACATATAATATATCATAGATTATGCTATTATTGCATGTCTCTATACACATACATATGTGTGCACATATGTGTGTATGCATACACATGTGTATATACATGCATACACATGTGTATATACATACATACATACACACATACATATATGCAGAGAGAGAGAGAGAGAGAGAGAGAGAGAGAGAGAGAGAGAGAGAGAGAGAGAGAGAGAGAGATGTTTGGGGTGAGGGAACTAGCAACTGGGAGAGAGGGCACCAGGTAAAGCCCCTTGTTTAGGAGGTGGCATTTGAGCTGAGCCTTAAAAGGAAATAGAGATCCCAAGAAGTAGAGGTAAGGAAAGAGAATATCCCAGGCATAAAGGACAGCCTATGCAGAGGCATGAAAGTAGGAAATGGAATGTCCTAAATAGGAAAAGCAAAAGTCCATTTTGCATTCTCCTTATTTCACTTTATATTCTACCTCATACTCTGTGACAGAGACGTATCTTGTACATTTCTTGTTTCCTTTACTACAGATCAAGCTCTATGAGGATAGACACCATGTCTCATTCTAGCTTCAATGTCTCAAGGAGCAAGGAGAGACCTTTCAGGATCAAGACCTGTGGTCACTTAGATGAAGACTCATCCAGTGATCCTGATGCTTTTGGGCCTGACTTCAGTAGGACAAATGCTACATAGAAAGTTCCAAGTCCACTTTCTTTTTTTAAAAAAATTAATTTATTCATTTTTAGTTTCCAACATTTACTTCAAGAAGACTTTGAGCCTCAAATTTTCTCCCCATCTCTCCCCTCCACCACCCCAAGATGAAGTGCATTCTGAATAACCCTTCCCCTAATCTACTCTCCCTTCTATCACATCTCGCCTTCTCTTATCCCCTTCTACTTCTATTTTCCTATAGGGCAGGATAGATTTCTATACCCCATTGCCTGTATATCTTATTTCCCAGTTGCATGTGAAAACAATTTTTATCATTTGTTTTTAAAATTTTGTGTTCCAAATTCTTTCCCTTCCTCCCTCCTGACCCACCCTCATTGTGGCAAACCATTCAATACAGGTTATACATGTATAATCATGCAAAACACTTCCATAATATGGAACTGAATATGTTGTGAAAAACTATTTCCCTTCATCCTATCCTGTCTCATTTATTCTATTCTCCCCTTTGACCCTTTTCCTCCTCAGAAGTGTTTGCTTCTGATTATCTTGTCCCCCAATCTGCCCTGCCTTCTATCATACCCCACTATCTTACCTTCTTCTCCCCTATTTTCCTGTAGGATAAGATAGATTTCCATTCCGAATTGAGTGTGTATGTTATTCCCTCCTTAAGCCAAATCCTTTGCGATTTAAGATTCACTCATTCCCACTCACCTTACCCCATTCTGCCTCTCCCTTTCTCCTCCCAGTATAATCCTCTCACCCTTTAATTTTATTTTTTAGATATCATCCCTTCATCTTCAACTCACCCTGTGCCATCTTTCTTTCTTTCTTTCTTTCTTTCTTTCTTTTCTTTCTTTCTTTCTTTCTTTCTTTCTTTCTTTCTTTCTTTCTTTCTTTCTTTCTTTCTTTCTTTCTTTCTTTCTTTCTTTCTTTCTTATCTATCTACATATATTCCCCCCTCCAACTACCCTAATACTGAGAATGTAAATCATGAGTTACAAATATCATCTTTCCATGTAGTAATGTAAACAGTTCAACTTTAATAAGGCCCTTATGATTTCTCTTTCCTGTTTATCTTTTCATGCTTCTCTTGAGCCTTGTATTTGAAAGTCAAATTTTCTATTCAGCTCTGTCTTTTCATCAAGAATGCTTGAAAGTCTATTTTACTGAATGTCCATTTTTTCCCCTGAAGGATTATACTCAGTTTTGCTAGGTAGGTGATTCTTGGTTGTAATTCTATCTTCTTTGACCTCTGGAACATCATATTCCAAGTCCTCTGGTCCTTTAATGTAGAAGCTACTAAATCTTGTGTTATCCTAATTGTGTTTCCACAATAATTGAATTGTTTCTTTCTGGCTGCTTGCAATATTTTCTCCTTGACCTGGGAATTCTGGAATTTGGCTACAATATTCCTAGGAGTTTTCCTTTTGGGATCTCTTTCAGGAGGGGATGGGTGGATTCTTTCAATTTATTTCTAAGCACCTGTAAATTTTCAGTTCTTCCAAAGTAGTATGATCAAAGGTGATTTATTTACTCCTTTTCTGGCCTGTACTCTGTTCTATGAGTGACCACAAGCACTCTTTTCTGCCTTGGAAGTGTGAGGCAGATTCATTCTACACCACCACCACAAGCTCCACCATGCCAACATTCCTCCTCACGCCAGGACTGCCATCCAGAACTGTGACCCAGATCCAAGTATGAGCAAAGCAGGAATATGCTGCCTCAGCACCAGCAAAGAGATCCCTGCAATCCCCCTCTGATCAGCTGCTTGATCCCCCCACTGCCTGTGGGCTGAGAGCTCTGGTAGCAGCTGCCACCCCAGGGTTGCTCCAGAGCTGGGGCTGGACTGAGCTCCTCTCTCACCAAGGTCCAACAGACCTTTCTAATGACCTTCTATGTTGTTTTTAGCATTTGTGTGTTGAAAAGTCTGGAAACCACTACAGCTGCCCATGATTCAGTCCCCTGAGGCCTGCTCCCACAGTGAGAGGAATGAGATCAGTAGGGGCTTGAGACAACAGAATTAGGTAAGTGACTCTTCAGATCCCTCAGTGGTACTCCTAGAACCCTGTAGGGGAAATGTAGCTGGCCTAGCTCTAGAATAGTAAGTCCACTAACTCACATTTAGTATGACTATATCAGTTTATTAGACAGAAGTTCCTCAACTGCTATGGAAAACATCCATAAATATAGTTCATAAAGTAGAAGGGAAGGCCATGTAAAAGAATTCTGCCCATGCCATTCAACTTGGAAATGTACTTGTGACTTAAGTTGATAATTCTCTTCCTTTAGGATATAGCTCAGCACCCTCTTTTCAAGGAGCCTTTCATGATCCCACCTACCACCCCTGCAAAGTGTTTTTCTCTGTCTCTCTCTCTCCATATGTGTATGTATGTGTGTATTTGTATTTTGTTTTTTGTTGTTGTTCAGTCATTTTCAGTCATGCCTAACTCTTCAGGAACCCATTCGGTATTTTCTTGACAAAGATACTGGAGTGGTTTGCCATTTTCTTCTTCAGCTCATTTTTCCAGATGAAGAAACTGAGGCAAACAGAGTTTAGTGACTTGCCCAGGGTCACAGAGCTAGTAAGTGTCTGAGGCTGGATTTGAATTCAGGAAGATGAGACTTCCTGAATCCAAGTTTGGCACTCTGTCCACTCTGCCACCTTGCTGCCGTATATGTATATGTATATGTATATGTATATGTATATGTATATGTATATGTATATGTATATGTATATGTGTATGTGTATGCGTATGCGTATGCGTATGCGTATGCGTATGCGTATGCGTATGCGTATGCCTATGTGTATGCCTATGTGTACGCGTATGTGTATGTGTATATGTGCATATATACATATGTATATATATACATGCAAATGGATAGATAGATAGATAGATAGATAGATAGATAGATAGATAGATAGATAGATACGCACACATATATTTATATAATGGAATAATTTGGGAAGAAAATACAAAATAGTTTGGGAAGTAGGGCACTAGTACTTTGGATATATATACACACATATATTTAGCATTTCATCTTAATATATACGTACAAATATATGTATGAATATGAATATATAATGCAATGGACATTTAATAAATACTTGTTGGATTAATGAATAAGTAAATTAATGATAGAATGAAGAGGGCATTGGGTTTGGAATGAGGGGAATTAGGTTCAAATACAAGCTCCGACCATCTATAAATAGTAATCTCTGTGACCTTGACAAATTACAGATGTACAGGCAGGTAGGTTGCATAGCAATGGACTTGAAGTCAGAAAGACCTGAGTTCAAATCCCAACTCAAATATTTAGTTTCTATGCAACCCTGAGCAAGTCCCTTAATTATCTCCCAGACTTGATTTCACTATCTGTAAAAATAAGATTTTAGTAACACCAACTTTACAGAGTTGTTTTAAAGATTAAATGAGATAACATATCTAAATCTCTTTGTAAATCTTAAAGTACTATATAAGTAGTAGCTTTATTATTCACTCACATCCCTGGATCTCATTTTTTATCTGTAAAGTATTTGGACCAGATGACCTCTAAGTACCCTCCAACTGTAAATCTATAACCTATAACCTTTGTTTCACCCTATATTTTATTTGGAGGGGTTTGGACAGGCTCTGTTCTGATTGGCTGATGTAAATAGTTAACAACCAATTGCTACACACACACACACACACACACACACACAGACACACACACACACACACACACACACGAGTGTGCACACACATACATACATATATACATATACATATATATGCAAAACATCTTTAAAAGGCATTATTCTATTGTTCTTTCTAGGGTTGTTTCAAAGTCAGGGGATGCCATTACCCCAAAGAATTTGTACGAATACAAATAATATTTGTGGCATATCTATAGTAGAGAAAAGTCTAGGGATTTTTATTTCCATCTTTGAATTAATCAATGGGGGGTATTATTAAATAAAACATTCTAAGCCTCAAACTAATATTCCGGTGAAAACCTCATGGAATTGACTATATGCAATGGAGTTAGGAAGAAAAAAAGCAAACCTACTTTCTTTGGAATTGCATCTACATTTATCATTGTTTTTGTCAAAATGGATCTCCCAAGATACTCCAACAGAATGAGACAGTTTGTTATATCTTGCTTCTCTTACCAAGCAACCCAATAAACTTTGAGCTTGCCGTTTCCAAATTTCTTGAAATATCTGGGCATGTTCTCATAACTCACTGGTAGAAGGTAGAACTCAAATGTGCCCTTGGAGATTTTGTAGGCAGTAGATACCTGTGTGCCAAAAGGCTCAATTTCTAAATCGTGCATGTGTTGCTTTGATTGCTGGAACTGTGCCTTCTGATTACTTGCTTTCCAGCTCATTGGTAGCTCTGCTTTTTGCATTTGAAATTTAATTCTATCTCTCGGTGGACTAGTTGTCTGTGAAAGAAGGAAGGAAATTCATATGCTCACAAACTTCAAGGATCAATCTGGAGAAGATTTGAAATGTTTGCTTAAGCCTTACCTGCTTAATCAGGCTTTTAGCTGATTGCTGGAGACTGTCTGACTATTGGCTTATGCAGTACTGGAGGGCACTTTGGTAAGGCACTCTATGAACTGCTGTTAAAATGTACCTGATTAGCCAGAGCCCTTATTGCTTTTTGTCATATTCTCATATCTGCACTGGCACACAGGAGGCCACATTTAAAGAAACTCTGTTCATGTCACCAAGAAATAATGGAAAAGTGAGAGCACGCACAAGTGTTTAATGGGAAAGCAATGGATTGTGATCAAAGGTTTCATTCATAGTGTATCTTTGACTATAAACAAAGAATCAATTACAAAAACATCACCCAGAGCTGGTAGCTGGATTAGAAGAGGGGAAATTTGCAATATGGTGTATAGGCATCCTTCCACAGTGCAATGGTTGCTTTTTGACCAAAGTAGCTCCAGAGCAGATTTTCATTGAGGTAATCTACTCTTTGTTCTCAGTTATTTTTGTGAAACAAACAGGCAGAGTATTTCCAAAATTGCTGATTGATAGATGAAAAGTACATAATAGAAAGAACAAAAAATATTTTGTGAGTTAATGATTCATCACTTTTTATATTTTAGACATCTTTAAATTATAATAGTACTGCAGCCAGCCATTTCAAAATGTCTTTTTGTTCCACGAGTATGGTTAGAAGAATCAGCCTAACATAATGGATAGAGAGCCTGCCTTGAAATCAGAAAGACCTAGATTCAGGTGTTGCATCTGTCACATACTATCTATGTAAAGCAATTTAGCAGATCTAATGTACCAATAGTGTTTCACAATATATGCAATAGTCCATACCCATAGTCTTCCACATCTACCAGGAGGGGAGAAAAGTATATATATATATATGTGTGTGTGTGTGTGTGTGTGTTGTGTGTGTGTGTGTGTGTGCACGCGCGTGTATATATGTTATATTATATAATGTGTATATATGTATATATGTATGTATGTGTACATACATATATACACGCGTACACATATATGTATGTGTATATGTGTATACGTATGCGTGTGTGTGTGTACATGTACATGTACATGTATATGTATGCATGTGTGTATGTGTGTGTGTGTATTCATCTTTATGAACCTTAAGGACCAACCTTAGTCAAGAGCATTACACAGCTGAATTCTTAACTATAAAGTCATATCAAAAAACGTAACAACTTAGTCAAACAGTTCTGATTATATAGGAACCTAGAAACCCAAGAATCCATTAGTTGGTTGTTTTCTATCACTTTTTAAAATTAAATCATTATGGATAATAAGATATTAAATTCTTAGGCTTATCTAAAAAACATCTTTAAGTTTTGGTAAGATTTAGGAGATTAAGATCAGCAAGTAAAAGCTCTGTCCATTTATTTGAAATATGTTTATAGGAAATAGGTAGCCATATCAAGTTGTAAAGTGAATGTGGTTCATTAATAAGAATAGTTGAATTTAAGTGAAACCAAGGATACATTAATTTAGTATGAATTTTAGCTCATTATTGATGAAATGAAAGCAGTACACATTCAACCATACTAAAGAACCATATTAATATTGAAAATATAAGTACCAGTACAACCAGAAGACAAAAACAATTTCTGGTCAACCTAAGGATAATTCCCAGGTTCTGCTTTGGAAATTATGAAAAAGCTGTTAGAAGAACTGGTTTTACTGTATACCTGATGTAGCAAGAAGCATCCTTTCATGACACTTGATTATCTCTGCTTTGGAATACTGATGACAGCAATACGCAGGAATACCACATGAATAAAATTCTAACTGTTGTACCAACATCTGTTTTAGATTATAAAAAGGTAGGAAAATTCTGTGAAAAACTCAAGTTCCTCCAAACCACACTGATATTTGGTAACTACAATGTGAAGAGAGACACAGGGAGAATGGGGAAAATATCTTTCTAAATGTGGTTCAAGATTAAAAAATAAAGAACCTAAAATCTAAGGAGTTTCAAGCATTTTTATTATGAAATCTTTGTTAAAGATGAAAGTTTTACAATTATAAGATATGATAAGCATTGAATGTCATGTAAAAAAAATAAACTACTTGTCCCAAAACAGACAAGACATAATTGGTAGTCAACAATAAGGGTCAAAAATTGATAACAAAATCTGAGAAAAGGGAAAAATGAGAATACTCAGGTGTTTATGGCATTTCCGATATCATCCATTTAAATAAACTGTTAATATTGAAAAATGAGAAATAGATAAAGGGAAAGACATTGACAAGAAGTTAAGCTTGTAAAAAAGCAATAATTAGAATGAGAAGATAAGAAGGCCTCAGAAACTGTTTCAGCCAGAAAGCAATTCATCTACTTGTCATGGCTGCCAAGTGTAATATTGGTTTATGATATAAACTCATTTGCAAAATATTCCTAAGGATTGTGGAAAATAAGAAGTACTGCCTCACAAAATAGTGAACTACAGTGAAAGAGGAAAAAAAATCCTACTGAAAGCTTAACCTGTGACACAGCTAGGCTAGTCTAAGCAAAGGACGTTGATATATAAAATTAAAAGATGGATAGCTTATAAAATTAGATAGACTTATATCTGTCAGCATTCCTAAAAAGAAAAACAAAACAATAAAATATTTTGATCAGTGAGACTCTATCATCAGAAATCATTAAGCACAAGTTGAAGGACTATTTGTTAGCTTTATTCTTGAGAAGATCTCTGATCAAGTGGGTATAAGGTGAATTATATAACCTCCAAAATCCCTTCCAGCTCTTAGATTATGTGATTCTGACATGGTGACATTTGAAGCATAATGAGTCAGGGATGCTCAGTCTAGAGGAGCAAAGCTTTAAAAGACCATGGAGGCCATCTTTAAATGTTTGAAGGGCTATCATATGGAAGAGAGACTGGACTTTTCTACTTGGTCCTGAAGAAAAGAATCAAGAGCACTAGGTAGAATTTATGAAACGGAAAATTTAGGCTTGATATAAGGAAAAAAATTCCCAATAATTAGAGTTACACAAAAGTGGATGAAGTGTCCCTTGAAGTAATGTTTCCTACCTTTGATGTTAGTCAAGCAAAGTCTGAATGCAGGAATTCAGATAGGTTGTACTACGTGATCATTTATGTCCCATCCATTTCAAAAATTCTGTCATTCTATAATATCAGATGGATAGTGCTACACTGGCACCCATCTTAAGAGAAAAGATACAGAAAAGGGCCTCTCATCCATTAGCTAGAGCTTTAATGGAAGATTTACAGGAGGAAATAGACAAGCATTACAACAGATAATAAAACATTGATAGGTTGTTATCAATACTATTGGAGGGAATACTCACACTGATGAGCTCCTGAATCCACTGAGCTACTGAAGCATGTATTAAAAATGAGGCTATCTTAAAAAAAATAAATTGTTAAGTTGGTGTATATGCAAAATGAGATGTACTAAGAAGGAGACCAGCACTAATATACAAAGACCGTAAAAAAGGGAAAAGACAAAGAAAGAGCAGAAAAGGAATTTTTTAAAAACCGTGCAATGTCAACATCAAGAAACAAGGAGACTGGGGCACTTCCTATTCTACAAAGGTTAATGAAGGAAATGGGAAATGGGAAAATTCCTCATTTCTTACATTTATAGAATTCTATTGGGAGAGCATTGTGTCTATAATAGAAAGCAGTCTGTCATCCTTGTATCCAAAGAATAATTTGCAATTATATGAAATGAAGTGAAACATTTTTATAACATTTCGCAGGAGGTTGGGTTTTATGGACATTGTCTGAAGAGAACTTTATATGAAATTATACCATGTATATAGCTGTTGGTGATGATTTCTCCAAATCAGGATTACAAGTGAGGAAGTGATGCTTTCAATAGCCTGGGGAGAAAAGTGGAGTTGTCTAATAAGAAGATATACTCATACAATAACTTTCTTTTAAATAATGTGTAAAAATGACTCCAGCAAGGAATGATAGAGGATGAATACTATCAGGTGACACAAAACTATAAGAATAATGTGATGAATGATGACTCTCAGAAGGAGCTGAGCATACCAAGGATTTTTGAAAATATAGATTAAAAAGTCTATATAGAGTAATTGAAAAGTACTTGATTGAATAAAATGAAGCATAACTTGCAAAAAGAGGTTTAATTAGAGAAAAGGACAAAAAAAATACATTTGTGTTCATTATCCTTAGTCTTCATCTGGATGAACTTCAGTTTGTTAACATTCTTCCTAAAATGTGGTACCCAGAACAAAACACCATTTTCCAAATATGGTTTACCCAGGGAAGAGTACAGTGGTACTTATCACCTCTTATCCAACATGAGGAGGAGTCCTATATCTTCTTCTTTTTAAAATATCTTTTAAAAAAGCTTTTGCTATGCAATATGTTTTTTTTCTTTTTGCAATCATTTGTTTACATGACTTGAACTCATTGTGCAGAATTTTGACATACTATTTAATTATTCATTATAGAACCATAGTTTAATCACACTGAATATTAAGTGTATCTTGGACAAACTCGATTCCCCCCCACAAATATTGCCTTGATTATAACCCTAATATCCAATCAACTTTTTTGACATGGCAGTCTACCAAAACCTCAGCTCTTCCCCCCCCCCAAAGATTGCTATCCAACAATGCTTTCCCCCACCTTGTATGTGTGAGGTCAATTTCTTGAAAACAAATATAAGACTTTATATCTATCCTCACTGAATTTCACTGGATTCAATTTAGCCTAATATTCTAGCTTTTCTGTTGATGGCACTGAAATTCTTTAAGTCACTCAGGCTTATAACCTTGCATCAATTTTTTTAACTTTTCCCTCTCTTTCATCCCATATCCAATTATCTTTCAAGTGGTATTTATTTTACCTCCACCATACCTCATAGACATCTCCTTTTGTTAACTTCCACTGCCACCCTCCTTGTTCATAGCTCATTTCATCTCACTTAGACTTCTATAATTGCCTTCTAATCAGTATGTTGGTAACTACTCCATCCCTTATCCAATTGATCCTTTATACTACTGCTAAAGTATTCTTCCTAATATATTCATTCTGATCATCAATCACCTTTGACTCAAAAAGTATTCAGTGATTCACCATTCCTTATAGGATTAAGGATATATTCCTGATCTTGGCATTCAAGTTCCACAGATAGTCAAAAAATATGTCCATGGTAGGATTTTATCACATGCCTTCCTGGCTCCCACTGGCATTGATTGGCCTGATCCTTAGAGGATAGCCGATTACTACTCCAAAGGACCTAGAGATACATAGGGTTCACTCATAAGCCTCCACCAATGTGCTTCTCATTAATAATCATCAAGACAATTCCTTTTTTATCAAATGAATTTTCTGACATGGTATAGAAAGTAAGCAAGTGTATTAGTTAACAAAGAAAAAAAATCCCCACGAAAATATATAGCACACTTTTCCACAAATACACACAAGGTTCTTGGGGAAAGTGGGCACACAATTAAAGTACAAATGTAGTGAGGCACATATGTAGAAAACACATGTTTCAAAGAGGTAACTAATAACTACTTATAATAAAGTCATTCTCTTCCTTCATAGAGTCTGTACAAAGTTCCCCTTAGTTGTACATATCTGCTAGACTCTAAGAGTCCATGATTTTTAGAAGAGGTCACACTTGCTGAAGTTGCTGTTCCTAGATACTTATTACTCCCAGATTGATCAGTTTTCTTCTACTGGCTGAGTTTCTCTGATCTAAAATGAATGAACTGTCTGGCAATGGTCTGGTTTTTCCAACACGTTGTCAATGAGTAGAAGAGGAGAGAGAGAGAGAGAGAGAGAGAGAGAGAGAGAGAGAGAGAGAGAGAGAGAGAGAGAGAGAGAGAGAGAGAGAGAGAGAGAGAGAGAGAGAAACAGACAAGGCTAGAGAGGCACATAGACATACAGACAGATACAGAGACAGAAGGTTGATTCTGACTTTTCAAATGGAATCTTCTGAATTGAAATTCTTCCACCACTCTATGGTTGAGCACTTGACTGGCTGACTACAGATTAGTTTGCTGTTTATATGTTGCCCAGGAGGTGTGACAATCTTCTCAGTCAAATACAAGGTGTTTTTAGGGAGGCATTATTTGCTTTTATTCCAGTGGTCAAAACTTTACAATCCTTTCAAATTGATTAGAGAATTATTAACCTTTAATTTACACTTTGATTCAATTGAGGAGTACAAGCCTTCCATGATTACATTAATTGGGGTGAGGTAAAAGCCCACATTTACAGCAGCATGTGTAGATAAAAAAAAATTGTATTTGGAGACTGAAGACCTATGTGACCTGTCCCAAACTTTGGGAGTTATCACTTCCTTTTCTATAAAATGAGGGGAGTTAGGTAAATGAGTAAAATGACCTTCCAATTTTAGTGTCTTCCAATTTTAAATCTATGGTTCCATGATCTTTGTAGTCTCAGAGTCTGGCAAAGTCTCTTCCACGTAAGAGGCTCTTAGTGAGCATCTATTGAATGAGTGATCCTATTTTTTGCCCCATTATGTGGTTAGAGCAGTTATGCCTTTTAGTTATCATCTCCCTGCCATGCAATTCATTTGTGTCTTAAGTGTAGGTTGATGGAATATGCTGTATGAATTTTCAATCCATTTTGAGTTTTCAACAGAAATCCCCCTCGTTCCCCTCAGGGATATCTGGTTGCCAGTGCCCATATGCTTGCAAGTGTGTTACAATGGTCACCAAATTCCTGAGCTCTCAAAGAAATAATGCAGATTTTTCAAGCTTTATTGGTGAATCAGGAGAACTCTATGGAAGGACAATGATGTGTGGTATAGGGTCTGCCAGTCCCTGCATGTGCATTTACTGGGACTTTATAGCTGACAAAAAGTCAGGATCAAATTGTACAAGGAAGGTAAATATATTCTAGCATATTTGCACTAAAAATGCCTCCAAATATTTATACTACTGCCAGTTTAGATAACTCTTAGCATTTTGAGTTCCCCTAATTGATCTTTATAAATACTTTATGAAGCTTTTAAACAGAGCACTCTGATGATTCTGTTCAATCCAGCAAACATTTAAAGTGGCCAATGCATCCTTTTCTACTAAAAGTGGGTCAGAAGTTCTAGATTGTGAGGCTCACTTTGTAATATTCTGTAAACAAGGAATAGAGCCAAACTTGCCAAATCCTTGATGCCTTTTTTTTTATGCTTTTACAGTTACAGCAAAAGCCTATTATAAAAAGCATTAATGTGCCATTGATATGGTTACCATATTTATTAACATAATACTGTTCCTTCATTTTCTTGCAGAATTCTATTTTCATATGTATTTTGTTAATAAAACTGGGGGATGGTAAAGTATATGATATCAATCTAAATTATTTTCAGGTAATAGTACATGCCTTGCCTCAGTAGATATTAAATTTCCTATTAAAATTCCTTTACCTGGCATTCAAAGCTCCTTATGATTTAGTACCACTCTTTCTTGTGTTTATTCTTGTTTTAGTTCCTTTTTGTATTAGGGAAAACATTTAACCCCATGAATAACGTAAACTTGCAAGATTATTCACAAACATATAACTTGAGATTTAGAAGGAACCTCAGCAAACATTTAGTTCAACCCATGCACAAAAGGAATACCCACTATAACAATATACCCAACAAGTGATTGTCTCTGTTGATCTCCAAGGAGAGGAAACACCACCTCTTAAGGCAAGTTATTTCTCTTTCATATACCTAAGGCTCTATCATCAATTAGCATGGAGGTAGAAGAGATGAGACTTAATAATCCCTCACAATGATCACAATAACATATACAAAAAACATTTTCATATTTCTGTCAAGGGCACTGCTATTCTTCACAAACATGGAGTTATTTTTCATCCTTCACTCTCACCATTTGCAATTGTTAAGTCTTGTCAATTCCACTTCTACAATATCACTTCTATTCATCTGCTTCTCCCTACCCATATGGCCACCACCTTAATTCAAGCCTTTATCACCACTCAACAAGACTATTACGATAAGATCCTAATCAGTATCCCTGATTCAAGTCTCTCCCCTCTCCCAGCTATCTTCTAAAACTCCACCAAAACAATGTTCCTAAATTTAGGTTATCTCATCCCTGCTCAGTGAGTTTCAATGGCTCCCGGTTGCCTCCAGGATCAAATACCTCTATATGGGCATTTGAAGCTCTTCACAATCTGGATCCAGACCATCTTTGGAGATTTATGATAAATAACTCCCCTTTAAACATTCTACAGCCTAGTAAAACTGGCCTTCTGCTTGTCCCTCATACATATCATTCCCTTTTCCCTCTCTGTTCCTTTATTTCCTTTCTCTGCTCTTTGTACAAGTTCTTCCCTAAACTTGGAATGCATTCACTTGTACCAACACTTAAAATTATTAATTTCCTTCACAGTTGAACTCCAGGACCACTTCTTACAAGGGCCTTCCTCATTAATAGATTGCTTTATAGTTTACAAAAGCTTTTACCTAGATTAGAGTTCCTAGATCTTCTCTTTTGGTCCTTGCAGACTCAGGTAGTTAGGACAGGTGTTATTATCCTCATTTTACAGGTGAGCAAATCAAAGGTAAGAGAAGTAAAGCAACTTGCTCAAAGTCACAAAACTGGCTTTTGAACCCAAGTCCTCTAACTTTAAGCCATTTCAGGGCAATTTCTATTATACTTTTACTGTTATTCCTACCTGGATGTTCAAGAGTTCCTTGTTTACAGTAACTACCAGGAAGAAGGGAATTAAGGAGGCAAAAAGACAATTGACTCTCTCTTCAAAAGCAAGTGAGCAAATAGGAATGGAGAACCCTAATTCCTGTCACCTCCCTACATGCTAACAACAGATTATTTAATAAAACATGGTCTGTTTGATTCTCTGTATTGATATTTCCAGTGCCTGGCATAGATCCTGGCACATACAGTCAGTTCTTCTATTATATGACAGATGCATTCCTGAAAAACAACTTGCTATGCAAAATCACATGATAAAAACTGCAGGGTTTATTGGGCAAATGGGACTTAGTGGCACAACACTCAGCAATTTTGTCAGTGACACATTAAGAGATACATAAAGAATAAACAGCAATGGCCATAGAGTATGTGGGTTCAGTCCTACCCTTCTCTACCCACAACTCCTATTGCACCAGGAGATTTTATGTATGTGTATGTATGTATGTGTGTGTGTGTGTGTGTGTGTAGTGTGTGTATATATATCATATAAATATATTTATCACATGTGTGTATGATAGATATACAAAAAAGATAGCACCTTACCTAAATTTGCTTATGGAAGTGGATTTCAGAAGGATTGTAACTGGTGAGTTGCTGTGAAGTAGTGGATGAAAGGTTATCTGAAAGCAGAAAGAAATTTTTAACACCAGATATGGATAGTGTAGCTCCTTGTACCTCTAAGAAATGACTCATTAAAAAAAAATCAAAATTTGAAATATTCTCAAATTGTTCCCTAATGTATCGATCAAATTGGAACAAATTTGCATTTTCAAAACAAGTGCTATAACAGAATTGACTGGAGTAGGAACCTAAATTTTTGTTGATTGGTTGATTGCAATTGCCTGTATTTCCCAACATTTGTGTCATAATGTGTCTCTGTCTACCATAATTAAGAGCAAATGCCAAACATTCCATTCCCCTAAAGTTTTAATCTAATTCTCAGTTCAGAATCAGTTCTTTAGGTCAGTTCATTTTATTTTGACTGTCCACCTTGGGTCTATTTCATTGCCCATGAATAACTTTATGTAGGGAAAGGGAGCTAATTCAATAAGCACTTATTAAGTGCCTACTCCTATGTGCCAGGCCCTGTACTGAGTGCTGGAGATACAAACACATGCACACATACAAACAACACACACACACACACAGAAACACACACACATACACACACACACAAAAACCATCCTGTTTTCAAGGAGCTTACAATCTTCTAAAGTCAGAATTCCAAACTTCTACATGACAATCTCTCTAATAAAAAGCCGGCAGTTTGTCTATAGATTTTAGTTATCCTATCTAACCCTGTTCCGCAGGGATAAGTGAGACTATAATATCCTGTTATGTTTGCTGATAGCCCTGCTTTTCATTAAGAGAAGGTGTAGGGAAAGCAATACAACATTTAGTGAAATGAAATTAGTGATCTGTCAACTTGGTCAATGGCATATTAAAAACAAGCATTCATTCATGCAATACCCCCACCTTCCAATCTCCTTTCAATACCATGTGTGGAGTGCAGCTTTTCATTCAAAACAGACTGTTAACAGGCAATCTTTGCTCTAATAGCTACCCTACTCCCTGTTAATTAAATGCCAATTTGGGTTACATAATGTAAAGTACTGCAATTACCTGTGCTGCTACATCACACTGAGAGTATTTTTATGCCCTGAACAGCCTGGGTGGTGATTAAATGATAAGATGCATCACATTAATTTACAATCAAAGCCTCTCCCCCTTCCACTTTTTTTTTAATTCAACTTTTCACTTAGCACCAATTCATAAAAACAGCCTAGGCTAGTAGAAAAAGGACTAGACAAGATTCAAATTTTGGATCTGCAATTTAAGACCATAGAATTTAGAGCTAGAATGGTCTTTAGGGTTCAACTAATTCAACAATCAAGTTTTACAGCTGAGGAGAGTGAGACCCAGACAGAAGTGCTAAAAGATAGTGATAGATTTTAATGTTTCCAAAGAATCTTACATGTGTTATTTCATTTACTCTCCATCATTTCCTATAAACAATAGCAGTTATATAGAAAGTTGAAAAAAATTAGTAGGCATTTATGAAATGCCTACTGTATGCCAGGCACTGTAGCTACAAACCACCATTTTACAGAAAAGGAAGCTAAAGTCCAGGGGTTAAGTTGTTCTATAGTAATACAACTAGTAAATATCTAAGGCAGGATTTGAACCCAAGTCTTTCTAACTCATGGCCCAGTGTTCTATGCCATACTGCCTTTTACACCAGAGCTAAAATCTGAACCCAAAATCCCTCTCAATAAACTCCAGTGGCTACCTACCTTGAGGATCAAATACAAAATGTCATGTTTGGTGTTCAAGCACTTTATAAACTAGCCTTTTACCTTTTCCAGTCATCCTTAACTTTAATCTCTGCCATCTACTCTTCATTCCAGTGACACTGACTGCCTAGCTGTAACATGAACAAAACATTCCATCTCTCAGCTCCAGGCATTCTCTCTAGAATGTTGAGCCTTTTCTAGAAGTTTAATTTGAAAAGAAGGAGAAGAAGAGCGTAAGGAGATAATAGCACATAATGAGAGATTCATTTATTCTTCCCCCTCCCCAGGATAGAAGAGACTTGAATGTTTTGGAACTCAGTTGGGAAGGAAATGGAAGGCACAAGGCCCTTGTGCAGTTGGAAGTCTTCTCACCTGAGAAGATTGAAGATTGTAAGGTGGGGTGGGGTGGAAAAGAATGCAAGAGACAAATAGAGGGAAGGGTTTGGCCATGCAACTCTTCGACATCATCACATTCCCAGCCCCCCTCATTTTTAGATATGGAAACTGAAGCTTGATCTGAAGTGCTTTGCTCAAGGTCCATTAGTTAAGTTTCCTCTTTCCATTCCCATCCTAGTGCTTTTTGTGCCATCCCACACTGGCTGTATCTGATTTATTATACTGATGTTTATCAAAATTTGCTGTTTAGTCATAGGCATACTTGTATTAAAACATACAACTATTAGATAAAGAAAAAAATATTTGCTATCAAAATGTTGTATCATGCAAGATATACATTATTTCATCTCATTGTATCTTCTCTCTCATTACAAAAAGAATCATACTTTACTGTTCCAATGATATGTCAGAAACACATTTTTCATTTTTCATATTTTCATTTCTATGTGGGTGTATACATATTGTAGTTTTCAGCTCTGTTGTTTTTATGCACATATCTAGCAGAGCAGCAACTTTGCCCTAGTATGGAAAATTTAAAAGGCACTGACAGCACTTTCCTGGGGCATGTTTCCTTGCTCATTTTGACCATGGTGGTAACAATCTTAGTCTGGGACATGCTTCATTTCCTGACAACTGTACCCATTTCCTTGCCTTTCTCCTCAATCAATTTGTCCAAAGGGCAAAAGGTCTAATAATCCAATTTTTGAGAATGCATCTTTATCGCTTGAAGCAGGAATATAATTATTCCAAATTAGATAAGCTCTTCAGAATTTCAATGTTACTAAGTATTAGGCCATATTTAAGAAACATAGACCACCTAATTATTGTATGGGTACCAGTATAATTGGGTGACTGGATAGTGAGGTTCAGTCCTTAGAACATCCTTGGATTTGTCCTTTCTATTGGGTTGCACAGAGCATTCACACTATTCTTTGTCTAGTTAGAATCTAACATGTGAAAATTTGGTGAAGCCTCTTCATAAATGATTAAGGGAGTGGTGCTATGGGCAGTACTGGGTAAAAAGCTAGAAAAACTGATACCTTAGGAGGCACTGAGCAGGAACTGAGTTTACATCCCAAAAGATCAATACACTAACTTCTTCCATTTTTTTTTGTTCCTTTTTCTTCCTAGCAAATTCAATTCACATTCAAGCCAAGATATAACCCATAATGTAATTGGTCCTCTTCAAAAAGGAAGGACGAACACAACAATAATTCCTAGATGCAAGCAAGGTAAAAACTTCAGTGAACAACCTAGACAGAAGTTTTTGAGTAGTGGTATTAGAAACTGCAATCCCAAGGGGTTCCCCCTAGAAATCTAAGAATAGAAGTTGTATTCTCTCCTATGGGAACTGAACCTGCTAATACAAAACAAGTTGGGAGGGTAAGTATAGAAGGAGGGTTATGCCAGCTTAACAATAGGGCAAGCTACTAAAGACATTTTAATATACTTTGTGAATTGCTTAATTTTCTGCTAACTACTTATATCACTTGTTCATTTGGATTACACCTAATCTAAATGAACAGATTTTGATTAAGTGGCTTTGAAGTTTTGTCTAGTTTGCATATTTATATAATGACATTATGTGTTGGTGAATTCATTCCTTTTAGGTTATTAGTTGACTATTATCTTTAAATGCAAATAGCAGCCCATATTTATATATGTTTTGCAGTGTTTTCCTTACATTCATTCATGCTTACTTCATCCCAGCAAGGTACTGAAGATACAGAAGCAAAAATGAAACTCTCTTTGGACTCAAGAAGCTTATACCCTATTAGGAAAGGTAAGATTGTATATTAATAAGTATATACAAAATAAATACCAGGTAATTTGGGGCAAAATTAGCAACTTGGTGGGGTGTGGAGTGAGGGAGGTTGTCAGGAAAACTTCCACATAGAAGGTTTCACTTCAGTAAAGTTTGAAGGAATGAGAAATTCTAAGAAGGAGAGGTAAGGTGATGGGGGAGCATATTCCAGGTGTGGTGGACAACCATTGCAAAGGTACAGACATGCAAGATAATGAATCTTGTGACCTGGAGAAGTAGATAAGTAGTAGAAGAATCACAGTATCATAGATCCAGAGTTATAAATTTAAATGTATGTCTAGCCCAATCCCTTCATTTTACAAATGAGAAAACTGAGGCCACAGAGTTTAGATAGGCTCAGTGATGGAATTTGAATTCTGATTCCTCTAATTCCAGAGTCAGTGCTCCTTTGAATATATTAGCATTATTTGTTTCCATTAAAACTGAGGCTTAGAGACAATACTTGACTTGTCATAATCACACAGTTAACAATTAGTGGAACAAGATTACATATCCAGATTTCCATTTTTATTCCATTTTCCAGGCTCTTTCTCCTAAAACCAGCTGCTTTACTAGGAAGTGATGTATACAAAGCACTTTTAAACCAATAGGGGCTATGCAAATAGAAGCTGCCATTTTTGTTGTTGAAAGTAACCAGGCTAGTTGAGTCCTTTATGTCACATTTAATATTATTTATGGATATAATATTAACAATGATCCTGCTAGACAGGTAACTTTAGGTCAGAAATTGAAATCAACAGCATCCATTCAAGCAACAGAACCCCCAGGTTGGATGTGGCATAACATACTAAGAGGATAATCTTTCTAAGCTTGTCACTAACCTTAAATAGCCTTCAAGCAGACAAAGCAAACAGTGTGGACCCAAAATAAGGAAATCAGAACCTGATTAGTCACAAATGAGAAAATAAAACCAGCTGTTGAAAAAAAGCTTTCTCTTCCCCCTTCAAATTACCTTTTTGCCCTAAGGCTATATCTAGTCCAGCTCTAGGATTTGATCTCATTGTAAGTAATGTCTTCAAAAACTACATGGAAACCACTTTCCCTCTAAGGACTTCAACCTGCTCTTGAATCTGAATAAACAGATCAAAAGTGGATGGTTTGGCTCAAATAGTGTGAAAATGCACTTGTACATTAACCCACCATGATTGTCTTTATTCCTAGTCAATGGATTGGGAAGGCAATCTGTACCTTAATGGTAACTGAATATAATGACTGTTGATTCTTTGATACTAGAGTGAAATGCAATTATGGCTCTGAACAATAGGCTATCAGGTATTTTATTACATGGTCACAAGTGTCACTTTCTATGAGGAGTAGAGGGATCATTCAGTTCCTTAAATGGTCTCTTCTACAGCACATCCCCGACATGCTCTAGAAGAGCATTAAGAGAGATTAAGTGCATTTCCACCAAGTACATGCATGCTGTGCCTTATTCGTCCTTGGATTTGTATGTATTCCTGAAACATGACTCAATGATAGTTTAAGTGTAGGAAATGTAATTGCAATTTGGGATGAATATAACATTTTTTAAAATGTCAGGATGTTTATTTCTATATCCAAGCAGTAAAATGGCAAATTTAAAGAGCCTGTAATAAGGGAATCTCAGATCATATCATAATTTTCATATTTCACAATTAGAAAGGTGAGTTGATCTAGGCAAAGTATATGCTTGGTGTCTTTTTGTGCCCTTTTCCCCCTGATGTAGGATAGACAAAAAATTTTTAAAAGTCTACAAATTCATTTCTGCAGGTAACTGAATAGTACAAAGATTTAAAAAAGAACATTGGTTTTGGAGAAAGATTGTTGTTTGTCTTCATCCTCAAAGAGGACCAATCACACCAAGGAGGTAAAGTCTTGACTTGCAAGGGAATTGGATTTAAGTGAGGCAGGGCTGTGCAAAGTCACCAGCCTCACTCTCTCCCAAGGAGCCATCTGGGTCCAGTGGTAAGATACAGATCAGGAGGACTGGAGTGGCCCTGGATGGAGTGAGAAACCTTGACCTTTTTAGGCTAAAGTCTTTAATAGGTCTTACTTTGTCTGACAAAACATCCCTTCAATGATTAAGGCTAGGTAAGAAATGAGGCAAAAAATGACATCTTTTATCTAGTTAAAAAAAATCAATCTGGGAGGGAAAGACCCTCAGGGTTTCTGGTCAGAACAGAAACAATTGCTATTTATACTCACTCTGAGCCATCAAAACCCAAACAATGAAGAAGTGAGGCTTGGACTGGGACCTCTTATTGACCGACTAGTGAGCCTGACTCGGGTTTAAGGCCTTTTGAAACCCAATGGGCTTTATTGAAGCCTGGGTTTACAATGCTGTATTTCAAGAAATAATAAAGGAAATTACATGGGGTGAAAGAGTCAGTTGTTCCAGTTTTTTTTTTTTTAAATGTCAGAATAAATAAGTAGGTAAGGAAAAAAAAAGAAAGACATCTAGCTCATAAACCCCAAGATATCTTGCAAGATTTCTGGAATCAAAAATTACACTCCTTGAGCACAGTCTCCTTAAAGGACAGGGAATAAAGAAACACCACAAGTAAAAAGAAATGTACCATAGATCCATATTATGAGAAGAGTGAAGATCAACACAGAAATTCTGAAGAGGACAACATTGTCAACAAACCCACATCTGCAACAACAAAAGGGAATATGAACTGGTCTGAAGCCCAAAAAGCCTTCTTAGAAGAGCTCAAGAAGGATTTTAATAGTCAAATGAGAGAGATAGAAAAGTCTTTAAAAAATACAATTGGCCAATTGGAAAAAAAATACACTGAAGAAAACAGGTCCCTAAAAAACACAATTGGCCAATTGAAGAAGAAGGACAGAAACTAACAGAAGAGTACACTGAAGAAACAAGTCCCTAAAAAACACAATTGGCCATTGAAGAAGGAAGTACAAAAACTAACAGAAGAAAACAATCTGTTAAAAACTAGAATTGGACAAATGGAAACTAATGTCTCTATGAGAGAGCAAGAATCAGTCAAACAGAAAAAAAAAATGAAAAAATAGATGAAAATGTAAAATACCTCATCAGTAAAACAACCTGGAAAATGACTCAGGAGAGACAATTTAAAAATTATTGGACTACCTGAAAATCATGATGAAAAAAGAGCCTGGACAGTATCTTTCAGGAAATCATAAAGGAAAACTGCCCAGAAGTCCTAGAACCAGAAGGGAAAATAACCATAGAAAGAATCCACCGATCACCACCTGAAAGAGATCCCAAATTGACAACCAAGAAATATAATAGCAAAATTCCAAAATTACCAGATGAAAGAGAAGGTGCTGCAAGCAGCCAGAAAGAAACAATTTAAATATCATGGAACCACAGTCAGGATTACACAGGACCTTGCAGCTTCTACATTAAAAGACCGCAGGGCATGGAACATGATATTCCTGAAAGCTTGGAATGCAGCCAAGGATCAATTACCCAGCAAAAATGAGCATCATTTTTCAAGGGAGGTGGATATTCAACAAAATAGGAGACTTCCAAACTTTCCTGATAAAAAGACCAGAGCTCAACAAAAAATTTGATCTTCAAGTACAGGGCTCAAGAAGGACTTAAAAAGGTAAATGGGACAGAAGGGTACAATATGCTGTTAATGAGGGGGGGGCTGTTTAAACCCCTACAAGGGAATATGAGACTTGCAACCCTTGAGAACTGTATTGTTATTACACCTTGTTAAAGGAGTATACATAAAGAGGGTGGATATTAGTTGACTTTGATGTAATGATAAAAAAAAATCTAATCAAGTGGGTTAAATGGATCCAAATAAGTGGATCAATCTGATCTTAGAAAATGTACTGAGAAAGGAGGAGGCAGACAAGGGTAAATTACATTACAGGAAAAGACACAAAATCCTATTACAGCAGAGGGAAAGAAGGGGGGGAGCATTGTTTGAACCTTACTCTCATCAGATTTGGCTCAAGAAGGGCATAATATAATCAGTTAGGTATAGAAATCTAACTTGCCCTATAGGCAGTAGGAGGGAAAAGGGGAAAGAAAAGAGGAGGGGAAAGAAAAGGAGGGGAAAGAAGGGAGGGAAAGCAGTAAGACTAAAGGGGAAGAAAAGGGAAAGGGATAATAAAAGGGGGAAGGGACTGAAGGAGGTGGTCAAAAGCAAAACACTAGTGAAGGGGAGAAAGGAAAAAGGAGAAAGAAAAGCATAAAAGGGGGAAAAGGATGGAGAAAAAGACACAGATAGTAATCATAACTGTGAATGTGAATGGGATGAACTCTCCCATAAAACGAAATGGATTGCAGAATGGATTAAAAACCATAATCCTACAATATGTTGTTTACAGGAAACACATTTGAAAAAGAGTGACACATACAGGGTAAAGGTAAAAGGCTGGAGCAGAATATATTATGCTCAGCTGAAGTAAAAAAAGCAGGGGTAGCAATCCTGATCTCAGACAAAGCAAAAGCAAAAATAGATCTAATCAAAAGAGATAAGGAAGGAAACTACATCCTGCTAAAAGGCACCATAGACAATGAAGTAATATCATTACTAAACATATATGCACCAAATGGTATAGCATCCAAATTCTTACAGGAGAAGTTCAGGGAGTTACAGGAAGAAATAGACAGCAAAACTATACTAGTGGGGACCTGAACCTCCCCTCTCTGCACTAGATAAGTCTAACCACAAAATAAACAAGAAAGAAGTTAAGGAGGTGAATAGAACATTAGAAAAATTAGGTATGATAGACCTCTGGAGAAAACTGAATGGGGATAGAAAGGAATATACATTTTCCTCAGCAGTACATGGCATTTACTAGGGCATAAAAACCTCACAATCCAATGCAGAAAGGCAGAAATATTAAATGCATCCTTTTCAGATCATGATGCAATAAAAATTATATGTAATAAAGGGCCATGGAAAGATAGACTAAAAAATAATTGGAAACTAAATAATCTAATCCTAAAAAATGATTGGGTCAAACAACAAATCATAGAAACAATCAATAATTTCATTCAAGAGAATGACAATAATGAGACAACATACCAAAACCTATGGGATGAAGAAAAGCAGTTCTTAGGGGAAGTTTTATATCTCTAAATGCTTACATAAGATAGAAAAAGAGGAGATTAATGAATTGGGCATACAACTAAAATAACTAGAAAAAGAACAAATTAAAAATCCTCAACTAAACACCAAATTAGAAATATTGAAAACCAAAGGAAAAATTAATAAAATTGAAATTAAGAAAACTATTGAACTAATAAATAAAACTAAGAGCTGGTTTTATGAAAAAACAATAAAATAGATAACCTTTGGTTAATTTAATTAAAAAAAGAAAGAAGAAAACCAAATTACTAGTATCAAGAATGAAAAGGGTGAAGCTACCACCAAGGAAGAGGAAATTAAAACAATAATTAGGAATTATTTTGCCCAACTATATGCCAACAAATTTGACAATCTTAGTGAAATGGATACATATTTACAAAAATATAAATTGCCCAGATTAACGAAGAGGAAGTAAAATACTTAAATAACCCCATCTCAGAAAAAGAAATTGAACAAGCCATTGATGAACTCCCTAGGAAAAAATCTCCAGGGCCAGATGGATTTACATGGGAATTCTATCAAACATTTAAAGAACAATTAATTCCAATACTATATAGACTATTTGGGAAAATAGGTGAAGAAGGAGTCTTACCAAATTCTTTTTATGATACAAATATGGTGTTGATACCTAAACCAGGAAGAGTCAAAATAGAGAAAGAAAATTATAGACCAATTTCTCTAATGAATATAGATGCAAAAATTTTAAACAAAATACTAGCAAGTAGATTGCAGCAACTTATCACAAGAATAATACACTATGACCAGGTAGGATTTATACCAGGAATGCAGGGTTGGTTCAATATTAGGAAAACTATCAGCATCATTGAGCATATCAACAACAAAACCAACAGAAACCACATGATCATCTCAATAGATGCAGAAAAAGCTTTTGATAAAATACAACACCCATTCCTATTAAAAACACTAGAAAGCATAGGTATAAATAGAGTCTTCCTTAAAATAATAAATAGCATATATCTAAAACCTTCAGCAAGCATTATATGTAATGGGGACAGGCTAGAAGCATTTCCAATAAGATCTGGGGTGAAACAAGGATGTCCATTATCACCACTGTTATTCAATATTGTACTGGAAACCTTAGCTTTAGCAATAAGAGAAGAAAAAGAAATTGAAGGCATTAGAAAGGCAAAGAAGAAACAAAGCTATCACTCTTTGCAGATGACATGATGATATACTTAGAGAATCCTAGAGAATCAAGTAAAAAACTACTTGAAATAATAAACAACTTTAGCAAAGTTGCAGGCTATAAAATAAACCCACATAAATCATCAGCATTTCTATATATTACCAACAAAGCCCAACAGCAAGAGATAGAAAGAGAAATCCCATTTAAACTTACTGTAGACATTATAAAATATTTAGGAGTCTACCTCCTGAAACAAACCCAGGAACTCTATGAACACAATTACAAAACACTTTTCACACAAATAAAATCAGATCTAAATAATTGGAAAAACATCAGTTGCTCATGGGTAGGCCGAGCTAATATAATAAAAATGACAATCCTACCTAAGCTAATTTACTTATTCAGTGCCATACCAATCAAACTACCAAAATTATTTTATAGAGTTAGAAAAAATAATAACAAGATTCATTTGGAAAAACAAAAGGTCCAGAATATCAAAGGAACTAATGAAAAGAAATGCAGGGGAAGGTGGCCTAGCAATTCCAGATCTTAAATTGTATTATAAAGCAGCAATCATCAAAACTGCTTGGTACTGGCTAAGAAATAGGGAGGAGGATCAGTGGAATAGGTTAAATATGCAAGACACAGTAGTCAATGACTATAGTAATCTATTATTTGATAACCCAAAGACCCCAGCTTCTGGGATAAGAACCCACTCTTTGAAAAAAAACTGCTGGGAAAACTGGAAAAGAGTATGGCAGAAACTAGGCATAGACCCAAATCTCACACCATATACCAAAATAAAGTCAAAATGGGTTCATGACTTAGATATAAAGGCTGATACCATAAGTAAACTAGGAGGAGAAGGAATAGTTTACTATCAGATCTATGGAGAACAGAAGAATTCATGACCAAACAGGAGATAGAGAACATTATGAAAAGCAAAATGGATAATTTTGATTACATTAAATTGAAAAGTTTTTGCACAAACAAAGCCAATGCAACTAAGATTAGAAGGAAGTAGAAAATTGGGAAAGAATTTTTACAACCAGTCTCTCTGATAAAGGCCTCATTTCTAAAATATATAGAGAATTAAGACAAATTTATAAGAACACAAGCCATTCCCCAATTGATAAATGGTCAAAGGATATGAACAGACAGTTCTCAGATGAAGAAATTAAAGCCATCTATAGTCATATGAAAAAATGCTCTAAATCATTATTGATTAGAGAAATGCAAATCAAAACAACTCTGAGGTACCACATCACACCTATCAGATTGGCCAACATGACAAAACAGGAAAATGATAAATGTTGGAGAAGATGTGGGAAAATTGGAACACTAATACATTGTTGGTGGAGTTGTGAAATGATCCAACCATTTTGGAGAACAATTTGGAACTATGCCCAAAGGGCTACAAAAATGTGCATACCCTTTGATCCAACTATAGCACTTCTAGGCTATATCCCAAAGAGATCAGACAAATGGGAAAAGGATCCACATGTACAAAATTATTCTTTTTGTGGTGGCAAAGAATTGGAAATTGGAGGATGCCCATCAATTGGGGAATGGCTGAGCAAGTTGTGGTATATGAATGTAATGGAATACTATTGTGGTATAAGAAATGATGAACAGGCTGACTTCAGAAAAACCTGGAAAGACTTATATGGTCTGATGCTGAGTGAAGTGAGCAGAACCAAGAGGACTTTGTACACAATAACAGCCATGTTATGCAATGACTAAGATTGTTAAACTGAACCCTTGTCAGCATTACGAGGATCTAAGACATCTCCAGAGGCCTCGGGATGGAAAATGCTGTCCACATCCAAAGAAAGAACTATGGAGTCGAATCGCTATCCCTTATTTTTACCTTCTTTTGAGTTTTGTTTCATCTTTCTGATGATTCCTCCTATTGGTTTTAATTTTTACTTACAACTTTACTAATGTGAAAATATGTTTAATGGGTATGTAAATGTAAAGCCCATATCAGATTGTGTTCTATCTTGGGTTTGGTGGGGGGAGGAAGGAGGAGAAAAATTTTCAACTCAAAAGCATATGGAAGTGATTGTTGGTAAATCAAAATAAATTTTAAAAAAATATACTCCTTTTGGCAGAGCACCCACATAGAAAAGAATCTGAGTTCAAATCTTAACTGCTATTTACTACTTGTATGACCTTAGGCAAGTCACTTAAGATCTCTGACTCATTGTATTCAGTTATAAAATTAACAGATTTGGATTAGATGTCTTTAAATTATTAAATTATCTACTCATGCAGAATAAGCTGAGTTTGAGTTTTCCCTGACTATCCTTTTGGCAGAAAAAATCTCTGCATCCTGAAGTTTTTTCACTACATATTGGCCAGATGTCTCCAGTCCAGTCCAATTTATACCAATCCAATCAAACAAATAACTACTATATGACAATCACTCTCTAGGTGTTAGAAATACAAAGACTAAACAAAGAAATAAAAACAATCTCTGATCTTAAAGAACTAACATATCTGGGCTGTGATGGGGTAGGATACAATATACAACTAAATGAATATATCCATAATAATTCTAATAACTAAGGTGTTAAAGTGATCTTGTAGGAGATGATAGCGTTTGAGCTAAACCTCAAAGGGAACTGGTGATTCTAAGAGGCACAGGTGAGGAGGGAGTGAATTTTAGATATCAAGAACAGTCTTCACAAAAAGCATGAAAGCTGGGAAAGCTAGGTGGTACAGTGGTTGGAGCATCAGCCCTGGATTGAGGAGGACCTGAATTCAAATCTGGCCTCAGACCAAATACTTGACACTTACCGGCTGTGTGACCCTGGGTAAGTCACTTAACCCCATTGCCTAGCCAAAAAAAGAAAAAGAAAAAAAAAGCATGGAAGCAGGAGATGGAATTCTGAGCTCCAGAGACAGCTGGGATGCCAATTCAGTTAAGATGTAGAATACATGAAGCAGAATAGCATATAATGAGTGGTGAAAGGAAGGTAAGACACATAGCATGAAAGACTTAACTCACTCTCCTTTGTAAAATTTTTATTTGAGCCTATGGCTCTATAGTCTTTAGACTGTGTGATCCCAGAGAGGATAGTACATATTTACACACACATATACATTATGTGTATAAACATATATTCTACCTATACACACATGCATATATTTGTATATATGTATGAGTATGGGTACATATAGACATATATACATGCACAGTTTTACATATGTGTGCAAATATATATACATATGGGTATATAGATATGCACCCATATCTGTATCCCCAGTTCCTTATACAATTGTATATATGAATTGTTGTAATAGATGCTTTATAAATGTTCTGTATAAACATTTCAATTATGTGCACTTTGTAGATTGGAGATTTCAATGATGAATTATGTACAGTATAGTATCTGCCAAGACATCTAGTATTTGAGAAGATTTAACAATTCAGTTCACCAAACACTAAACATCTTCTATATGCAAGGCATCTTCTTTAGGTGCTTGAGAAGATAAAAAGATTAAAAAAAAATTCAGTCCGTTCTCTTGGAGTTTGAGGTGTACTAGATGATAATATAATGGATACACTAACTAGCCATTCTTCTAGATCTCTCTGGAGCATTGTTGGTGCTAACTTAGATTATCAGAAAGCAAAAAAACAAAAACAAAAATGAAAACTTGGACTTGACTCCCCTCAGGAAGGCTTTCATAGCATTATAAATTAATAAAGTGCCTTCATGAGAAAGTAATTGTAAAAGTAAACCATTTAATGGGTAGTCTGTCTATTGTGAAAACATACTTGAAGATGGTGTTCACTGTGTTTTCCAGTGAAATTGCACTGGTATGATTTATGTTTTAACGAAATGAATTTTATGACAATTCCTCCTTGAATATAGTTCCAGGCCAAAGGTTTGTTTCAACAGACAATTTCATTTGATAAGAATGTGAATATTATCTAATTCAACTTGCTTCCCTTTTTGCAATAACTGTCAGGAAACTGGAATGAATTTCAGTGTCTGATTTTAGTAATTAGTTCTTCTCATGTATGTAATACCATCTCTGCCTTCTGTTCCCTTCATATAGTCTCTATATTCATCCCAAATTTACTTATTTCATAATAGATTTGATCTAGTAAGGGATTTTAAATTCTTTAGGAATTAGGAAAATTGAGGTCAAGGGACATGACTAATCAACAAATATTCATTGATCACCTACTAGGTGCTTAATATTACTCTATTGGAGGCTGAGAAGTTTATAGGTTCATAAAAAAACACAAGAATTTAACTGGGAAAAAGATTGGTGAAATATGAAAAAAACATAAGCCTTTGTATACTATGATACCAAACTGTGATAGAGATCATAGTATAAGATCTGTGTGAGACAGTTCTCACATTATAGCAATAGACATAGATAAGATGACTTGATCTTCAACAAAATCCAACTATGGATTTTCAAAAAGTTCTTTCATGGAAGTTTACTCTATTGTTCAGGATACTAATTCTTCAAAGCCACAAAAAAAATTAAACATGTTATTATATTTACCTCATATTGGTCCAACTAAGCCTCATTCACAATGGTGCTCATCATCTCCACTGTTGTTGTTGTTGTTTGTCCTTTGTTCTTGAACAGGACCATGACATAAGGGAGGAAATGACATTCATGATTTAGAAGTAAAAAGTGATACCATAAGTCCATTAAGAGAGAAAAGAATAGAACATTATGGAATGCAAAATGGCTAATTTTGATTACATTAAATTTAAAAAAAAAACATTTTTGCACAAACAAAGTCAATACAACCAAGATTAGGAGAAAAGCAGGAAGCTGGGAAACAATTTTTATAGGCAGTACTTCTGATAAAGGCCTCATTTATAAAATATATAGAGAACTGAGTCAAATTTACAGGAATACAAGTCATTCACCAATTGATACATGGTCAAAGGATATGAACAGACAGTTTTCAGATGAAGAAATTAAAACCATCTATATTCATATAAAAAAATCTTCTAAATCACTATTGATTAGAGAAATGCAAATTAAAACAACTCTGAGGTACCACCTCACACTTACCAAATCGGTTAATATGACAGAAAAAGAAAATGACAAATGTTGAAGAATATGTGGGAAAATTGAAACACTAATGCATTGTTGGTGGAGTTGTGAAGTGATCCAACCATTCTGGAGAACAATTTGAAACTATGCCTAAAAGGCTACAAAACTTTGCATAACCTTTCATCCAGCAATACTACTATTAAGTCTGTATCCCAAAGAGATAGCAGCTCTTTTTTTTTTGTGGTGATAAAGAATTGGAAATTCAGGGAATACCCATCAATTGAGGAATGACTGAACAAGTTGTGGTATATTGATATAATGGAATACTGTTGTCCTTTAAGAAATGATGAGCAGGCAGATTTCAGAAAAACCTATAAAGACTTACATGGACTGATGCTGAATAAACAGAACCAGGAGAACATTGTACACAATAAGAGCAATATTGTACGATGATTAACTATGATAGACTTAACTCTTCTCAGCAATACGACGATCCAAGACAATTCCAAGACTTATGATGGAAAATGCTATTCACATCCAGAGAAAGAACTACGGACCTTGAATGCAGATCAAAGCATACTGTTTTCACTTTTTTTTCCTTTGTTTTTTTTTCTTTCTTATGATTTTTCCCTTTTGTTCTGATTCTTTTTTCTTAATGTGATTAATGTGGAAATGTGCATATTTGCACATAATTGCACATGTACAACCTATTTTAGATTGCTTACTTTCTTGGGGAGGGGGTTGGAAAGGAGGGAAGAATAACAATTTGGAACTCAAAATCTCATAATGAATGTTGAAAACTATCGTTACATGTAATTGGAAAAAAATAAAATACTATTCACAAAAGAAAATAAAATAAATACCTGAAGAAATAATCATTTAATAAATGTAATTGGGAAAACTGGTTAGAAATATTAGAAACTGGATAGAAATTCACAACAACCTCTCAATCCATATGCCACACGTAATTTAAACACAAATTATGGAACTATGTAAAATATAAAATAAAGATTATATATTTATATTAATTTCATCAGATTGCCATCTGATGAGGAATGCTTTGGCCTATGCAATCTATGAAACAAAAATACAAAATGTATCCTAGCTCTATGTGATTCTACTTCTGTACCTACTGTGGTGCTAGAGTGAGGGAGAGGGATGAGGAGGGAAAGGTCAGTGGATGTTAAGAACCAATCAGTATTTAGATAACTTATAAACTTCAACTTGTCATCCTAAATTTGAATTGCCTGTCTCATGGCATACTACTGTATCTACCGAATGGTACCAATCCTGAAGTGACTGGTATGACAGAAGATTGAAGGAAACTACAGTTAAATGAAAGAATAGTTCATGGTGTCTTTCTAGATCTACAAATAGAGTGGTTGGTCTACAGTGTAATCTATCCAAAGGCTAGTTATTCCAGAGTAATCTTTTACCTAATTAGTTTGATCACTGATTTGGTAAATAAAATTAATAAAAATTAGTCGATAAAATAAAAACAAGAACAAATTTCATGTCAGTTTAACAACTCTAACCTGAGCTATTTAAAGAAATTATTCAACAGAAAATAGATTGAAGTATGCTACACTGAGTATAGTAACTATATATATGTATATATATAATATGTATATATATGTGTATATACATATGTACATATATACATACATATATATACATATATATATATATATATATATATACTCACACACACACACACACACACATTTAAACTTTTATAACATGAAAACCAAAAGAACTTAAAACTTAATCAGGAAACACTTGGTTTATTTAATAAATGGAGAGAAACAGCATCAAAGGCAACTGCAAACTTATTTATAAAATATTATGAAGGACAGAATATTATGAACTATATTGCCTCATAAAACAGACAAATGTCAGATAAAGCTGGTTTAAAAAGAAATTGTCAAGAGACCAATTAAGCAGTCACTCTAAGTGCATTTACAAATAAAGCTGCAAAGAGGACAATAAACAGACAAAAGATAGAAAAGATCTGCAAAGACTTTTAATAACAAAGTATTTTTATCATTGAGGATAGAATGATCATATTTGAACTATAGCATCACAATCTCAGATGTACCCATACAGGAGGTAAGCCTTTAAAATGAATGAAGATAAGCAAACACTTGAATTAGACCACATGTATAGCAAAGAGGTCTGTGTTGGGTTCAGTACAACTGTAAGGACACAGAAGTATTGATTCCTAAGGTCTAAAGGAGAGAAAGGTAAAGATATGGGGGAAAAAAAATACCTCATTACTACAAAAAAAAAAAGATACTAGGTTATCAATAATAAGGGACCTATATGTCCATTTCCCATCAACATAAAATTTTATAAGAATAATTTACAGTTGGCAAAGACATTAGAAGTGAATAAGTAAGATTTCAAAGAAGTATTCCACAGAAGACCACATTTTTACCAACACATAACTGACTGAAAAATGTTAAGATATAAGATCCTGCTGTACTTATTGTTTATTGACTATTAAAAAACAAAGAACAAGCATTTAAGTAAGTAGAACAAAATTTCACCTAAAAACCCTTCCTCCAATTAAATGTCTCTTGTGGATACTTCAGACTTATGTATGATTTCTGGAAAGATGATGCAAAAATTCAGAGAGGCATATGCTTATTGAAGATGGTCATTATTCTCATGGAAGAATTCTAAAGGACTCCTGGCCAAAGAGGAATCTCTTAGAGATGATAAGGTCCTTAAGATGTTTTTGCTTATGGCTAATACTGTGTTATATTTAGCAAGTCCCAAAACATTTCAGTCTTCTGGATGATAGCCAAAACCATTAAAAAAACGAGTTTGGAATAAGTATATAGCACAGTGAATGTAGTCCTGAGCAGAGAAAGGAAGATCTGAGTCCATATCTGGTCTTAGACACTTACTATCTGTATGACCCTGGGGAGGTCACTTAACCTCTGTTTGCCTCACTTTCTTCATCTGTAAAATGAGGAGGAAAACAATGCCTTCCTCAAAGAGTTGTGAGGATTAAATGAAATAATAATTGTAAAGTGCTTAGCACAGTGCCTAGTGCTATGTAATGTTAATTACTATGACTATTGTTATTATTATCCACAGGAAAAAGCAAATGGAAGGTCTATCTTTCAGACTTATATTCAGACTTATACAGTTGGGTGAGTGACCTATTTATCTGCTAACATAGAAATATTAATATACCTATATATGCATGTATACATATATCAACCTATTCATTTAGAATTATCTATATCTACCTATCAAGTAGATTACATGAAATTATTTATATGTATGTATCTATATCTTTCCAAACCTTAAAACACTATACATGGCATCGTCATCACCATCTTTATCATCATCATTGTCATTGTTACGTTATCTATCTCTGATCTCAGGGATGTTTACAAGTTCTATCACTATTTGCATAAGCTTCTTCTTACTCCTTGACATCTTAGTCCTAGGTGGAGCTCTACTCCTCTTTCAACCAGATTATTGTGATAGCTGCCTAGTTAGCTGGTCTTCTATTTTAACCTTTTCCTCTCCAAACTCTCCTATAAACTTTCCTAGAAGAAAATTTTGACAATTCATTCATTTACTTATTGACTTTCTGTGACAATACCCACTTGTGAATATTTCCAGAATGCAAGTTCTTTAGCAGATATATCTCAGTAGATTCTTCATTTACTGAGATGAAACTTTCATTAAAATAATATCAAAACAATCTGGCATTCCGCTTTCTCTGTTTTGCATCTGTCCCTGCACCACTGGTTTTTGTTTGTTTGTTTTATTTTATTTTTGTTTGTTTTTTCTACTTCAGCTTAGAGTACAAGCCAGGGAATATATCCCACAAGGGAGATAAATCTGCATCCAAAATATGA